>NC_135236.1:230236459-230555904 GCF_051348905.1 Ranitomeya variabilis | reverse complement strand
GAGCCGTCACAGTCCACCTCCACATGGACCCGTGATGAACGTGTACCTGTTACGACCGACATGAGCACAGCCGTGGCCAAACGTCAACAGGCCGTCTTGAAATTAATTTTTTTGGGGAATCGTAGCCACACAGCGCAGGAGCTCTGGAATGCCATCAAGCAGGAGAGCGATGTGTGGTTTGTGCCAGCGAATCTCCAGCCAGGCATGGTAGTGTGTGATAATGGCCGAAATCTGGTGGCAGCTCTGGGCCTCGGCAACCTCACTCACATCCCATGTCTGGCACATGTGCTCAATTTGGTCGTGCAGAGCTTTTTGAGGGACTATCCGGATCTTGATGCACTGCTGCACAAGGTCCGCCTAGAGTGTGCTCACTTGCGGCGTTCCAGCACGGCAAAAGCGCGCATTGCGGCTCTGCAGCGCCGACACCGCCTGCCGGAACATCGCATCATATGTGACCTACCTACCAGGTGGAATTCCACGTTACATATGTTGGAGCGGTTGTGTGAGCAGCAGCAAGCTGTAATGGAGTACCAGCTGCTTCAGGCGCAAAGAAGTCGCACTCAGCGCCGTACAGACTTCACAACCACAGAGTGGGCCACTATGAATGACGTCTGCCAGGTTTTGCGTCCCTTTGATTATTCCACGCGGATGGCGAGTGCAGATGATGCACTAGTCAGCATGACTGTCCCCCTTATCTGCCTGCTTGAAAAATCACTGCAAGCGCTAAGGGATGATGTTGTGGAAGAGGTGGAGGATGAGGATTCACCATTTCCATCATCTTCTGGACAGTCAGCGCCACGTGGTTCCTCACAAACGCGTAGGCAGGGGACAGTTTGTGAGGAGGATGAGGAGGAGTCAATGGAGGAGGAAGACATCCGTCCAGAGGAGGGAGTTACCGAATTGTCCAGTACTCAGTGTGTACAGCGAGGGTGGGGTGATGACGAGCGGGCAGAGATCACGCCTCCAGCAGGGGACAGCGTTTCTTGGGCAGTTGGCAGTCTGCAGCACATGGTGGATTACATGCTGCAGTGCCTGAGAAACGACCGCCGCATCGCCCACATTCTCAACATGTCTGATTATTGGGTGTTCACCCTCCTTGATCCTCGCTACCGGGACAACGTAGAAAGCCTCATCACACCGTTGAACCGGGAGCGAAAAATGCGGGAGTACCAAGACACACTGGTCAATTCCATCATCTTCTCCATTCCAACTGAGAGAAGTGCTGCTAGTGCATTCCAAAGCAGCTCAGTGCGTCCAGGCAGTGGTGGAGGCTCTGCACAAAGAGGGAGCAGAAGCAGTGCCTCTGCCCAAGGCAAGACCAGTATGGCCCAACTGTGGCACAGTTTTCTGTGCCCCCCACAAAAGTCTACACCATCACAGACGGCTCCAGTCAGCAGGAGGCAACGGTTCCGTCAGATGGTGACAGACTACATGTCTTGCCCTCTTGCTGTACTCCCAGACAGCTCTTCCCCTTTCAAGTTTTGGGTCTCAAAGCTGGATACATGGCCAGAGCTAAGCCAGTATGCATTGGAGGTGCTGTCTTGCCCTGCGGCCAGTGTATTATCGGAACGCGTCTTTAGTGCTGCAGGTGGTGTACTAACTGACCGTCGCATGTGACTATCCTCCGATAACGTTGACCGGCTTACTTTCCTGAAAATGAACAAGGCCTGGATCTCGCAGGAATTTGCCACTCCTCCTCCTGATTAAATAATTAGGTCACTGTATACGTTATCCAGGTCTCCTGTTGTGTTCATCTTTCTACCACCTGAACTTAAATTCCTGGGCTCCAACACCGCCAGTTGAGGCTCAGAAGTGCCGTCTGCACAGTCAAAACATACGACCCAGTGTTATTGGGTTTCAGTAACGTCAGCTGATCCCCAGCTGTGTAGCCGGCAATGTGTCATGCGACCGCCACGCTGACACAACAACTGAAATGTAAGGGAATCTGTCCCCCCCCCAAGGCGTTTGTTACTGAAAGAGCCACCTTGTGCAGCAGTAATGCTGCACAAGGAAAAGGTAGCTATTTTGTTTTAGCTCCTTGCACACGCAGAACTTAACACTTATAAAATGTGTCCACTGATACCGTAAAACCGTCCCGGAGGTGGGACTTTCCTTCGTAATATGACGCAGCACAGCCGTTATTCCTACCCCCCCGGCGCCGCGCCCCGGCTCCTCAGCGTTGTTTGATTCCGTCCCGGAGCCTGCGCTGTTATGTTATCCCGTGGCCAGGCACACTTAGCGCTGCCCATCTTCTGGCATCATTTGGTGTCAGGATGGCTGCGCCTGTGCGGCCGCGCTGGCCGAGAGCCCGCCTCGCAGTGTCTTCTGATTTAATCCCACTGGGGGCCTGGGATCCATGGACATGCGCAGTGCATATCTGAACCTCCACCTCTCACTCATCTCCCTATGGCTTCTTCAGACTGTTCGGTGTCAGCTGGTCCCTAATAGCATGCCACGGCCGTGACACCGCACAGTCTTAAGAAGCCGTAGGGAGGGGAGTGAGAGGCGAGGATATGCACTGCGCATGGCCATGGATCCCAGGCCCCCAGTGGGATTAAATCAGAAGACACTGCGAGGCGGGCTCTCGGCCAGCGCGGCCGCACAGGCGCAGCCAGCCTGACACCAAATGATGTCAGAAGATGGGCAGCGCTAAGTGTGCCTGGCCACGGGATAACATAACAGCGCAGGCTCCGGGACGGAATCAAACAACGCTGAGGAGCCGGGGCGCGGCGCCGGGGGGGTAGGAATGACGGCTGTGCTGCGTCATATTACGAAGGAAAGTCCCACCTCCGGGACGGTTTCACGGTTTCAGGGGACACATTTTATAAGTGTTTAGTTCTGTGTTTGCAAGGAGCGTGATGAAAAGAGCCACCTTTTCCTTTTGCATCTTTTGTGCTGCACAAGCTGGCTCTTTCAGCTACAAACGCCTTGGGGGGGGTTAAAGGTTCCCTTTCGACTTTCTCAGGCTTCGGCCTACATTGTGTTCCTCTGCTTTTCCACCTGTCCCTGGGCTCCAACACCGCTAGTTGCCGTCCAGAAGTGCTGTCCGCACAGTCCCAACAGTCGCTCCTCTGTTATTGGGGTTCAGTAACGTCAGCTGTTCCCCTGCTGTGTGTGTGGCAATCCCTCCTACCTCCTCCTCCTCCACCTGTCCCTGGGCTCCAACACCGCCAGTTGCCGTCCAGAAGTGCTGTACGCACAGTCAACAGTCGCTCCTCTGTTATTGGGGTTCAGTAACGTCAGCTGTTCCCCTGCTGTGTGTGTGGCAATCCCTCCTACCTCCTCCTCCTCCACCTGTCCCTGGGCTCCAACACCGCCAGTTGCCGTCCAGAAGTGCTGTACGCACAGTCAACAGTCGCTCCTCTGTTATTGGGGTTCAGTAACGTCAGCTGTTCCCCTGCTGTGTGTGTGGCAATCCCTCCTACCTCCTCCTACCTACTCCTCCTCCACCTGTCCCTGGGCTCCAACACCGCCAGTTGCCGTCCAGAAGTGCTGTACGCACAGTCAACAGTCCCTCCTCTGTTATTGGGGTTCAGTAACGTCAGCTGTTCCCCTGCTGTGTGTGTGGCAATCCCTCCTACCTCCTCCTACCTCCTCCTCCTCCACCTGTCCCTGGGCTCCAACACCGCCAGTTGCCGTCCAGAAGTGCTGTACACACAGTCAACAGTCCCTCCTCTGTTATTGGGGTTCAGTAACGTCAGCTGTTCCCCTGCTGTGTGTGTGGCAATCCCTCCTACCTCCTCCTACCTCCTCCTCCTCCACCTGTCCCTGGGCTCCAACACCGCCAGTTGCCGTCCAGAAGTGCTGTACGCACAGTCAACAGTCCCTCCTCTGTTATTGGGGTTCAGTAACGTCAGCTGTTCCCCTGCTGTGTGTGTGGCAATCCCTCCTACCTCCTCCTCCTCCACCTGTCCCTGGGCTCCAACACCGCCAGTTGCCGTCCAGAAGTGCTGTACGCACAGTCAACAGTCCCTCCTCTGTTATTGGGGTTCAGTAACGTCAGCTGTTCCCCTGCTGTGTGTGTGGCAATCCCTCCTACCTCCTCCTCCTCCACCTGTCCCTGGGCTCCAACACCGCCAGTTGCCGTCCAGAAGTGCTGTACGCACAGTCAACAGTCCCTCCTCTGTTATTGGGGTTCAGTAACGTCAGCTGTTCCCCTGCTGTGTGTGTGGCAATCCCTCCTACCTCCTCCTCCTCCACCTGTCCCTGGGCTCCAACACCGCCAGTTGCCGTCCAGAAGTGCTGTACGCACAGTCAACAGTCCCTCCTCTGTTATTGGGGTTCAGTAACGTCAGCTGTTCCCCTGCTGTGTGTGTGGCAATCCCTCCTACCTCCTCCTCCTCCACCTGTCCCTGGGCTCCAACACCGCCAGTTGCCATCCAGAAGTGCTGTACGCACAGTCAACAGTCCCTCCTCTGTTATTGGGGTTCAGTAACGTCAGCTGTTCCCCTGCTGTGTGTGTAGCAATCCCTCCTACCTCCTCCTCCTCCACCTGTCCCTGGGCTCCAACACCGCCAGTTGCCGTCCAGAAGTGCTGTACGCACAGTCAACAGTCCCTCCTCTGTTATTGGGGTTCAGTAACGTCAGCTGTTCCCCTGCTGTGTGTGTGGCAATCCCTCCTACCTCCTCCTCCTCCACCTGTCCCTGGGCTCCAACACCGCCAGTTGCCGTCCAGAAGTGCTGTACGCACAGTCAACAGTCCCTCCTCTGTTATTGGGGTTCAGTAACGTCAGCTGTTCCCCTGCTGTGTGTGTGGCAATCCCTCCTACCTCCTCCTACCTCCTCCTCCTCCACCTGTCCCTGGGCTCCAACACCGCCAGTTGCCGTCCAGAAGTGCTGTACGCACAGTCAACAGTCCCTCCTCTGTTATTGGGGTTCAGTAACGTCAGCTGTTCCCCTGCTGTGTGTGTGGCAATCCCTCCTACCTCCTCCTCCTCCACCTGTCCCTGGGCTCCAACACCGCCAGTTGCCGTCCAGAAGTGCTGTACGCACAGTCAACAGTCCCTCCTCTGTTATTGGGGTTCAGTAACGTCAGCTGTTCCCCTGCTGTGTGTGTGGCAATCCCTCCTACCTCCTCCTACCTCCTCCACCTGTCCCTGGGCTCCAACACCGCCAGTTGCCGTCCAGAAGTGCTGTCCGCACAGAGCCAAACACCTCGCCAATGTGTTAGTGGGGTTCAGCACCGCCAGCTGTTCCCCTGCTGTGCAGCCGGCAACGTGTACTGCGACCGCCACGCAGGCACAACAAGTTAAATTTAAGGGAACCTGTCCCCCCCCCCAGGCGTTTGTTACTGAAGGAGCCACCTTGTGCAGCAGTAATGATGCAAAGGTAAAAAGTGCCTCTTTTCGTGGTGCTCCTTGCACATGCTGATCCTAACACTTATGAAAAGTGTCCCCTTCTACCGTGATACCGTCCGGTAGGTGGAACTTTCCTTTGTGATGTGACGCAGCACAGCCGTCATTCTTACCCCCTTGGCGCCGTGCGCCGCCTCCTCAGCGTTGTTTGAATCAGTCCCGGAGCCTGCGCTGTTAGGTTAGCCCTTGGCCATGCACACATTTTGCGCTGCCCGTCTTCTGACATCATTTGGTGTCAGGCTGGCTGCGCCTGTGCGGCCGCGCTGGCCGAGAGCCCGCCTCGTACTGTCTTCTGATTTAATCCCACTGGGGGCCTGAGATCCATGGACATGCGCAGTGCATATCTGAACCTCCACCTCTCACTCATCTCCCTACGGCTTCTTCAAACTGTGCGGTGTCAGCTGGTCCCTAATAGCATGCCACGGCCGTGACACCGCACAGTCAGAAGAAGCCATAGGGAGATGAGTGAGAGGTGGAGGTTCAGATATGCACTGCGCATGTCCATGGATCTCAGGCCCCCAGTGGGATTAAATCAGAAGACAGTACGAGGCGGGCTCTCGGCCAGCGCGGCCGCACAGGCGCAGCCAGCCTGACACCAAATGATGTCAGAAGACGGGCAGCGCAAAATGTGTGCATGGCCAAGGGCTAACCTAACAGCGCAGGCTCCGGGACTGATTTAAACAACGCTGAGGAGGCGGCGCACGGCGCCAAGGGGGTAAGAATGACGGCTGTGCTGCGTCACATCACAAAGGAAAGTTCCACCTACCGGACGGTATCACGGTAGGAGGGGACACTTTTTATAAGTGTTAGGTTCAGCATGTGCAAGGACCATAATTAAAAGAGCTAAGTTTACCTTTTCCAGCATTAGTGCTGTACACGATGGCTCTTTCAGCTACAAACGCCTGGGGGGGGGGGTTAAAGTTTCCCTTTCAACTTGCTCCAGTGCAGGCTTCGGCCTACACTCTTCTCCCTCTCCTCCTCCTGCTGACCCTGGGCTCTAACACCGCCAGTTGGGTCCCGGTACTGCTAGCTGCACAGAGCCAAACACCAGCCAATGTGTCAGTGGGGTTCAGCACCGCCAGCTGTTCCCCTGCTGTGCAGCCGGCAACGTGTCCTGCAACAGCCACGCAGGCACAACAGACCCAAAGCTGCCGCCAGTGCAGGCTTCGGCCTACACTCTGCTCCATCTCCTCCTCCTGCTGACCCCGGGCTCTAACACCGCCAGTTGGGGCCCGGTACTGCCAGCTGCACAGAGAAAAACACCAGCCAATGTGTCAGTGGGGTTCAGCACCGCCAGCTGTTCCCCTGCTGTGCAGCCGGCAACGTGTCCTGCAACAGCCACGCAGGCACAACAGACCCAAAGCTGCCGCCAGTGCAGGCTTCGGCCTACACTCTGCTCCATCTCCTCCTCCTGCTGACCCCGGGCTCTAACACCGCCAGTTGGGGCCCGGTACTGCCAGCTGCACAGAGAAAAACACCAGCCAATGTGTCAGTGGGGTTCAGCACCGCCAGCTTTTCCCCTGCTGTGTAGCCGGGAACGACATGCCGGGAAGGACACCTGCGACCGCCACGCAGACACAAGAACTGAAATTGAAGGGAACCTGTCCACCCTCCCCCAGGTGTTTCTATGTTTTACAGCCACCTTGTACAGCAGTAATGCTGCATGTGTGTAAGGTGGCTCAGAAACGTATTCTCCTTGTACTCGTGGAACTGAACACGTCTAAAATGTGTCCTCTGTGACCATTAAAACGTCCCTCAGGTGTGATTTTCCTTTGTATTGACACGCAACAAGCTCCTTGGTAACGCTGCCCGTCTTCTGGCATCATTGTTTGGCTGGGTGCGCCTCTGCGGCCGCCTTGCCCCACACAACGCCCCTCGGTGTCTTATTTATTTTGACTGCGAGGGTGTGATTGACGGGCATGAACGGTGCATTTCTTCGCCTGTCCCTCATCTCCTTCCGCCTTCTTCGGACTGTGCGGCTTCATGGCCGTGGCATGCGATAAGGGATCAGCTGACGCCGCACAGTCTGCAGCGGGTGTAAGGACCCGAGTGCGAGAGGCGAACATATGTGCTGCGCCAGGCCATGAATCACAGCCCCACAGTGTTTTAACAATGTTAAGACACCGCGGGGCTGGGATTCATGGTCATCGCGAACCGCAGCGGCCGACATTAAATGAGGTCAGAAGATGGGCAGCCCTAACAGCACTAGGCCAGGGGATAACACGACAGCGCAGACTCCTGTACAGCAAATAACAACGCTCAGGAGGCTGCACCCAGCACCAAGGTGGGATTCTTGACATCTGTGCTGCGTCTCATTATAAAGGGAACTCGCGCCTCCAACACAGTTTGACTGTATAAAGGGCTAAATGTTATACGTGTTTCATTCAGCGTGTGCAAGGAGCAAAATTAAAAGAGCAACCTTTGACTTGTGCAGCACTACTGCTGCATAAGCTGTGGCTCTTCTACTTTGTAACCCCTGAGGGGGGGTTAAAGGTTACCTTTGAAATTGGTTCAAGTAGGCTTCGGCCTACACTCTGCTCCCCCTGCAGAGCCCGGGCTCCAACACCGCCAGTTGGGGCCCGGTACTGCTAGCTGCACAGAGCCAAACACCAGCCAATGTGTCAGTGGGGTTCAGCACCGCCAGCTGTTCCCCTGCTGTGCAGCCGGCAACGTGTCCTGCAACAGCCACGCAGGCACAACAGACCCAAAGCTGCCGCCAGTGCAGGCTTCGGCCTACACTCTGCTCCATCTCCTCCTCCTGCTGACCCCGGGCTCTAACACCGCCAGTTGGGGCCCGGTACTGCTAGCTGCACAGAGAAAAACACCAGCCAATGTGTCAGTGGGGTTCAGCACCGCCAGCTGTTCCCCTGCTGTGCAGCCGGCATCGTGTCCTGCAAAAGCCACGCAGACACAAGAACTGAAATTGAAGGGAACCTGTCCCCCCTCCCCCAGGCGTTTGTACGTTTTTAAGGCCACCTTGTACAGCGGTAATGCTGCATGTGTGCAAGGTGGCTCATAAACGTATTCTCCTCGCACATGTGGAACTGAAAACACGTCTAAAATGTGTCCTCTGCGTGACCATTTAACCGTCCCGGAGGTGTGACTTTCCTTTGTAATGACACGCTGCAACCCCCTTGGTAGCGCTGCCCGTCTTCTGGCATCATTGTTTGGCTGCCTGCGCCTCTGCGGCCGCCCTGACCCACACAACGCCCCTCGGTGTCTTATTTATTGGGACTGCGAGGGTGTGATTGACGGGCATGAACGGTGCATTTCTTCGCCTGTCCCTCATCTCCTTCCGCCTTCTTCGGACTGTGCGGCTTCATGGCCGTGGCATGCGATAAGGGATCAGCTGACGCCGCACAGTCTGCAGCGGGTGTAAGGACCCGAGTGCGAGAGGCGAACATATGTGCTGCGCCAGGCCATGAATCACAGCCCCGCAGTGTTTTAACAATGTTAAGACACCGCGGGGCTGGGATTCATGATCATCGCGAACCGCAGCGGCCGACATTAAATGAGGTCAGAAGATGGGCAGCGCTAACAGCGCTAGGCCAGGGGATAACACGACAGCGCAGACTCCTGTACAGCAAATAACAACGCTCAGGAGGCTGCACCCAGCACCAAGGTGGGATTCTTGACATCTGTGCTGCGTCTCATTACAAAGGGAACTCGCGCCTCCAACACAGTTTGACTGTATAAAGGGCTAAATGTTATACGTGTTTCATTCAGCGTGTGCAAGGAGCAAAATTAAAAGAGCAACCTTTGACTTGTGCAGCACTACTGCTGCATAAGCTGTGGCTCTTCTACTTTGTAACCCCTGAGGGGGGGTTAAAGGTTACCTTTGAAATTGGTTCAAGTAGGCTTCGGCCTACACTCTGCTCCCCCTGCAGAGCCCGGGCTCCAACACCGCCAGTTGGGGCCCGGTACTGCTAGCTGCACAGAGCCAAACACCAGCCAATGTGTCAGTGGGGTTCAGCACCGCCAGCTGTTCCCCTGCTGTGCAGCCGGCAACGTGTCCTGCAACAGCCACGCAGGCACAACAGACCCAAAGCTGCCGCCAGTGCAGGCTTCGGCCTACACTCTGCTCCATCTCCTCCTCCTGCTGACCCCGGGCTCTAACACCGCCAGTTGGGGCCCGGTACTGCTAGCTGCACAGAGAAAAACACCAGCCAATGTGTCAGTGGGGTTCAGCACCGCCAGCTGTTCCCCTGCTGTGCAGCCGACATCGTGTCCTGCAAAAGCCACGCAGACACTTGCTCTTGTACCTTCTGCTCCCCATCCTGGTTCCAGTACCGTCAGCTGGTTCCGGGCAGAGCCTTTGGCTTAGGTGCCTCCCTCTGGGTATCCGAGTTCCACCAACGTCAGGTGGTCCTTGGTAGTGCTTTCAGGCACGGGTACCTCCTGCTTAGTACCCAGGTTCCAGTAACGTCAGCTGGTCCTCGGTAGTTCCATTGGCTCTTGGACCTTCGGCTACCCATCCGGGTTCCAGCACCGTCAGCTGGTTCTCGGCACTGTCTTTTGCTCTTGTACCTTCTGCTCCCCATCCTGGTTCCAGTACCGTCAGCTGGTTCCGGGCAGAGCCTTTGGCTTAGGTGCCTCCCTCTGGGTATCCGAGTTCCACCAACGTCAGGTGGTCCTTGGTAGTGCTTTCAAGCACGGGTACCTCCTGCTTAGTAACCGGGTTCCAGTAACGTCAGCTGGTCCTCGGTAGTTCCATTGGCTCTTGGACCTTCGGGTAGCCATCCGAGTTCCAGTTCCATCAGCTGGTTCTCGGCATTTTCTCAGCCTTCTTGTACCTTCTGCTACATTTCCAAGTTCAAGAGACTAATCACGATGACCCGGAAGACCACCCCTAAGATGACGACGACACCAGAGACGACAACCACCGTGATGACGACGACCCTGGAGACGATGACCCTGAAGACCACCCCGATGACGACGACCCCGGAGACGACGACCCTGAAGACCACCCCGATGACGACGACCCCGGAGACGACGACCCTGGAGACGACGACGACCTGGAAGACCGAGAAGCAGAAGAACAAGAGGCTGCAGAACAAAGAGCAGAAGAACATTAAGCATAACACTAAATATCAGAGCAAAAAATATTATCTAAATTATAAGCAGAAGAAGACTAAGCAGTGTATGGGGGTGAGTCCGTTCCTCCTCGTGGTGCCCCTGGATAAAGCCTGATGCTGCAGGCCAAACTGAACGCGGACAAATGTAACTGTTTTGTGACAGGCAGAACGGAAGGTGTAATCTTCAAACTTTTATAGATAACAACTACGGGAATGCCTGTCACAAATAAGAATATGATGAAGAAGTTGAATATGAAGAAGATAATAGTAAAATAAAAAGAATATGAACAATGTATGTAACAAAAAAAATAATAGGTAGAAGATGAAGAAGAAGATGAATAAGGTGAAGAAGTTGATGTCAAAGAAGCTGATGATGAGGATAATGAAGAAGAAAGTGTGGGAGAAGTAAAAAAGAAGGTGAAGGGCGTGGAAGTAGTGAAACATCAATATCTGACAAAAATAAAAAAAAATTAACATAGTCAAAATCTTTCTAACGCCGAACGTCATAAAAAAACCCAAAATCCTGCTATTCTATTACATTGGGCTAAACCTCTGTGCCTTTAATGTCTCCGCCACGTCCCCCAATACATCCTACATTATTCTTAGTTGTTTTCCTTCATGTAGAATGAACCTACAAGTTTATAAAGGGTTTATTTTAATTCCGATATTTTCGTCCCATTGACTTGCATTGGGATCGGGTATCAGTATCGGATTAGATCCGATATTTTGACGGTATCGGCCGATACTTTCCGATACCGATACTTTCCGATATCGGAAAGTATCGCTCAACACTAGTCACCAGGATTACACCACCCAAACTATTTATATGTGCATGCAGCTCTTTCAAAGATAAGTCCAGCAGTACCTTTACATGGCCGGTCAGTTTGCCCCCTATTGAGAAATCTGAGTTTTAATCGATATGCAAATGAGGTTAAAGTGTTTTTGCCATGTGTTAGGTTTTCCCAAGCCTTTGCTCTCCTCTACTCCATTCTCCCCAACGCCTCTTGCTTGACTGACAACCCATTTGCTTATAGCCATGTAGCTAAGGAACATGAGTTCTGGGCTGACAATAGAGCTGGAGTGACAGTCTTGGAAAGAGCTTCAAAGTGCCCAACGCTCTTCAGCCTTCCTTGCATATAGATTCAAAACCTGATTTTTCAATGATGGAAGAATGGATTTGAAAGAGCTACATGCTCATATACATAGTTTGTGTTGCCTTAATGTTTGAATGAGTGGAGAAAAAATATGTACGGATTTTAGATGCAGATATTCTGCGTATTTCAGTGTAGAAATCTGCACATGAAATGTGTGAATCTAAGCTTACTTTTGATTCAGCTCCTGGACTCATGTTTACGCATTTGGCTTTTTCTTTTCTTTTTTTTTTTTTGTAATTGTCCCCGAAATGACCCAGCTTGTTAGGTTTAATCCCTCAGTTCGCTCCAGTGGTCAGAAACTACTCTGAAGTCGCATCTAAGGGTTCCCTGCAGTGAAAGAAAGATCCCTGGATAGAAGATGGCTATGTGCACACGTTCAGGATTTCTTGCAGAAATTTCCCGAGCAAAACGGGACATTTTCTGCAAGAAATCCACATGCGTTTTTTGAGTGTTTTTCTCACGTTTTTACTGCGTTTTTGGTGCGTTTTTTTTGCGGATTTTTCCAGAGGTTCCCAAAGCAATAATATAGTGGGAAATCCCCCCAAAATCCACAAAATTAATGAACATGCTGCGTTTTTTACCGCGATGCGTTTTTTTCATGGAAAAAAATGCATCATGTGCACAAAAATTGCGGAATGCATTCTAAATGATGGGATGCATAATGTATGCGTTTTTTCACGTTTTTAGCGAAAAAACGTGAAAAAAACGCAACAAAATCTGCAACGTGTGCACACAGCCTAAATGTCAGGTAGCTGCTGGTCGTGTTAACCAGAATGGCTAGAGGCAGGTCGCGTTGAATTCATGGATTTGTTACAGTTCTTCTGTTTTCACTGTAGAATTTTTGACTTGAAATTACAATACTTTTGCATCCTGTCCTAAGAACACAGTCTTGGGTCAGCAGAACGAAATCTCTAAGGCATAAAATAACAAAACGAAGTCTTAAGAAAGAATGGAGCAATTTTCTAGCTCACTGAATGCAGGATTATTTTCCTCTGCAGTGAACATTTTATTGCTCTGTTTACTAACTGCCACCATAGTTAATGAGCAGATACAAGTCAGATTGCATACATCTCACTGCTATACACTATTTCCAATACTATGTATCCTCTACTTTAAAGGAAACCTGTCACCCCCCCTCAGGCATTTATAACTAAAAGAGCCACCTTGCGCAGCACTAATGCTGCATTCTGAGAAGGTGGCTCTTTTAGTTATGCTCCCTGCACACACTGAAATAAACGCTTATAAAATGTGCCCCCTCATACCGTGAAATGGTCCCGCTGGCGGGTCTTTCCCCCCTAATCAGACGCAGCACATCACTCCGTCACTCCGGGCCTGTGCGTGTCAGGCGCCGCCTCCTCTTGCTTCATTATCGTCCCTGGCACCTGCGCTGTAAGTTCGAAGGGCACCGCAACTGCGCATGCCCAGAAAAAATACTTATAGCGCAGGCGCTGGGAACGCTAATGAAGCAAGAGGAGGCGGCACCCGACATGCACAGGCCCGGAGTGACGGCTGTGCTGCGTCTGTTTAGGGGGGTAAGACCCACCCCGGGACCATTTCTCGGTATGAGGGGGCACATTTTATAAGCGTTTATTTCAGTGTGTGCAGGGAGCATAACTAAAAGAGCCACCTTGTCAGAATGCAGCATTAGTGCTGCGCAAGCTGGCTCTTTTAGTTACAAATGCCTGAGGGGGGTGACAGGTCCCCTTTAAGTAGCACACAGCCAGACAGACAGAACAATGACATGCTCCGACGCCTGGCTGTAGCACATCTCCAGAACATATGCAGTCTCTGAGTCAGCAATTTGATGATTCAACAGTTACAGTAGAAAACCAACAACTGTTTCTTTCTTTTTTATATAACAGTATAATTTTGGAGATGGATGTCCAGAAGGGATTTGCTGTCCTAGATCTATCAGAAAACATATTTATGTGAGACTCCTGCTTTAAGTTAAACATGAAAGAATACCTATCTGCTACCTTCTTCCTAACCTACCTTTGCCATTACTATCCTAGTTTTACTATATGTATACAGTATATATATATATATATATATATATATATATATATATATATATATATATATATATATATATATATATATATATACATATATATTATCACTGAATCACTGCTGTGATTTTGGCTTCATTCACTGAACTGTAATCATCCACAGCTTGAGGAGAATGTCTGTTACACGTCTCTCCCCAAGTCAGAAAATGGTAAAGATTAATTTACGCTAGTGGCTTGTGCATACATTATGTGTTCCTTGAAGTGCCGTGAGCATATGTGAGGTTATCTCTGGATACAGTGAGGTTATTTCTTACGACTGCTGAAACCCATGTCTGCTTATTTATGGCAGAGAAAACTGAAATGTGCTCAGATTTATAGGAGACACGGATTCTATATATACATTGGCAATCCTTATACACATATGTGTAACATTTATATGGGGGAATACATCAATGAGTGAATGTGCACAAAGATTTTGCCTGGAACCTGACTGAAAAAGCGCTAATAAAAAGTTAAAACGACTTGCTGTGCATGTGTTCCGTCTTTTGTAACTTCTTTTATCCTCTTCAGGCTTTAAAAGGCAGGATGCGGCTAAAAGAAGTGACTGGTGCATTCTCCTGATGGCTTGGAAGCCGCCATTATGTTATATATATGTCATGTCGGACGCTGTTCAGACCAGGTCGTTCGACAGACAGCGGTAATTCTGCTTTTGGCCACTATGTGCTCATTGGCGTCGGCTAGATTTTATCTAGCTGGTACGGGGTTAATTTACCTGATGCTCTGATTGGAAGCTGGGCCATGCCCATTGCCTTTAAATAGTTCTCCTGAACATTGGGCGTCGCCGATTATAGCTTCTGTCTTGTGCGTTGTTATCTCGGTCTGGAGTGGTGAGCTAGTAGTTGGAGTATCGTTGCTGGTGGTGTATTTCTCTTTGTCTTATTTACTCCTTCCTATATTTGTATTTATTTTGCCCTGCGCATTTATAGTGTATTCCTGAGTGTCTGCGGTGTGGTGTATATTTTCCGTTATCCTTGTCTGTTCTAACTGTGGGTATTGGTGTATTATCTTTTCACTGGGTGGTGCGCGGTGGTTTCAGCCTAGGGTTGAAACAGGAGACAGGGCGAGGGTCAAGGCCTAGACATGCACACCATCAGTGTAAACTCTAGGTAGAGGGTCAGTCAGGATATCCCTAGTCTGAGGGAAATTGCAGGGGCCCGGGTTATTAGCTCTTGCCCACCTAGTCTCCCCGTGACAATATATAATTAAAAAAATTACATAAACCCCTACAAAAGACTTCAGAAAAGACATTTTTCATGGTAAACACCCTCGGCATTTTCCCGGAGGTTCTATGCGGGTACGCCTACATCGAAAATAAATTTTATGCATATACTCTTTTGGGTGCTTTTGGCAAACCAACTTAGTATACAGTAGGTGCGGAAAGTATTCATACCCCTTTAAATGTTTCACTCTTTATTTCATTTGCAGCCATTTGGTAAATTCAAAAAAGTTATTTTTTTTCACATTAATGTATACTCTGCACCCCATCTTGACTGAAACCCCCCCCCAGAAATGTAGAAATTTTTGCAAATTTAATAAAAAAGAAAAACTGAAATATCACATGGTCATAAGTATTCAGACTCTTTGCTCAGACACTTATATTTAAGTCACATGGTGTCCATTTCCTTGTGATCCTCTTTGAGATGGTTCTACTCCTTCATTGGAGTCCAGCTGTGTTTAATTAAAATGATAGGACTTGATTTGGAAAGGCACATACCTGTCTATATAAGACATCACAGCTCACAGTGCATGTCAGACCAAATGAGAATCATGAGGTCAAAGGAACTGGCCAAGGAGCTCAGAGACAGAATTGTGGCAAGGCACAAGATCTGGCCAAGGTCACAACAGAATTTCTGCAGTACTCAAGGTTCCTAAGATCACAATGGCCTCCATAATCCTTAAATGAAAGAAGTTTGGGACCACCAGAAGTCTTCCTAGATCTGGCTGTCCAGCTAAACTGAGCAATCGTGGGAAAAGAGCCTTGGTGAGCTAGGTAAAGAAGAACCCCAAGATCACTGTGGCTGAGCTCCAGAGATGCAGTAGGGAGATGGGAGAAAGTTCCACAAAGTCAACTATCACTGCAGCCCTTCACCAGTTGGGCCTTTATAGCAGAGTGGCCCGATGGAAGCCTCTCCTCAATGCAAGACATATCAAAGCCCACATAGAGTTTGCTTAAAAAAAACACATGAAGGACTCCCAGACTATGAGAAATAAGATTCTCTGGTCTGATGAGACAAAGATAGACCTTTTTGGTGATACTTCTAAGCGTTATGTGTGGAAAAAACCAGGCACTGCTCATCACCTGCCCAATACAATCCCAACAGTGAAACATGGAGGTGGCAGTATCATGCTATGGGGGTGGTTTTCAGCTGTAGGGACAGGATGACTGGTTGTCATTGAAGGAAACATGAATGTGGCCAAGTACAGAGATATCCTGAAACCTCTTCTAGAGTGCTCTGGACCTCATGCTTGGCCGAAGGTTCACCTTCCAACAAGACAATGTGCCTAAGCACACAGCTAAAATAACAAAGGAGTGGCTTCAGAACAACTCTGTGACCATTCTTGACTAGCCTAACCAGAGCCCTGACCTAAACCCTATTGAGCCTCTCTGGAGAGACCTAAAAATGGCTGTCCACCAACGTTCACCATCCAACCTGATGGAACTGGAGACGATCTGCAAGGAAGTATGGCAGGGGATCCCCAAATCCAGGTGTGAAAAACTTGTTGCATCAATCCCAAGAAGACTCATGGCTGTATTAGCTTTTCTTTTTCAATAAATTTGCAAAAATTACTACATTTCTGTTTTTTTTTCCAGTCACGATGGGGTGCAGAGTATACATTAATGAGAAAAAATTAACTTTTTGGAATTTACCAAATGGCAGCAATTAAACAAAGAGTGAAAAATTTAAAGGGATCTGAATAATTTCCATACCCACTGTATTTATATGGGACCTGTTAGCACTTTGGACATATCCGTTTTAGAGACGTTATCTGAAGCAGGTTTTTTTTTTAAATATTGACTTGTGCTTCTCTTCTGATGTTCCTTCTTGAAATTTATGAATAAATTAAGTGGGTAGAGTTCAACAAAAAGAGTTGCAAGATTCTGGACCAGTGGCTACATCAGTAACCAATCAGAGCACTCTAAACCTTCTACAAAATTCCAGCATCCCAGGCACCTCTTCTGATTAGTAGACCCTACACAATGTAGTCATGCCTACTAATCATAACAGACACTGGCAATGCCCGCAGGAAGAAGAGGGTCTAGCCTGGCGGCCAACAACTATGGATGTGGCCACTGGTCCAGGCTGCTGCAATGTTTTTTGCTCAACTATACAACAGTGTGTTACTAATTAGAGGTGTGTCCCTATACATTGTGATATTGTCCAATCAGGTGTGACATTTCCAGACTATGTATTGAGGCACGCCTCTGACAAGAGGAAAAGTAACACCCAAATCTCATTTTTTTCATAAATTTCTGGTACAAATAATAGAAGAACAACAGAAAACAGAGATATAACTAAAATGTTAGAGATTCATTATATCATGGGCAATACAACTATTCACTGAAACATCAGCAGTGGTGACACACTTTCTATAACTATTAAAGGACGAGGGTGCACCCCCTGTTTTAGCCAATAAGCCATAGCTAGAGCTATTCCGCAAGAACTGTAAGGTCCCCCATTAAAATATCAGAGATGCACATTTTAAATAGTCACAAACATTATTTCTTCCTCCTCAGAATCAGTTGTAACCTCCTTAAAATGAGAAAACTGTGATCAGAATGGAGGGTACACACAATATGAGTGAAACTCAGAAAATGAGATCAGATAGCATCTTTACCAATTAGAGAATCAGTTTAGTTTTTTTTGTTTGTTTTTTTAAAGGGGTTGGTGGCATTTAGAACTTATTCTAGCTGCAAACATCTGGTTTGTAATGTAATATCTTCATATGTGTATAGAGACCCATTTCTAACAACCATCACTCCAGTGCTCTTATGGTCCTTTGTGTTTGCTAACTGTGTAAGAAGGCTAATGGATGGTTAGAATACCCTTGAAAACCCTTGTGCAAGTATGTTAGCACAGCTGAAAACAGTTTGGCTGATTAGAGAACCTATAAACCTGACCTTCCTTTGAGCTAGTGGAGAATCTGGAGCATTACATTTGTTGTCCAGCGTGGGTGATATCCATAAAAAATGACTTTTATTCCATTTTCATTAAAAACACATAAGTCCAAAATCCATCTTTATATCCAGAGAATCATTAAGCCTGTGACTGTCACTGGTATGAATTACCCGTTTTTGTGTCTCTGGATATAAAGATGGATATTGGACTTATGTGCTTTTAATGAAAATGGAATAAAAGTCATTTTTTATGGATATCACCCACGCTGGACTTCTGCTTCACCTTCTCACTACTTGCAGCACTGCATGATCTGTGCTGTGGGACTGAGAGAAGGTGAGCTGATTTTTGTTGCTTTTTTTCATTACATTTGTTGGTTCCATTAAACTCTCAAAATGGCCAGAAAAAAAGAACTTTTCATGTGAAACTCAACAGTCTATTCTTGTTCTTAGAAATGAAGGATATTCCATGCGAGAAATTGCCAAGAAACGGAAGATTTCCTGCAACGGTGTGTACTACTCCCTTCAGAGGAGAGCACAAACAGGCTCTAACCAGGGGGGTAACATCGCTATATGGCCCACAACGATTATGAAAAAGAGGCCATGCGCCAATTGTTGAATCCAACCTGTTATAAGAAGCTGACCTACAACCCCTTGTCCGCCTACTGTACAGAACTCAGGGAGATCCTTCAGAGAGCCACTGATGGGGGTATCATAACGAAGGAACTCTGTACAGCTCTAACAATAAGAGAACCTATGATACCAACATTCTACCTCCTCCCGAAGACTCATAAAAATGCCTCTGTACCACCTGGACGCCCTATCGTGTCAGGGAGTGGTAATTATCTTGAGGCAATAAATAAATGGATTGATTCGGTATTACAGCCTTTGGTGGAAGAGCTTCCCTCTTTCTTAAAAGACACTAATCAGCTCCTACGTAGGGTTGATGATCTGAAGTTGGGTGAGGACACCATTATGGAAACAATGGACGTAGAATCGTTATATACGAGTATCCGTCATAATGATGGCCTAGCAGCTACAGAATTTTTTCTATCTATGTCCAACCGTTCCCCTGAGTTTCGCGGTTTCCTTTTAGACATCCTGAGATTCACACTAACCCACAATTTTTTTACGTTTAGGGGGTCCTTTTTCCTGCAGCTCCAGGGAACAGCCATGGGAGCGGCCTTCGCGCCCTCCTATGCCAATCTGTTCCTGGGGCTTTGAAAAAAGGGACCTCCTACGGTCAGACAGTCTGTTGTCTATGGAGCGCGTCCTCTTATGGACGCGCTACATAGATGACATTCTTGTGGTCTGGCAAGGCGACCAGAGGGCTTTTTCTGAGTTCGAGGCTGCTCTGAATGACAACGATAGGAACATTAGATTGACAGCAATATCCAATGGTTCTAGCGTTGATTTCCTTGATGTAAGGTTAACTAGAGACAGGGCCAATACCAGCCAAACTACTATTTACAGAAAATCTACTGCCACCAATATGCTTCTTCATGCTTCCTCCTCCCATCCAGCTCATATGGTCCGTTCAGTTCCAATCGGACAATTTTTACATATACGTCGTATCTGCTCTACTAATGTTGAATTTGAAGCACAAGCTGAGGTTCTCAAGTCTCGCTTCCAGGAACGAGGGTATAGCAATCGCGCTATCAAAAGGGCATACTTACGTGCCAAACATAGTGGCAGAGACACACTGCTATACGGGGGTCAAGAAAGGGGTGACAGATCTGATGATATCAGGTTTGTGACCGATTTCAACTCACGGGCAGGAGCAATACGCACTGCTCTGGAGCATGCGTGGCCTATCCTTAGAATCGATCCAACATTAGCTAAAATAGTACCTAATCGACCTATGATTACGTATCGTAGGGCAAGGAATATACGGGACCACTTGGTGCGCAACCACCATATAGGAAATCCACCTAGGACATTTTTAAATGACCCTAACAATAGACCGAGAGGTGGCTGTCGTACCTGTGTGTCATGATTCTCAATGGCGAGAGAACATAGCCCAGCATATATAAGAACTAGCTCTTGGAAGATGGAATCTAAACTGACCATGAACTAAACCTGCCGCACAATTAACAGTGGCCGGGTAGCGTGCCTACGTTTTATCCCTAGACGCCCAGCGCCAGCCGGAGGACTAACTAATCCTAGCAGAGGAAAATACAGTCCTGGCTCACCTCTAGAGAAATTTCCCCAAAAGGCAGACAGAGGCCCCCACATATATTGGCGGTGATTTTAGATGAAATGACAAACGTAGTATGAAAATAGGTTTAGCAAAATCGAGGTCCGCTTACTAGATAGCAGGAAGACAGAAAGGGCACTTTCATGGTCAGCTGAAAACCCTATCAAAACACCATCCAGAAATTACTTTAAGACTCTAGTATTAACTCATAACACCAGAGTGGCAATTTCAGATCACAAGAGCTTTCCAGACACAGTAACGAAACAGCAGCTGTGAACTGGAACAAAATGCAAAAACAAACAAGGACGAAAGTCCAACTTAGCTGGGAGTTGTCTAGTAGCAGGAACATGCAAAGAAAGGCTTCTGATTACATTGTTGACCGGCATGAAACTGACAGAGGAGCAAGGTTATATAGAGACTCCCACATCCTGATGGGAACAGGTGAACAGAGAGGATGATGCACACAAGTTCAATTCCACCAGTGGCCACCGGGGGAGCCCAGAATCCAATTTCACAACAGTACCCCCCCCTCAAGGAGGGGGCACCGAACCCTCACCAGAACCACCAGGGCGATCAGGATGAGCCCTATGAAAGGCACGGACAAGATCGGAGGCATGAACATCAGAGGCAGTCACCCAAGAATTATCCTCCTGACCGTATCCCTTCCATTTGACCAGATACTGGAGTTTCCGTCTGGAAACACGGGAGTCTAAGATCTTTTCCACAACGTACTCCAACTCACCCTCAACCAACACCGGAGCAGGAGGCTCAACGGAAGGCACAACCGGTACCTCATACCTGCGCAATAATGACCGATGAAAAACATTATGAATAGAAAAAGATGCAGGGAGGTCCAAACGGAAGGACACAGGGTTAAGAATCTCCAATATCTTGTACGGGCCGATGAACCGAGGCTTAAACTTAGGAGAAGAAACCCTCATAGGGACAAAACGAGAAGACAACCACACCAAGTCCCCAACACAAAGCCGAGGACCAACACGACGACGGCGGTTGGCAAAAAGCTGAGTCTTCTCCTGGGACAACTTCAAATTGTCCACTACCTGCCCCCAAATCTGATGCAACCTCTCCACCACAGCATCCACTCCAGGACAATCCGAAGATTCCACCTGACCGGAGGAAAATCGAGGATGAAACCCCGAATTACAGAAAAACGGGGACACCAAGGTGGCAGAGCTGGCCCGATTATTGAGGGCGAACTCCGCCAATGGCAAAAAAGCAACCCAATCATCCTGATCCGCAGACACAAAACACCTCAAATATGTCTCCAAGGTCTGATTAGTCCGCTCGGTCTGGCCATTAGTCTGAGGATGGAAAGCAGATGAAAAAGACAAATCTATGCCCATCCTAGCACAGAATGCCCGCCAAAATCTAGACACGAATTGGGTCCCTCTGTCAGAAACGATATTCTCCGGAATACCATGCAAACGAACAACATTTTGAAAAAACAGAGGAACCAACTCGGAAGAAGAAGGCAACTTAGGCAAGGGAACCAAATGGACCATCTTAGAGAAACGGTCACACACCACCCAGATGACAGACATCTTCTGAGAAACAGGCAGATCCGAAATAAAATCCATCGAGATGTGCGTCCAAGGCCTCTTCGGAATAGGCAAGGGCAACAACAATCCACTAGCCCGAGAACAACAAGGCTTGGCCCGAGCACAAACGTCACAAGACTGCACAAAGCCTCGCACATCTCGTGACAGGGAAGGCCACCAGAAGGACCTTGCCACCAAATCCCTGGTACCAAAGATTCCAGGATGACCTGCCAACGCAGAAGAATGAACCTCAGAGATGACTCTACTGGTCCAATCATCAGGAACAAACAGTCTACCAGGTGGGCAACGATCCGGTCTATCCGCCTGAAACTCCTGCAAGGCCCGCCGCAGGTCTGGAGAAACGGCAGACAATATCACTCCATCCTTAAGGATACCTGTGGGCTCAGAATTACCAGGGGAGTCAGGCTCAAAACTCCTAGAAAGGGCATCCGCCTTAACATTCTTAGAACCCGGTAGGTATGACACCACAAAATTAAACCGAGAGAAAAACAACGACCAGCGCGCCTGTCTAGGATTCAGGCGCCTGGCAGACTCAAGGTAAATTAAATTTTTGTGGTCAGTCAATACCACCACCTGATGTCTGGCCCCCTCAAGCCAGTGACGCCACTCCTCAAAAGCCCACTTCATGGCCAAAAGCTCCCGATTCCCAATATCATAATTCCGCTCGGCGGGCGAAAATTTACGGGAAAAAAAAGCACAAGGTCTCATCACGGGGCAGTCGGAACTTCTCTGCGACAACACCGCCCCAGCTCCGATTTCAGAAGCGTCGACCTCAACCTGAAAAGGAAGAGCAACATCAGGCTGACGCAACACAGGGGCGGAAGAAAAGCGGCGCTTAAGCTCCCGAAAGGCCTCCACAGCATCAGGGGACCAATCAGCAACATCAGCACCCTTCTTAGTCAAATCACTCAATGGTTTAACAACATCAGAAAAACCAGCAATAAATCGACGATAAAAGTTAGCAAAGCCCAAAAATTTCTGAAGACTCTTAAGAGAAGAGGGTTGCGTCCAATCACAAATAGCCTGAACCTTGACAGGATCCATCTCGATGGAAGAGGGGGAAAAAATGTATCCCAAGAAGGAAATCTTTTGAACCCCAAAAACGCACTTAGAACCCTTCACACACAAGGAATTAGACCGCAAAACCTGAAAAACCCTCCTGACCTGCTGGACATGAGAGTCCCAGTCATCCGAAAAAATCAGAATATCATCCAGATACACAATCATAAATTTATCCAAATAATCGCGGAAAATGTCATGCATAAAGGACTGGAAGACCGAAGGGGCATTTGAAAGACCAAAAGGCATCACCAAATACTCAAAGTGGCCCTCGGGCGTATTAAATGCGGTTTTCCACTCATCCCCCTGCTTGATTCGCACCAAATTATACGCCCCACGGAGATCAATCTTAGAGAACCACTTGGCCCCCTTTATACGAGCAAACAAATCAGTCAGCAGTGGTAACGGATATTGATATTTAACCGTGATTTTATTCAAAAGCCGATAATCAATACACGGCCTCAAAGAGCCATCTTTCTTAGACACAAAGAAAAAACCGGCTCCTAAGGGAGATGACGAAGGACGAATATGTCCCTTTTCCAAGGACTCCTTTATATATTCTCGCATAGCAGCGTGTTCAGGCACAGACAGATTAAATAAACGACCCTTAGGGTATTTACTACCCGGGATCAAATCTATGGCACAATCGCACTCCCGGTGCGGAGGTAGTGAACCAAGCTTGGGTTCTTCAAAAACGTCACGATAGTCAGACAAGAATTCAGGAATCTCAGAGGGAATAGATGATGAAATGGAAACCAAAGGTACGTCCCCATGAGTCCCTTTACATCCCCAGCTTAACACAGACATAGCTTTCCAGTCGAGGACTGGGTTATGAGATTGCAGCCATGGCAATCCTAGCACCAAAACATCATGTAGATTATACAGCACCAGAAAGCGAATAATCTCCTGGTGATCCGGATTAATACGCATAGTTACTTGTGTCCAGTATTGTGGTTTATTACTAGCCAATGGGGTGGAGTCAATCCCCTTCAGAGGTATAGGAGCTTCCAAAGGCTCCAAATCATACCCACAGCGTTTGGCAAAGGACCAATCCATAAGACTCAAAGCGGCGCCAGAGTCGACATAGGCGTCCGCGGTAATAGATGATAAAGAACAAATCAGGGTCACAGATAGAATAAACTTAGACTGTAAAGTGCTAATTGAAACAGACTTGTCAAGCTTCTTAGTACGCTTAGAGCATGCTGATATAACATGAGTTGAATCACCACAATAGAAGCACAACCCATTTTTTCGTCTAAAATTCTGCCGCTCGCTTCTGGACAGAATTCTATCACATTGCATATTTTCTGGCGTCTTCTCAGTAGACACCGCCAAATGGTGCACAGGTTTGCGCTCCCGCAGACGCCTATCGATCTGAATAGCCATTGTCATGGACTCATTCAGACCCGCAGGCACAGGGAACCCCACCATAACATCCTTAATGGCATCAGAGAGACCTTCTCTGAAAATCGCCGCCAGGGCGCACTCATTCCACTGAGTAAGCACAGACCATTTACGGAATTTTTGGCAGTATATTTCAGCTTCATCTTGCCCCTGAGATAGGGACATCAAAGCTTTTTCCGCCTGAAGCTCTAAATGAGGTTCCTCATAAAGCAACCCCAAGGCCAGAAAAAACGCATCCACATTGAGCAACGCAGGATCCCCTGGTGTCAATGCAAAAGCCCAATCTTGAGGGTCGCCCCGGAGCAAGGAAATTACAATCCTGACCTGCTGTGCAGGATCTCCGGCAGAGCGAGACTTCAGGGACAAAAACAATTTGCAATTATTTTTAAAATTTTGAAAGCAAGATCTATTCCCTGAAAAATATTCAGGCAAAGGAATTCTAGGTTCAGACATAGGTGCATGAACAACAAAATCTTGCAAATTTTGTACCTTCGTGGCGAGATTATTCAAACCTGTAGCTACACTCTGAAGATCCATTTCAAACAGGTGAACACAGAGCCATTCAAGGATTAGAAGGAGAGAAAGAGAGGAAGGCTGCAGTATAGGCAGACTAGCAAGTGATTCAATTATGAGCACACTCAGAACTAGAGAAAAAAAAAAAAAAAAAAAATTTTCAGCAGACTTCTTTTTTCTCTCCTTTCTCAGCCAATAATTTAACCCTTTTTGGCCGGTCAAACTGTCATGATTCTCAATGGCGAGAGAACATAGCCCAGCATATATAAGAACTAGCTCTTGGAAGATGGAATCTAAACTGACCATGAACTAAACCTGCCGCACAATTAACAGTGGCCGGGTAGCGTGCCTACGTTTTATCCCTAGACGCCCAGCGCCAGCCGGAGGACTAACTAATCCTAGCAGAGGAAAATACAGTCCTGGCTCACCTCTAGAGAAATTTCCCCAAAAGGCAGACAGAGGCCCCCACATATATTGGCGGTGATTTTAGATGAAATGACAAACGTAGTATGAAAATAGGTTTAGCAAAATCGAGGTCCGCTTACTAGATAGCAGGAAGACAGAAAGGGCACTTTCATGGTCAGCTGAAAACCCTATCAAAACACCATCCAGAAATTACTTTAAGACTCTAGTATTAACTCATAACACCAGAGTGGCAATTTCAGATCACAAGAGCTTTCCAGACACAGTAACGAAACAGCAGCTGTGAACTGGAACAAAATGCAAAAACAAACAAGGACGAAAGTCCAACTTAGCTGGGAGTTGTCTAGTAGCAGGAACATGCAAAGAAAGGCTTCTGATTACATTGTTGACCGGCATGAAACTGACAGAGGAGCAAGGTTATATAGAGACTCCCACATCCTGATGGGAACAGGTGAACAGAGAGGATGATGCACACAAGTTCAATTCCACCAGTGGCCACCGGGGGAGCCCAGAATCCAATTTCACAACACCTGTGGCAAGTGTATAGCCTGTAAAAACATCATGAGAGAGGTTACGTTTGTGGACTCTACGGGACAAAAAATCTTTAAAATCAAGAAATGTATTACATGCACGTCCAGGAATGTTATATATTATGCGTCCTGCCCGTGCCTTTTGATCTACGTGGGGTTGACAACGCGCCAACTAAAAATAAGAGTAAGAGAGCACGTTCGGGGGATTGAGGCAGCTGCACAGGAAACGGACAATCAACTACTCAAAACGATACCCCGACATTTCAAATCACATCACAACTGCGACAGCAGTGCTTTGTATGTCAAGGGTATCGACATGATTGAGACTAGTATAAGAGGTTGGGAACATCTCACAGCGGTTGGCACAGCTCGAGACCCGGTGGATATGGACGCTAAATAGCGTCCATCCTCATGGTCTAAATGAGACCATCAGCTTTGCGTCGTTCCTGTGATCGTGATAGTGGCATAGGAGATGGTGGGGCACATGATCAGGTACATCCGTGCTTGTTTTTAACTTTGTTTTTAATTTTTTAGATTTATTCAACTTTTGTGGATATGTCAGATGACACTCTGTCTGGACCCAAGCCATATCTCGTCCACCTTATGATGTTCCAGACAAGACGGCTTTTTGGAGAATCATTATCTAACCCCACCATGTGGGTCCTCATTTTGTCGATGGTTATATTATTATTTTTTCCCTCCCGTTGGTGTTATGTTTACACTGTATCCTAGTTTATGTATTACACTGTATTTGAATCTGTATTTGCTTTTTATATATGGAGATATGGTGTCTGCCAGTTTTAGGTATCAATTATATATTAGTGCTGGTGATCTTATGTGCATTGCTTGTTGGAGGTAAAATGGGTTTAGTGGTGCAATTTGGGGTCGTTATACTTGCCGTAGTAGGTGGCACAGTGGTGCCCGGTATAATTATATTTAAAGTATGTCACACGGCACTCTAATCTGCCCTTTTTTGGGGGGTTTCCCAGTTTCCCGATTTGCAATGCCCAGTGGCTGTAACCACCATAGCCTCAGTCCTTTACCTGCCGCCGCGCCGCCTGTACGCATGCTGCTCCCGGCGGCTTGCGGCGTCTCCACTCTCGGGCGGTTGCCATGACTCTGGCGGTGCCCTTGCATGACGCCGCCGCCGCTGTGAGTTAGGGGTTGTCCTGGCGACGCATGCGTCACTTCCGGCGGATGCCGCTGCAGGTATCGGCGGGATCGCATTTAAACTGCGGCACAGCTGTCTTCTGACACACCCCCTGACGAAGGAGTCTCGCTCCGAAATGCGCTTCGGGTAGACGTGCCGGCCGCACACTTGGCATACACCCTCTAACCACCCAGGACCAGGTAATATAATTGTGACAACGTGGTTTGTCTGATGCATAGAGTGTGCTTGCGCCATCCTGGTTTTCCCCTGGTGCTGGGTTACGTGGCTTCAGTTATGGCTGACATCTATAAATAAGCACAGTGAGCTTAGTGCTCCATCAGCATGGTGTCTGGTGGTTACCCTGGACTATTTAAGTTAACTTGTTCTTTTGATCTTTTACACACTTGTGCAGCAGCATATTGACTAGGGAGGCCTATACTATTTATCTATATGTCCTAGGGCATAGTGATAAATGAGATCTAGTGTGCTCACTTTTCGCACACATCAGCCACTCTGATCTTTTTGGTGTATTTTTTCCCCATACCAACATCTTATATACATGTAATATAGGGAGCCAGTGTTTGGCCTACACGTTTTTGTATCTACATGGTAGTACTTGCTTTGTGAACCAACAACCGAAACAACAAACCTACCCCTTAAAAACATCAATCTTTATTAATAAAGATTGATGTTTTTAAGGGGTAGGTTTGTTGTTTCGGTTGTTGGTTTGCTGTATACTCCCCTGCCTTAATAATTTTTTTAGACAGTTGTACTAGTACTTGCTTTGTGACCTGTACCATTTCCCCATTTGTGTTCCATTGTTGTCACAGTATTTTTATAATATTTGTATTTAATAAAGAGTTTTTCTATTGATTATAGTTATTCCTTTTGGCTGTTTCTTTTGTGGTCTCCACATCCCTCCAGGCTCTAACCAGAGTAGAAAGAGAAGTGAGAGGCCATGCTGCACAACTGATCAACAAGACAAGTACATTAGAGTATGTAGTTTGAGAAATGGACGCCTCATAGATCCTCAACTGGCAGTTTTATTAAATAGTACACGCAAAATGCCAGTGTCAACATCTACAGTGAAGAGGCGACTCTGGGATGCTGGCCTTCAGGGTAGAGTGGCAAAGAAAAAGCCATATCTGAGATTGGCTAATAAAAGGAAAAGATTAATATGGGCAAAAGAACACAGACATTGGACAGAGGAAGATTTGAAAAAGTGTTATGGACAGACGAATCCAAGTTTGAGGTGTTTGGATCACACAGAAGAACCTTTGCGAGACGCAGAACAACTGAAAAGATGCTGGAAGAGAGCCTGATGCCATCTGTCAAGCATGGTGGGGGTAATGTGATGGTCTGGGGTTGCTTTGGTGCTGGTAAAGTGGGAGATTTGTACAAGGTAAAAGGGATTTTGTATAAGGAAGGCTATCACTCCATTTTGTAACACCATGCCATACCCTGTGGACAGCGCTTGATTGGAGCCAATTTCATCCTACAACAGGACAATGACCCAAAGCCCACCTCCAAATTATGCAAGAACTATTTAGGGAAGAAGCAGGCAGCTGGTATTCTAACTGTAATGGAGTGGCCAGCGCAGTCACCACATCTCAACCCCATTGAGCTGTTGTGGGAGCAGCTTGACCATATGGTATGCTACGCAAAAAGTGCCCATCAAGCCAAACCAACTTGTGGCAGAGGCTTCTGGAAGCATGGGGTGAAATTTCTCCACACTACCCCAGCAAATTAACTGCTAGAATGCCAAAGGTCTGCAATGCTGTAATTGCTGCAAAGGGAGCATTCTTTGACAAAAGCAAAGTTTGAAAGAGAAAATTATTATTTCAAATAAAAATCTTTTTTTCGAACCTTGTCAATGTCTGGACTAGATTTTCAATTAATTTGGCAACTCATTTGATTAATAAAGGTATGAGTTTTCATGGAAAACACAAAATTGTCTGGGTGACCCTAAACTTTTGAACAGTAATGTATTTCTAAAGGTGCTATTGACATGAAATTTGTACAAGATGTCGGTAACAACCCATCCAATCCACACAGGCAAAGAAATCAAACCATCGATGTCCATAAATTAAGTTATGTGTGATAATTAGAAATGACAGGAAAAAAGTATTGAACACACTTGCTGAAATGTATTTAATACTATGTACAAAACCTTTGTTAGTGATGACAACTTCAAGACGCCTCCTGTATAGAGAAACTAGTCTCATCCATTGCTCAGAGGTGATTTTGGCCCATTATTCCACACAAACACTCTTCACATCCTGAAGGTTCCGTGGTCTTCTTCTATGATCTCTGAGCTTTAGATCCTTCCATAAATTTTCCATTGGATTGAGGTCAGGTGATTGGCTGGGCCATTCTAGCAGCTTTATTTTCTTTCTCTGAAACCAATTGAGAGCTTCCTTGACTGTGTGCTTGGCACCCTAGTCTTGCTGAAATGTCCACCCTTGTTTCATCTTCATCATCCTGGTAGAGGGCATC
Source organism: Ranitomeya variabilis (assembly GCF_051348905.1). Lineage (NCBI taxonomy): Eukaryota > Metazoa > Chordata > Amphibia > Anura > Dendrobatidae > Ranitomeya > Ranitomeya variabilis. The sequence goes on along the minus strand of NC_135236.1, from coordinate 230,526,786 downwards.
AGATTTTTATCAAGAATGTCCTGGTACATTTGTCCATTCATTCATTCAATCATATGAAGTTTGGCAGTGCCAAACAGCCACACACATGATGTTCCCACCTCCAAACTTCACTGTTGGTATGGTGTTTATGGGGTGATATGCAGTGAATTTTGGCACATGCATTCAGACATATGTATACACAGTGTATATATGTGTAGGGAGGTGCCGAGGACCCTCCTTTGCTTTCCCCTCTTTGGTCTACTCATTATGTGCAGTTCCCTAATGTTCATGTATTTGATGTGTGTCATGTACTGTATTGTTATGTATTTTATATGTGTAGAAGTAGGTATAGAATAGAAGATTGCATAGGGCAATAGTGGGGCACATTACAGATAGGATTATTAGTTTAGGTTTAGTTAACAACGGGTTTTCCTGTTGGGAGGGGCTACAGAGCAGTGCAGCATAGAGCAGCAGTATATAGGAGAGAGACTTCCTGGTTAGTCAGCAGAGCCTGGGCAGCCTTGCCAGGGCAAGAAATGTAGCCAGGAGCAGCAGTGAAAGAGACAGTCTGTCAGCTATGGGGATAAAGCTGATATGGCAGGAAGGGGCCCCAGGCTGAGAGTCGTGCAGGGGGGCACCAGCTTAGACAGGTCAGCTTCAAGAGGGATCCGGGATCTATGACTGGGGCAGGTGAAGCTGAGACGGCAAACCTGGCACCTTTTCCTACTGAAACCGGATGAGGGAATAGTAGGAAGCTGGTGTAAATGTGATGGATACCTTTTTGCTTAGTAAAGTTAAACTGGTGGAAAAGAACAGTTGCTCTGGAATGGTTTGTGTAGCTCAGGAACGTGGAGCTGGTGTGACAGAAGCTGAGGGGACTCTGATGGTAAACATGAGTGTACAGCTGCGCACATTTCACATGCAGCAGAAGGGACATTGTGTTTCATCTGTGTGGCGCCAGGGTGCGGGAACACTACAGCCTGTTGCCAGAACTACCACCCTGGCCACCTTACATATGTACAGACAAATACATAGATAAAGCACATACACATGCTTACACAGCACACACACATATGTATACACAGAGGACATACATTGACACACATACATTTACACATACTATAATACACTCTAGAGTCTAGACGACTTACCAGTCTGTCTTCATCTATTAAGTTCGTTTAGACTCCTGAGTCCCGGAGCACTCTAAAAAAGGTCCCAATGCACACTCTATATTGGATACTGGTAATGCAGAACTGTTATCAATGCAGTTCTGCTGTAAATGCTAGGGGCCTCTAAGGGAGAACCCCAACACCAGCCCTGTCTACCATATAAATGTGGAGCTTCTTATCCAGTCACTGTCTAAAATTCCAAACTGAGGCTGTGTGCACACGTAGATTTTTTGCGTTTTTTTCATGGTTTTTCGCTATAAAAACGCTATAAAACCGTGAAAAAAACGCTAACATTAAGCATCCTATGTAACAGATTGCAATCCGCATTTTTTGTGCACATGCTGCATCTTTTTCCTGAGCGGAATCGCAATCCAGAAAAAAACGCAGCATGTTCATTAAAATTGCAGAATCGCGGCGATTCTGCACACATAGGAGTGCATTGATCTGCTTACTTCCCGCACGGGGCTGTGCACACCATGCGGGAAGTAAGCAGATCAAGTGCGGTTGGTACCCAGGGTGGAGGAGAGGAGACTCTCCTCCACGGACTGGGCACCATATAAGTGGTAAAAAAAAAAAGAATTAAAATAAAAAATAGCGATATACTCACCTTCTGGCGGCCCGACCTTCTCAGAGGCTTCCGAGGTGTGTGTGAAGGACCTGCGATGACGTCGCGGTCACATGACCGCAATGACGTCGCGGTCACGTGACCGCTACGTCAATGGAAGGTCCTGAACACACAGCATTAGGAACGGACGCCGCTGAGGTCTGCAGGTGAGTATAACCTTTTTTTTAATTTTTTTAATTATTTTTAACATTCTGTCTTTTACTATAGATGCTGCATAGGCTGCATCAATAGTAAAAAGTTGGTCACACTTGTCAAACACTATGTTTGACAAGTGTGACCAACCTGTCAAACAGTTTTCCAAGCGATGCTACAGATCGCTTGGAAAACGCTAGCACTCTGCAAGCTAATTATGCTTGCAAAACGCTAGTTTTCTGCGGGTATATGCATGCAAATTCTGCATGCGATATACCCGCGGCAGGAGGTGCAGAATTGCCGCGGAAATTTCCGCGGCAATTCTGCTACGTGTGAACTCAGCCTGAAGCTGAAAAGCTGCAGGATGTGAAGAAATTATTTACTTTCAAGTCTCTGGGAACTTTTGTAAAAACTTTGATACTAATTTGACAGTATAAGATTAAGAGATACCCAAGTCTCTCAATTTAAAGCTTGTTTTCCCAATCTCCGGCAGACACAGGTGACTTTCAGAGATAAGACTTTGACAACCTCTTAGAACTTGGCCTTTTTAAATTTAGTGCGGTGCCTCTTGGTGATCTTCCTGTTAAACCTCTGTCTCTGAGCAGACTTCTATTAATTCTTACGTGTGCAAAGCTTCCTGAGACACAGCATGTTGTCCTGGCTGAGATACTAAGGATGAAAAACAATCACTTTGTTTTTATCTTAGAGCTGTTTTTATTTGGAGTAAAATAATTATTTCCTTCAATTATGCACAATAAACCAAATAAATGTCAAGAGCAAACACTGCACTTTTCCTGTCATCCGCGGCATACATTAGGTGGAATATGCTTATTCCGCATTATTGCTGGGGAGCCTATGTTTTAATTATGTTGTTATAATTATATTACTGAGTTATGCAAGTATAAAATTTCTAAAATAAAGCATAGTATAATTAACAGACCGTGAACAGATAATTAATATATGCTACGAGTAGAATTACCCAAGTCCCCACTCTTCTATTTTGGTTAACTGTTTGCTGTTTGTGAGTGTGGTTAAAAACATTGCTGGCTACTAATATGTAGCCAATACTTTTTTAAAAAAACATGGTCCTGGATCTTTAACCCCTTAACGACCGCCGATACGCCTTTTCACGGCGGCAGTTAAGGGTACTTAAACCACAGCGTCGTTAATTAACGGTGCTGAGGAAAAAGTGTATACCGGACCCCAGAGAACATGATTCGGGTCAATTCCTACTGACCCAGGTGTTGCGATCACCATTATTAACCATATAATGGCGACTGCAAAAGAAAAGTCCAATTTGGCATTTAATTTCTCTCTCCTCCGATGTGATTGCACATCATAGGAGAGAGTAATAGGGTCCCCGATCCCCCGCTGTACCTCCGTTGTCCCTGCATGGCCCCCTGAAGTCCGCCGGGCCTCTGGCTTCTTCTTCCGGGAGAAAATGGCAGGCACACTGCGCAGTGTGCCCGCTGAGATCTGCCGGCCGGCATTTGGCAACAATAGGGAGATTTTTCCTATTGGTTCATTTTGGTCACTGTGAAAGACCCTATCACAGTGATCAAAATGAAAAAAAAAATAGTAAAACAACCCCCCCCCATCTCACCCCCTTAGTTAGGGAAAAATAATAAAATAATGAAAATGCATTTATTTCCATTTTCCCATTAGGGTTAGAGTTGGGCTAAATTTAGGGCTGAGGCCAAAGCTAGGGTTAGGGCTAAAGTTAGAGTTAGGGTTAGGCTTGGCATTAGGGTTAGGATTAGGGTTAGGGTTGGGATTAGGGTAAGGGTTGGGATTATGGTTAGGGTTGGGATTAGGGTTAGGGGTGTGTTCGGGTTAGGGTTGTGGTTAGGGTTATGGTTGGGATTAGGGTTAGGGGTGTGTTGGGGTTAGGGTTGTGATTAAGGTTATGGTTAGGGTTGGGATTAGGGTTAGGGGTGTGTTGGGGTTAGGGTTGTGATTAGAGTTGGAATTAGGGTTAGCGTTGGGATTAGGGTTAGGGGTGCATTGGGGTTAGGTTTGTGGTTAGGGTTATGGTTAGGGTTGGGATTAGGGTTAGGGTTGTGGTTAGGGTTGGGATTAGGGTTAGGGGTGTGTTGGGGTTAGGGTTGTGATTTGGGATAAGGGTTAGCGTTGGGATTAGGGTTAGGGGTGCATTGGGGTTAGGTTTGTGGTTAGGGTTATGGTTAGGGTTGGGATTAGGGTTAGGGTTGTGGTTATGGTTAGGGTTGGGATTAGGGTTAGGGGTGTGTTTTGGCAAGTGTTGTGGTTAGGATTATGGTTAGGGTTGGGATTAGTGTTAAGGGTGTGTTGGGGTTAGGGTTGGAGTTAGAACTGGAAGGTTTCCACTGTTTAGGTACATCAGGGGTCTCCAAATGCGACATGGCGCCAACATTGATTCCATCCAATTTTGCGTTCAAAAAGTCAAATGGTGCTCCCTTCCTTTTGAGCTCTGCCGTGCGCCCCCACATACGGGGCATTAGCGCACTCAGGAGAAATTGGACAACAACTTTTGGGGTCCAATTTCTCCTGTTATCCTTGGGAACATAAAAAATGGGGGCTAAAAAATCATTTTTGTGGAAAAAATGATTTTTTATTTTCACAGCTCTGCATTATAAACTTCTATGAAGCACTTGGGGGTTAAAAGTGCTTACCACGCATCTAGATAAGCTCCTTGGGGGTCTAGTTTCCAAAATGGGGTCACTTGTGGGGGTTTCTACTGTTTAGGCACATCAAGGGCTCTGCACATGCAACATGACGCCCGCAGACCATTCCATCAAAGTCTGCATTCCAAAACATCACTACTTCCCTTACGAGCCCCGATGTATGCCCAAACCGTAGTTTTCTCCGACATATGGGGTACCAACTTACTCAGAACAAATTGGACAACAACGTTTTGGGTCCAATTTCTCCTGCTACCCTTGTGAAAATAAAAAATTGCGGGCTAAAAATAATTTTTGAGGGTAAAAATTATTTCTTATGTTCACGGCTCTGTGTTATAAACTTCTGTGAAGCACTTGGGGGTTCAAAGTGCTCACCACAAATCTAGATAAGTTACAGTCTAGTTTCCAAAATGGTGTCACTTGTTCACTTGTGGGGGGTTTCCACTGTTTAGGCACATCAGGGGCTCGCCAAACGCGACATGGTGTCCTTTCTCAATTCCAGCCAATTCTGCATTGAAAAAGTCAAATGGCGCTCCTTCCCTTCCGAGCTCTGCCGTGCGCCAAAACAGTGGTTTATCCCCATATGTGGGGTATCAGCGTACTCAGGACAAATTGCACAACAACTTTCGGGATCTAATTTCTCCTGTTACCCTTGGAAAATAAAAATTTTGGGGCGAAAAGATCATTTTTGTGAAAAAAATATGATTTTACTATCGACCTATTTACAGCCAAAGCGAACGGACAATACTCTGTACTCCTCCTTCTAGACCTGTTCTCTGCTTTCGACAGTTGACCACTGCCTCCTTCTACAGGTCCTCTCCTCCTTTCGCATCAAAGACCTCGCCCTATTCTGGATCTCCTCATACCTTTCCAACTACACATTCAGCGTCTCCCACTCCCACACTACCTCCTCATCTCACCCTCTCTCTGTTGGAAGCTCTGTTCTAGGACCCCTACTCTTCTCAATCTATACACTTGGCCTGGGACCACTCATAAAGTCCCATGGATTCCAGTACCACCTTTATGCTGATGACTCTCAGATCTACCTTTCTGGCCCAGACGTCACCTCTCTGCTGTCCAGAATCCTGGAGTATCTATCAGCCATATCCTCCTTCTTCTCCTCTCGCTTCCTCAAACTCAATGTGGACAAATCTGAACTCATCATCCTCCATCTCATAGATCTTCCTTACCTGACCTATCTATAGCAATTAACAACATCACACTTTCCCCCATACCGGAAGTCCGCTGCCTCGGAGTAACCCTTGACTCTGCCCTGTCCTTCAAACCGCACATCCAAGCTCTTTCCACCTCCTGTTGCCTCCAGCTCAAAAATATCTTCAGAATCCTTCCTTTCCTCAACCGTCAATCTACTAAAATGCTTGTGCATGCCCTCAGCATCTCCTGCCTTGACTACTGCAACATCTTTTTCTGTGGCGTCCCTGCTAACACCCTTGCACCTCTCCAGTCCATCCTTAACTCTGCTGCCCGACTAATTAATCTCTCTCCTCACTACTCCTCCACTTCCCCCCCTGCAAATCTCTTCAATGGAATGGCTCCCATTCCCTCAGCATATCCAGTTCAAATTACTAATAGTAACCTACGAAGCGATCCATAACCTGTCTCCTCCATATATCTCTGAACTAATCTCTCGATATCTTCCCTCACGTAATCTCCGGTCCTCTCAAGACCTCCTTCTCTCCTCCACACTTATTCGCTCCTCACCCAACCACCTCCCAGACTTCTCCCGAATATCTCCCATCCTCTGGAATTCTTTGCCCCAACATGTCCGAATATCAACCACATTCGGATCCTTCAGACAGAACCTGAAAACCCACCTCTTCAGGAAAGCCTACAGTCTGCACTGACCCCGCTGCCTCCTCATCACTACCAGAGTTACCCCCTCACCAACACCAGCACTGCTGCAACCCTCAACCTATTGTCTCCTTCCCCACCATCCTGTAGAATGTAAGCCCGCAAGGGCAGGGTCCTCGCCCCTCTGTATCAGTCTGTAATCGTTAGATTGCTTACTGTAAGTGATATCTGTAACTTGTATATAACCCCTTCTCATGTACATCACCATGGAATCAATGGTGCTATATAAATAAATAATAATAATAATTTTTTTTATTTTCACGGCTCTACGTTATAAACGTCTGTGAAGCTCTTGGGGGTTCAAAGTGCTCACCACGCATCTAGATAAGTTCCTTAAGGTGTCTAGTTGCCAAAATGGTGTCACTTGTGGGGGGTTTCCACTGTTTAGGCACATCAGGGGCTCTCCAAACGTGACATGGCGTTTGATCTCAATTCCAGCCAATTCTGCATTGAAAAAGTCAATCGGCGCTCCTTCTCTTCCAAGCTCTGCCGTGCTCCCAAACAGTGGTTTACCCCCATATATGGGGTATCGTCGTTTTCAGAAAAAATTGCACAACAAATTTTGTGGTTCATTTTCTCTTTTTACACTTGTGAAAATAAAAACAATTGGTTCTGAATTAAAATGTTTGTAAAAAAAAAAGTTAAATGTTAATTTTTTCCTTCCACATTGCTGCAGTTCCTGTGACACACGTAAAGGGTTGATAAACTACGACCCCTTCTGGAAGGCATTGTCGTAGACCCATATATTTAAGAAAACTCCACAAACTATATGCAGGAACCATCAAATGGAAGTGGTAAATCGGGTATTCTGAATTTTCTGCGAGAGCAGTAAATTACTGATAATTCAGTTTCGTACATAAAGAGTACCTTTCATAAGTTTTGACTTTATAGTAGGTACATTCCTGTATACAGTAGCAGAAATGTAGACAAAAACATATTTACTGCTCAAAAAAATAAAGGGAACACTTAAACAACAGAACATTACAGTAAATCAAACTTCTGTGAAATCAAACTTTCCACTTAGGAAGCAACACTGTTTGTTAATCAATTTCATATGCTGTTGTGCAAATGGAATAGACAACAGATGGAAATTATTGGCAATTATCAACACTTTCTCAATAAAGGTGTGGTTCTGCAGGTGGGGACTACAGACCACATCTCAGTACCAATGCTGTCTGGCTGATGTTTTGGTCACTTTTGAATGTTGGCTGTGCTTTCACACTCGTGGAAGCATGAGATGGACTCTACTGTTATGACCTGGTGGTTAGGAGCACCCGAAGTGACCTGATGGTTAAAACAGAAAACCTGGGACAAGCTATGAGGAAGTGGTAACTCTACTGACCGCAATCCCTAATCCTATCACACACACTAGAAATAGCTGTGGAGCGTACCTAACTCTCCCTAGACGCCTCTTCACAGCCTAAGAGCTAACTACCCCTAAAGATAGAAATAGCAGCCTACCTTGCCTCAGAGAAATTCCCCAAAGTAAAGGCAGCCCCCCACAAATATTAACTGTGAGTTAAGAGGGAAGTGACAAACACAGGAATGAAACAGATTTTAGCAAAGGAGGCCGAATCTTCTCTAGAAAGACAGAGGATAGGAAAGGGAACTATGCGGTCAGTATAAAAAACTACAAAAACCACGCAGAGTGTGCAAAAAGACCTCCACACCGACTCACGGTGTGGAGGTGCAGCTCTGCACCCCCAGAGCTTCCAGCTAGCAAGGAAATATCATAATAGCGGGCTGGACTGAAACATAGCATGTACTGAAAAATATATTCAAAAACCAATGAACAGCAATTGACTAGCAAGGACTTAGCTTCTGCTGGAGTAGTCAGGTCATCTGAGAATTCCAAGAGAGATCTGAACCAGTACTGAGACATTGACAGCTGGCATGGACTAACAACCTGGGCAGAGTTAAATAGGGAAGCCAGCAGCAGCAATAAACGAGGGCAGCTGAGAAAGCCAACCTCAAAGATCAGCAGTTCCACTCAAAGCCACCAGAGGGTGTCCAAGGACAGAACTCACCAAAGTACCATTCACGACCACAGGAGGGAGCCCAAGAACGGAATTCACAACAGTACCCCCCCCCTTGAGGAGGGGTCACCGAACCCTCACCAGAGCCCCCAGGCCGATCAGGACAAGCCAAATGAAAGGCACGAACCAAATCGGCAGCATGGACATCGGAGGCAACAACCCAGGAATTATCCTCCTGACCATAGCCCTTCCATTTAACCAGGTACTGAAGCTTCCGTCTCGAAATACGAGAATCTAAAATCTTCTCCACCACATACTCCAACTCCCCCTCAACCAACACCGGAGCAGGAGGCTCAACGGAAGGAACCATAGGCGCCACATATCTCCGCAACAACGACCTATGGAACACATTATGGATGGCAAAAGAAGCTGGAAGGGCCAAACAAAATGACACAGGATTGATAATTTCAGAAATCTTATAAGGGCCAATGAAACGAGGCTTGAACTTAGGAGAAGAAACCTTCATAGGAACATAACGAGAAGACAACCAAACCAAATCCCCAACACGAAGTCGGGGACCAACACAGCGACGGCGGTTAGCAAAACGTTGCACCTTCTCCTGAGACAACGTCAAATTGTCCACCACGTGAGTCCAAATTTGTTGCAACCTGTCCACCACAGAATCCACACCAGGACAGTCAGAAGGCTCAACCTTCCCTGAAGAAAAACGAGGATGAAAACCAGAATTACAAAAAAAAGGCGAAACCAAAGTAGCAGAACTAGCCCGATTATTAAGGGCGAACTCGGCCAATGGCAAGAAGGTCACCCAATCATCCTGATCAGCAGAAACAAAGCATCTCAGATAGGTTTCCAAGGTCTGATTGGTTCGTTCGGTTTGGCCATTTGTCTGAGGATGGAACGCTGAAGAAAAAGACAAATCAATGCCCATCTTAGCACAAAAGGACCGCCAAAACCTAGAAACAAATTGGGAACCTCTGTCCGACACAATGTTCTCCAGAATGCCATGCAAACGAACCACATGCTGAAAAAATAATGGAACCAAATCAGAGGAGGAAGGCAATTTAGGCAAGGGTACCAAATGGACCATCTTAGAAAACCGATCACAAACCACCCAGATGACAGACATCCTTTGAGAGACAGGAAGATCAGAAATAAAATCCATGGAAATATGTGTCCAGGGCCTCTTCGGGACAGGCAAAGGCAAAAGCAACCCACTGGCACGAGAACAGCAAGGTTTGGCCTGAGCACAAGTCCCACAGGACTGCACAAAAGAACGCACATCCCGTGACAAGGAAGGTCACCAAAAGGACCTGGCAACCAAATCTCTGGTACCAAAAATCCCAGGATGACCAGCCAACACTGAACAATGAACCTCAGAAATAACCCTACTAGTCCATCTATCAGGGACAAACAGTTTCTCCACTGGGCAGCGGTCAGGTCTATCAGCCTGAAACTCCTGCAGCACCCGCCGCAAATCAGGGGAGATGGCAGACAGAATCACCCCTTCTTTAAGAATACCAGCCGGCTCAGGGACTCCCGGAGAATCAGGCAAAAATCTCCTAGAAAGAGCATCAGCCTTCACATTCTTAGATCCCGGAAGGTATGAGACCACAAAATCGAAACGGGAGAAAAACAGTGACCATCGAGCCTGTCTAGGGTTCAACCGCTTGGCGGACTCGAGGTAAGTCAGATTCTTGTGATCAGTCAGGACCACCACGCGATGTTTGGCTCCCTCAAGCCAATGTCGCCACTCCTCAAATGCCCACTTCATAGCCAACAACCCCCGATTGCCGACATCATAATTACGCTCGGCAGGCGAAAACTTTCTAGAAAAGAAAGCACACGGCTTCATCAAGGAGCCATCAGAACTTCTCTGAGACAAAACAGCCCCTGCCCCAATCTCAGAAGCATCAACCTCAACCTGAAAAGGGAGCAAAACATCTGGCTGATGCAACACAGGGGCCGAAGTAAAACGACGTTTAAGCTCCTGAAAGGCCTCAACAGCCGCAGGGGACCAATTCACCACATCAGCGCCTTTCTTTGACAAATCAGTCAAAGGCTTAACCACACTAGAAAAATTAGCGATGAAGCGACGGTAAAAATTAGCAAAGCCCAGGAACTTCTGAAGACTCTTCACGGATGTAGGTTGAGTCCAATCATAAATGGCCTGAACTTTAACAGGATCCATCTCGATAGTAGAAGGGGAAAAAATGAAGCCCAAAAAGGAAATCTTCTGAACTCCAAAGAGGCATTTAGAGCCCTTCACAAACAACGCATTAGCACGAAGGACCTGGAACACCATCCTGACCTGCTTTACATGAGACTCCCAATCATCTGAAAAGACCAAAATATCATCCAAATATACGATCATGAACCTATCCAGATACTTCCGGAAGATGTCGTGCATAAAGGACTGAAACACAGATGGAGCATTAGAAAGCCCGAATGGCATCACCAGGAACTCAAAATGGCCCTCGGGCGTATTAAATGCTGTTTTCCATTCATCGCCCTGTTTAATACACACAAGATTATACGCCCCTCGAAGGTCAATCTTGGTAAACCAACTAGCCCCCTTAATCCGAGCAAACAAATCAGACAACAGAGGCAAAGGGTACTGAAATTTGACCGTGATTTTATTGAGAAGGCGGTAATCTATACAGGGTCTCAGAGAGCCATCCTTCTTGGCCACAAAAAAGAACCCTGCTCCCAACGGCGACGAAGACGGGCGAATATGCCCTTTCTCCAAGGACTCCTTTACATAACTCCGCATAGCGGCATGTTCTGGCACAGATAAATTGAACAGTCGGCCCTTAGGGAACTAACTACCAGGAATCAAATTAATAGCGCAATCACAGTCCCTATGAGGAGGTAGGACTGGACTTGGGCTCATCAAATACATCCTGGTAATCCGACAAAAACTCAGGGACTTCAGAAGGAGTGGAAGAAGAAATTGACATCAAAGGAACATCACCATGTATCCCTTGACAACCCCAACTAGACACAGATATTGATTTCCAATCCAGTACTGGATTATGAACCTGTAACCATGGCAAACCCAACACAACAACATCATGCAAATTATGCAACACTAAAACGCGAATATTTTCCTGATGTGCGGGAGCCATGTACATGGTCAGCTGAGTCCAGTACTGAGGTTTATTCTTGGCCAATGGCGTAGCATCAATCCCCCTTAAGGGAATAGGACTCTGCAAAGGCTCCAAGGAAAAACCACAGCGCCTGGCAAACTCCAAGTCCATCAAGTTCAGGGCAGCGCCCGAATCCACAAATGCCATAACAGAGTAGGACGACAGTGAGCAAATCAGAGTAACAGATAAGAGAAATTTAGGCTGCAAAGTACTAATGGTGACAGACCTAGCGAACCTCTTAGTGCGCTTAGGACAATCAGAGATAGCATGAGAGGAGTCACCACTGTAAAAACACAGGCCATTCTGACGTCTGTGTTCTTGCCGTTCAGCTCTGGTCAAAGTCCTATCACATTGCATAGGCTCAGGCCTCCGCTCAGAGGACACCGCCAAATGGTGCACAACTTTGCGCTCGCGCAAACGCCGATCAATCTGAATGGCCAAAGACATTGACTCATTCAGACCAGCAGGCGTGGGGAACCCCACCATAACATTCTTAAGGGCTTCAGAAAGACCCTTTCTGAAAATTGCTGCCAGGGCACACTCATTCCATTGAGTAAGCACAGACCACTTTCTAAACTTCTGACAATATACTTCTGCCTCATCCTGACCCTGACATAGAGTCAGCAAGATCTTTTCTGCCTGATCCACAGAATTAGGTTCGTCATAAAGCAATCCAAGCGCGAGAAAAAATGCATCCACATTAAGCAATGCAGGATTTCCTGGCTCAAGGGAGAATGCCCTGTCTTGCGGGTCACCACGCAACAAAGAAATAACAATCTTTACTTGCTAAATGGGATCACCAGAGGAGCGGGGTTTCAGAGCAAGAAACAGTCTGCAATTATTTTTGAAATTCAAAAATTTAGATCTATCCCCAGAAAACAAATCAGGAGTTGGAATTCTAGGCTCTAACATTGGATTCTGAACTACATAATCTTGAATACTCTGTACCCTAGCAGTGAGTTGATCCACACAAGAGGACAAACCTTGAATATCCATATCTACACCTGAGTCCTGAACCACCCAGAGGTTAAGGGGAAAAGAAAGACAAAACAAGCTGCAAAGAAAAAAAAATTGACTCTTTCCCTCTTTTGAGATAATAATAATAATAATAATCTTTATTTTTATATAGCGCTAACATATTACGCAGCGCTTTACAGTTTGTACACATTATCATCGCTGTCCCCGATGGGGCTCACAATCTAAATTCCCTATCAGTATGTCTTTGGAATGTGGGAGGAAACCGGAGTGCCCGGAGGAAACCCACGCAAACACGGAGAGAACATACAAACTCTTTGCAGATGTTGTCCAAGGTGAGATTAGAACCCAGGACTCCAGCGCTGCAAGGCTGCTGTGCTAACCACTGCGCCACCGTGCTGCCTTGCATTAACACTTTGTAGGCCAGCTGTACTGTTATGACCTGGTGGTTAGGAGCACCCGAAGTGACCTGATGGTTAAAACAGAAAACCTGGGACAAGCTCTGAGGAAGTGGTAACTCTACTGACCGCAATCCCTAATCCTATCACACACACTAGAAATAGCCGTGGAGCGTCCCTAACTCTCCATAGATGCCTCTTCACAGCCTAAGAGCTAACTACCCCTAAAGATAGAAATAGCAGCCTACCTTGCCTCAGAGAAATTCCCCAAAGTAAAGGCAGCCCCCCACAAATATTAACTGTGAGTTAAGAGGGAAGTGACAAACACAGGAATGAAACAGATTTTAGCAAAGGAGGCCGAATCTTCTCTAGAAAGACAGAGGATAGGAAAGGGAACTATGCGGTCAGTATAAAAAACTACAAAAACCACGCAGAGTGTGCAAAAAGACCTCCACACCGACTCACGGTGTGGAGGTGCAGCTCTGCACCCCCAGAGCTTCCAGCTAGCAAGGAAATATCATAATAGCAGGCTGGACTGAAACATAGCATGTACTGAAAAATATATTCAAAAACCAATGAACAGCAATTGACTAGCAAGGACTTAGCTTCTGCTGGAGTAGTCAGGTCATCTGAGAATTCCAAGAGAGATCTGAACCAGTACTGAGACATTGACAGCTGGCATGGACTAACAACCTGGGCAGAGTTAAATAGGGAAGCCAGCAGCAGCAATAAACGAGGGCAGCTGAGAAAGCCAACCTCAAAGATCAGCAGTTCCACTCAAAGCCACCAGAGGGTGTCCAAGGACAGAACTCACCAAAGTACCATTCACGGCCACAGGAGGGAGCCCGAGAACGGAATTCACAACACTCTACAACCCACACAAGTGGCTCAGGTAGTGCAGCTCATCCAGGATGGCACATCAATGCGAGCTGTGGCTAGAAGGTTTGCTGTGTCTGTTAGCGTAGCGTCCAGAGGCTGGAGGTGCTACCAGGAGACAGGACAGTAAACCAGGAGATGTGGAGGGGGCCATAGGAGGGCGACAACCCAGCAGCAGGACCGCTACCTCAGCCTTTGTGCAAGGAGGAACAGCAGGAGCACTGCCAGAGCAGTGCAAAATGACCTCCAGCAGGCCACAAATATGCATGTGTCTGCACAAACGGTTAGAAATCAACTCCATGAGGATCGTCTGAGTGCCCGACGTCCACAGATGCGGGTTGTGCTCACAGCCCAACACCGTGCAGAACACCAGGTTTTGCAAATTAGCCACTGGTGCCCTGTGCTCTTCACAGATGAAAGCAGGTTCACACTGAGCACATGTGACAGAGGTGACCGAGTCTGGAGACGCCATGGAGGGCGATCTGCTACCTGCAACATCCTTCAGCATGACCAGTTTGGCAGTGGGTCAGTAATGATGTGGGGCGGCATTTCTTTGGAGGGCCACACAGCCCTCCATGTGCTCACCAGAGGTAGCGTGACTACTATTAGTGTTATGGTTCTCAATGGCAAGAGAACATAGCCCAGCAAACATAAGAACTAGCTCTTGGAAGGATGGAAACTAAACTGACCATGAACTAAACCTGCCGCACAACTAACAGTAGCCGGGTAGCGTAGCCTGCGTTTTATCCCTAGACGCCCAGCGCCGGCCGGAGGACTAACTAATCCTGGCAGAGGAAAATATAGTCCTGGCTCACCTCTAGAGAAATTTCCCCGAAAGGCAGACAGAGGCCCCCACAAATATTGGCGGTGATTTTAGATGAAATGACAAACGTAGTATGAAAATAGGTTTAGCAAAATTGAGGTCCGCTTACTAGATAGCAGGAAGACAGGAAGGGCACTTTCATGGTCAGCAGAAAACCCTATCAAAATACCATCCTGAAATTACTTTAAGACTCTAGTATTAACTCATAACATCAGAGTGGCAATTTCAGATCACAAGAGCTTTCCAGACACAGAAACGAAACTACAGCTGTGAACTGGAACAAAATGCAAAAACAAACAAGGACTAAGTCCAACTTAGCTGGGAGTTGTCTAGCAGCAGGAACATGCACAGAAAGGCTTCTGATTACAATGTTGACCGGCATGGAAGTGACAGAGGAGCAAGGTTAAATAGCGACTCCCACATCCTGATGGAAACAGGTGAACAGAGAGGATGATGCACACCAGTTCAATTCCACCAGTGGCCACCGGGGGAGCCCAAAATCCAATTTCACAACAGTACCCCCCCCTCAAGGAGGGGGCACCGAACCCTCACCAGAACCACCAGGGCGATCAGGATGAGCCCTATGAAAGGCACGGACCAAATCGGAGGCATGAACATCAGAGGCAGTCACCCAAGAATTATCCTCCTGACCGTATCCCTTCCATTTGACCAGATACTGGAGTTTCCGTCTGGAAACACGGGAGTCCAAGATTTTTTCCACAACGTACTCCAACTCGCCCTCAACCAACACCGGAGCAGGAGGCTCAACGGAAGGCACAACCGGTACCTCATACCTGCGCAATAATGACCGATGAAAAACATTATGAATAGAAAAAGATGCAGGGAGGTCCAAACGGAAGGACACAGGGTTAAGAATCTCCAATATCTTGTACGGGCCGATGAACCGAGGCTTAAACTTGGGAGAAGAAACCCTCATAGGGACAAAACGAGAAGACAACCACACCAAGTCCCCAACACAAAGCCGAGGACCAACCCGACGCCGGCGGTTGGCAAAAAGCTGAGTCTTCTCCTGGGACAACTTCAAATTGTCCACTACCTGCCCCCAAATCTGATGCAACCTCTCCACCACAGCATCCACTCCAGGACAATCCGAAGATTCCACCTGACCAGAAGAAAATCGAGGATGAAACCCCGAATTACAGAAAAAGGGAGACACCAAGGTGGCAGAGCTGGCCCGATTATTGAGGGCAAACTCCGCTAAAGGCAAAAAAGCAACCCAATCATCCTGATCTGCAGACACAAAACACCTCAAATATGTCTCCAAGGTCTGATTCGTCCGCTCGGTCTGGCCATTAGTCTGAGGATGGAAAGCAGACGAGAAAGACAAATCTATGCCCATCCTAGCACAGAATGCTCGCCAAAATCTAGACACGAATTGGGTACCTCTGTCAGAAACGATATTCTCCGGAATACCATGCAAACGGACCACATTTTGAAAAAACAGAGGAACCAACTCGGAAGAAGAAGGCAACTTAGGCAGGGGAACCAAATGGACCATCTTAGAGAAACGATCACACACCACCCAGATGACAGACATCTTCTGAGAAACAGGAAGATCCGAAATAAAATCCATCGAGATGTGCGTCCAGGGCCTCTTCGGGATAGGCAAGGGCAACAACAATCCACTAGCCCGAGAACAACAAGGCTTGGCCCGAGCACAAACGTCACAAGACTGCACAAAGCCTCGCACATCTCGAGACAGGGAAGGCCACCAGAAGGACCTTGCCACCAAATCCCTGGTACCAAAGATTCCAGGATGACCTGCCAACGCAGAAGAATGTACCTCAGAAATGACTTTACTGGTCCAATCATCAGGAACAAACAGTCTACCAGGTGGGCAACGATCAGGTCTATCCGCCTGAAACTCCTGCAAGGCCCGCCGCAGGTCTGGAGAAACGGCAGACAATATCACTCCATCCTTAAGGATACCTGTAGGTTCAGAATTACCAGGGGAGTCAGGCTCAAAACTCCTAGAAAGGGCATCCGCCTTAACATTCTTAGAACCCGGCAGGTAGGACACCACAAAATTAAACCGAGAGAAAAACAACGACCAGCGCGCCTGTCTAGGATTCAGGCGTCTGGCGGACTCAAGATAAATTAGATTTTTGTGGTCAGTCAATACCACCACCTGATGTCTAGCCCCCTCAAGCCAATGACGCCACTCCTCAAAAGCCCACTTCATGGCCAAAAGCTCCCGATTCCCAACATCATAATTCCGCTCGGCGGGCGAAAATTTACGCGAGAAAAAAGCACAAGGTCTCATCACGGAGCAATCGGAACTTCTCTGCGACAAAACCGCCCCAGCTCCGATTTCAGAAGCGTCGACCTCAACCTGAAAAGGAAGAGCAACATCAGGCTGACGCAACACAGGGGCGGAAGAAAAGCGGCGCTTAAGCTCCCGAAAGGCCTCCACAGCAGCAGGGGACCAATCAGCAACATCAGCACCCTTCTTAGTCAAATCAGTCAATGGTTTAACAACATCAGAAAAACCAGCAATAAATCGACGATAAAAGTTAGCAAAGCCCAAAAATTTCTGAAGACTCTTAAGAGAAGAGGGTTGCGTCCAATCACAAATAGCCTGAACCTTGACAGGATCCATCTCGATGGAAGAGGTGGAAAAAATATATCCCAAAAAGGAAATCTTTTGAACCCCAAAAACGCACTTAGAACCCTTCACACACAAGGAATTAGACCGCAAAACCTGAAAAACCCTCCTGACCTGCTGGACATGAGAGTCCCAGTCATCCGAAAAAATCAAAATATCATCCAGATACACAATCATAAATTTATCCAAATAATCACGGAAAATGTCATGCATAAAGGACTGAAAGACTGAAGGGGCATTTGAAAGACCAAAAGGCATCACCAAATACTCAAAGTGGCCCTCGGGCGTATTAAATGCGGTTTTCCACTCATCCCCCTGCTTAATTCGCACCAAATTATACGCCCCACGAAGATCTATCTTAGAGAACCACTTGGCCCTCTTTATGCGAGCAAACAAATCAGTCAGCAGTGGCAACGGATATTGATATTTAACCGTGATTTTATTCAAAAGCCGATAATCAATGCACGGCCTCAAAGAGCCATCTTTCTTAGCCACAAAGAAAAAACCGGCTCCTAAGGGAGATGACGAAGGACGAATATGTTCCTTTTCCAAGGACTCCTTTATATATTCTCGCATAGCAGCATGTTCAGGCACAGACAGATTAAATAAACGACCCTTAGGGTATTTACTACCCGGAATCAAATCTATGGCACAATCGCACTCCCGGTGCGGAGGTAATGAACCAAGCTTAGGTTCTTCAAAAACGTCACGATATTCAGTCAAGAATTCAGGAATCTCAGAGGGAATAGATGATGAAATGGAAACCACAGGTACGTCCCCATGCGTCCCCTTACATCCCCAGCTTAACACAGACATAGCTTTCCAGTCAAGGACCGGGTTATGAGATTGCAGCCATGGCAATCCAAGCACCAACACATCATGTAGGTTATACAGCACAAGAAAGCGAATAATCTCCTGGTGATCCGGATTAATCCGCATAGTTACTTGTGTCCAGTATTGTGGTTTATTGCTAGCCAATGGGGTGGAGTCAATCCCCTTCAGGGGTATAGGAGTTTCAAAAGGCTCCAAATCATACCCACAGCGTTTGACAAAGGACCAATCCATAAGACTCAAAGCGGCGCCAGAGTCGACATAGGCATCCGCGGTAATAGATGATAAAGAACAAATCAGGGTCACAGATAGAATAAACTTAGACTGTAAAGTGCCAATTGAAACAGACTTATCAAGCTTCTTAGTACGCTTAGAGCATGCTGATATAACATGAGTTGAATCACCGCAATAGAAGCACAACCCATTTTTTCGTCTAAAATTCTGTCGTTCGCTTCTGGACAGAATTCTATCACATTGCATATTCTCTGGCGTCTTCTCAGTAGACACCGCCAAATGGTGCACAGGTTTGCGCTCCCGCAGACGCCTATCGATCTGGATAGCCATTGTCATGGACTCATTCAGACCCGCAGGCACAGGGAACCCCACCATAACATCCTTAATGGCATCAGAGAGACCCTCTCTGAAATTCGCCGCCAGGGCGCACTCATTCCACTGAGTAAGCACAGCCCATTTACGGAATTTCTGGCAGTATATTTCAGCTTCGTCTTGCCCCTGAGATAGGGACATCAAGGCCTTTTCCGCCTGAAGTTCTAACTGAGGTTCCTCATAAAGCAACCCCAAGGCCAGAAAAAACGCATCCACATTGAGCAACGCAGGATCCCCTGGAGCCAATGCAAAAGCCCAATCCTGAGGGTCACCCCGGAGCAAGGAAATCACAATCCTGACCTGCTGAGCAGGATCTCCAGCAGAGCGAGATTTCAGGGACAAAAACAACTTGCAATTATTTTTGAAATTTTGAAAGCAAGACCTATTCCCCGAGAAAAATTCAGGCAAAGGAATTCTAGGTTCAGATATAGGAACATGAACAACAAAATCTTGTAAGTTTTGAACTTTCGTGGTGAGATTATTCAAACCTGCAGCTAAACTCTGAATATCCATTTTAAACAGGTGAACACAGAGCCATTCCAGGATTAGAAGGAGAGAGAGAGAGAAAGGCTGCAATATAGGCAGACTTGCAAGAGATTCAATTACAAGCACACTCAGAACTGAGAAAAAAAAATTAAAATCTTCAGCAGACTTCTCTTTTCTCTCCTTTCTCTGTCAATTAATTTAACCCTTTATGGCCGGTCAAACTGTTATGGTTCTCAATGGCAAGAGAACATAGCCCAGCAAACATAAGAACTAGCTCTTGGAAGGATGGAAACTAAACTGACCATGAACTAAACCTGCCGCACAACTAACAGTAGCCGGGTAGCGTAGCCTGCGTTTTATCCCTAGACGCCCAGCGCCGGCCAGAGGACTAACTAATCCTGGCAGAGGAAAATATAGTCCTGGCTCACCTCTAGAGAAATTTCCCCGAAAGGCAGACAGAGGCCCCCACAAATATTGGCGGTGATTTTAGATGAAATGACAAACGTAGTATGAAAATAGGTTTAGCAAAATTGAGGTCCGCTTACTAGATAGCAGGAAGACAGAAAGGGCACTTTCATGGTCAGCAGAAAACCCTATCAAAATACCATCCTGAAATTACTTTAAGACTCTAGTATTAACTCATAACATCAGAGTGGCAATTTCAGATCACAAGAGCTTTCCAGACACAGAAACGAAACTACAGCTGTGAACTGGAACAAAATGCAAAAACAAACAAGGACTAAGTCCAACTTAGCTGGGAGTTGTCTAGCAGCAGGAACATGCACAGAAAGGCTTCTGATTACAATGTTGACCGGCATGGAAGTGACAGAGGAGCAAGGTTAAATAGCGACTCCCACATCCTGATGGAAACAGGTGAACAGAGAGGATGATGCACACCAGTTCAATTCCACCAGTGGCCACCGGGGGAGCCCAAAATCCAATTTCACAACATATTAGGTACCGAGATGAGATCCTCAGACTGCTTGTGAGACCATATGCTGGTGCGGGTGGCCCTGGGTTCCTCCTAATGCAGGACAATGCCAGACCTCATGTGGCTGGAGTGTGTCAGCAGTTCCTGCAAAATGAAGGCATTGAAGCTATGGACTGGCCCACCCGTTCTCCAGACCTGAATCTGATTGAACACATCTGGGACATCATGTCTCGCACCATCCACCAACGTCACGTTGCACCACAGACTGTCGAGGAGTTGGTGAATGCTTTAGTTCAGGTCTGGGTGGAGATCCCTCAGGAGACCTTCCGCCGTGTCATCAGGAGCATGCCCAGGCATTGTAGGGAGGTCATACAGGCATGTGGAGGCCACACACTAATGAGCATCATTTCCTTGTCTTGAGGCATTTCCACTAAAGCTGGATCAGCCTGTAACTTCATTTTCCATTTTGATTTTGAGCATCATTCCAACTCCTGTCCTCCATGGGATATTAGTTGTGATTTATGTTGACGTTTTTAGATTTTATTGTTCTCAACACATTCCACTATGTAAAGAATGAAGATTTACAACTGGAATATTTCATTCAGTAATATCTAGGATATGGGATTTTAGTGTTCCCTTTATTTTTTTGAGCAGTGTATATCTTTTTTCTCCACTCCACTGTGGAGATACTTGTGCGCCAAAATTACTGGTGCCTAATGCTTTAACTTTTTTTTATCATTCAACTGGGCGTTTCATTTTGTTTATCTCTGTGGGCGAGTACTTTCATCCCTCTATGATGCTGTTCAATCATATAACGCAAACCACCAACACAGGTAGGTGTACATGCAGCGCCCCAGAGACCTGGTCGTTGCAGTAACATCGCTCCGCCGCTAAGGGGGGCTATGGTACGTCTGATGGCACTGAAGGAGTTCACCTGACCAGGTATCACAGACACCAATACACTTCACAGTCTGGCCTCCAGGGGGAGCAAAGGGCATTATGCATTAGGCCACTCCTCACAATCTGGTAAAACTGGGGGTTAGATAGAAAGTTAGAGAGAAAGCTGACTGGGTTGGAACCAGGCAACATCCTGTGGCAGAGGGTGTTGCAGGGGAAGATTCAGGGGGGTCCCTGTCAGGGGTGGGATCCTGACAGAGGCCTAGCGAACAGAAAGAATGTTACGGGACCGCGCCTGCACTACATTGCGGCGGTACCCCAAGAAAGGACAAAAGGCGAGGTTTGTTGTGAAGAGTGAGAAACGAGATCAAAGCAACAAGGAGAAAACACCAGTAGGAGTCGTGCTGTAAGATCGAGGCAACATCCTACTGAGGCGTGTAGCCGGTGGCCGGAAACGCAGAGGAAGTACTGGCTCCAAGCCTTACTTTAAACCAACGGCAGGACAGTCAGTTATAGGCGGGCTGTCTCACCTAAATCACCTAAGCAGACATAGGGGGCAACAGTGGGAGAGGGGCGACTCTAGGGTCCCGGAAGAACTCCAGGCCTACCCGTCATACGGGTGCATCCTAGCCATATCATCTGGGGGACGGAGAAGAACATCAGAATCAGTTGTGAGGGAACATCAGAAACAGACACAACAGTTGTGAGGACTATCCCGTGGTGCTCAGCAGGGAAGGACTACAACACACAAGCGCTAGAAGGAAGGCACAGATTTCCACCTGCAAAGGGAACTCTGGAGGTGCCATCGGACCGGCCGGTCTCAGACAGCCCTGTTAACCGTACTCTGGATTGAGGATCCTGAAGCCTTCAGTAAAGAGCTAAAGAGACTGCAACCCTGTGTCCTCGTTATTCATTGCATCCTGCACCACACATTATCACTCTCAACTTTTACTGGATGCCCCTTAGCAGGGTCACGGACCGGGTCTAGCCACCGTGACAATCCCAGAACCGAGACAGAGAGGCCCGGTACCGGGTACCCCTCGGCCCTGCGACAGTGGGGGCACTCCATACACAAGACTGAGTGCTGAAGAGATCCATTAAAAATAGATTTTATTGAAGTGACAAAATATTTATAAAAACATTAAACAAGCAGAATGTCTGACAGGGGATGCTAGTGTAGCCAAGATAGTATGTACCATCCAAATAGTAAAGGATATGCAAATGTACAGAAGGGGTATTTAGAAAATTCTGCCACAGTTTTTTCTCCTCCACAGCAGCACTGCCATCTATCTGCAGTGTAGGGAAGTGCAACACAGCCCTATATATGTGAACAAAGCAGCTCCTTGTACAGCAGTGCCACTTTGACAGTAAAAATGATGAAGGAGAATTGACCCCATAACTGAGCATATTTACACCATTGTATAATAATTGGGAATATCCCTCTAAAAAAAAGTAATATCTGCAGATTATTTTACCTTTTTTTCACTACGGTTGGATTTGTTTTTCCAATTTTTGCAAGGTTGTTTCCACCAATCTCTCCCATCAGGAAAAAATGTACAGTCTGAGTTATGTTTTGTGGAGTGCATACATTGATAAAGTGCACACACTGTAGAGTTGCAACTATAATTGTTAATATCTAGATTTGAAACAAACTGAGAATTTTGTTTTTCTAAGAGTTCATTTATATTTTTTCATTATCTTTTATTGCACAACATTTTCTGAGAAAAATTTTCGTAATAGCATAGCTAAAATATTTCTGATTAAAAAATGTAATCAACTCTAACTGGATAAAAAATTAGAAAAAAAAATTAAAGAAAATAGAAATAACGTCCCCATTTTCCTTACTGAACAGTAGAAGTCACTAGTATAAAGGTGCAGGAAAGATATATATCTTGTTATCGTGGTTATTGATCTCTGATTGGGGTCTGGTTCTGTGTTGTGATGCCCCCACAAGGTCTGGGGAGCAACTTCCTTAACTGAAATACATAAATCCATGTGTCACAGAGGACAATAAAACTTTCACACTCCTTATCTATGAACTGTTCCAATATTTATGGGCACAACTGTTTATCCCCCTCTCCCATAATGACAGCTCTGCTTCACCTCACTTGTCTTATCCATTGCATTATCTTTCTGCTGTGTTGTGTATAAATATGTGATTCTTCAGAATTTGTATTGGTCTATGCCTGATGAAGAGACCTGAGTAGTCTTGAAAGCTTGCAAATTGTTACCACCTTTTCAGTTAGCCATTAAAAGGTATCAACCACTGAGGACTCTCAATTCTAAATATTTTAGTATGAAGGTGGTTCTTCAAAATGTTAAAGTGGCATCCCCATCCTATGTTGATAACATAGCTACTTAACCCCTTAGTGACAGAGCCAATTTGGTACTTAATGACCGAGCCAATTTTTACAATTCTGACCACTGTCACTTTATGAGGTTATAACTCTGGAACGCTTTAACGGATCCTGCTGATTCTGAGATTGTTTTTTCGTGACATATTGTACTTCATATTAGTGGTAACATTTCTTCGATATTACTTGCGATTATTTATGAGAAAAACGGAAATATGGCGAAAATTTTTAAAATTTAGCAATTTTCAAACTTTGTATTTCTATTCCCTTAAATCAGAGAGATATGTCACAAAAAATAGTTAATAAATAACATTTCCCACATGTCTACTTTACATCAGCACAATTTTGGAAACAAAATTTTTTTTGTTAGGGAGTTATAAGGGTTAAAAGTTGACCAACAATTTCTCATTTTTACAACACCATTTTTTTTAGGGACCACATTACAAGAAGTTTATTAACCCTTTACGTGCTTCACAGGAACTGAAACAATGTGGAAGGAAAAAATGAACATTTAATTTTTTTTTGCAAACATTTTACTTCAGAACCATTTTTTTTTATTTTCACAAGCGTAAAAACAGAAATTTAACCATAAATGTTGTTGTGCAATTCCTCCTGAATACGCCGATACCCCATATGTGGGGGTAAACCACTGTTTGGGTGCACCGCAGAGCTTGGAAGAGAAGGAGCGCCGTTTGACTTTTTCAATGCAGAATTGGCTGGAATTGAGATCGGATGCCATGTCACGTTTAGAGAGCCCTTGATGTGCCTAAACAGTGTAAATGCTCAACAAGTGACACCATTTTGGAAACTAGACCCCTTAAGGAACTTATCTAGATGAGTGGTGAGCACTTTGAGCTCCCAAGTGCTTCACAGAAGTTTATAAAGTAGAGCCGTGAAAATAAAAAAATCACATTTGTTTACACAAAAATGATCTTTTCGCCCACAAATTCTTATTTTCACAAGGGTAACAGGAGAAATTAGACCACAATTGTTGTTGTGCAATTTCTCCTGAGTACGTCGATACCCCATATGTGGGGGTAAACCACTGTTTGGGCGCACCGCAGAGCTTGGAAGAGAAGGAGTGCCGTTTTACTTTTACAATGTAGAATTGGCTGGAATTGAGATCGGACACCATGTCGCGTTTGGAGAGCCCCTGATGTGCTTAAACAGTAGAAACCCCACACAAGTGACCAAATTTTGGAAACTAGACCCCTTAAGGAACTTATCTAGATGTGTGGTGAGCACTGCTTCACAGAAATTTATAACGTAGAGCCTTTTTAGCCTACAATTATTTATTTTCTCAAGGGTAACAGGAGACATTGGACCCCAAAATCTGTTGACCAGTTTGTCCTGAGTACGCTGATACCCCATATGTGGGGGGGGGGAACTGTTTGGGCACCCATCGGGGCTCGGAAGGGAAGGAGCGCCACTTGGAATGCAGACTTTGATGGGATGGTCTGCGGGCATCATGTTGCATTTGCAGAGCTCCTGATGTACCTAAACAGTAGAAACCCCCCACAAGTGACCCCATTTTGGAAACTAGACCTAGGCTTATCTAGATGTGTGGTGAGCACTATGAACCGCAACTGCTTCACAGAAGTTAATAATGTAGAGCCATGAAAATAAAAAAAATCATATTTTTTCCACAAAAATGATCTTTTCACCCCAAAATTTTTACTTTCACAAGGGTAACAGGAGAAATTGGACCCCAAAATTTATTGTGCAATTTATGCTGAGTAGGCTGATACCCCATATGTGGGGGTAAACCACTGTTTGGGTGCATGGCAGAGCTCGGAAGGGAAGGAGCGCCGTTTTGGAATGCAGACTTTGATAGAATGGTCTGCGGGCGTTATGTTGCGTTTGCAGAGCCCTTAATGTACCTAAACAGTAGAAACCCCCCACAAGTGACCCCGTTTTGGAAATTAGACCCCCCAAGGAACTTATCTAGATGTGTGGTGAGAACTTTGAATGCCCAAATGCTTCACAGAAGTTTATAATGCAGAGTCATGAAAATAAAAAATATTTTTTTTTCCACAAAAAAGATTTTTTAGCCCCCAAGTTTTTATTTTCACAAGGGTAACAGGAGAAATTGGACCCCAAAAGTTGTTGTCCAATTTATCCCGAGTACGCTGATGCCCCTGATGTACCTAAACAGTGGAAACCCCCCAATTCTAACTCCAACCCTAACGTAAACACACCCCTAACCCTAATCCCAACCCAATCCATA
Organism: Ranitomeya variabilis; assembly: GCF_051348905.1. Taxonomy (NCBI): domain Eukaryota; kingdom Metazoa; phylum Chordata; class Amphibia; order Anura; family Dendrobatidae; genus Ranitomeya; species Ranitomeya variabilis. The sequence goes on along the minus strand of NC_135236.1, from coordinate 230,501,176 downwards.
ATCCTAATCACAACCCTAATGATAATCACAACCCTAACCCCAAAACAACCATAACCCTAACCAGAACCCTAAATCCAACACACCCCTAATCCTAATCTCAACCCTAACCTCAAACCTAACCCTAATCCCAATACACCCCTAACCCTAATCCCAACCCTAACCTTAACCCTAATCCCAAACCTAACCCTAATCCAAAAGGTAACCCTAATGCCAACCCTAATCCAAACCCTAACGCTATTCCCAACTCTAACCCTAACTTTAGCCGCAACCCTAGTCCTAACTTTAGCCCCAACCCTAGCCCTAACTTTAGCCCCAACCCTAACCCTAACTTTAGCCCCAACCCTAACCCTAACCCTAAATTTAGCCCCAACCCTAACCCTAGCCCTAACTTTAGCCCCAACCCTAACCCTAAATTTCGCCCCAACCCTATCCCTAACCCTAAATTTAGCCCCAACCCTAACCCTAACTTTAGCGCCAACCCTAACCCTAACCCTAAATTTAGCCCCAACCCTAACTTTAGCCCCAACAATAACCCTAATTTTAGCCCCAACTCCTCTAGCTGCCGGCAGATCATGGGGGGGCGCTATTCACTTTTTCCACAGCGCCGTTAATTAACGGCGCTGTGGTTTAAGTACCCTTAACTGCCGCCGTTAAAAGGCATATTGGCAGTCGTTAAGGGGTTAAGATGCCATTATTGTATAATAGATGTGTATCCCAGCTCTAGAAGTCACATCTGTATTGAATGAGAGAGTCTGTAACCCAGTCCTGGCTGATGAGGATCATTTTCACATATTGTAAGTAATATATTTAATAATATGCAGTGACCATAAAAGAATGATCTGATCAGACCAATTAAATGATGTTTTTATGGATCCACAACAAGGCAGCAATATGGTAGATGCTGGACTCCAAACCGATTACCTCCCGCACCATCTCCTTCAATTAAAGCATTTACCATTAAGATGTTGTCTTTGGAAATAGCATTACTAGACGGTAAAGAGGATTAAATCTGGATTTAAATACACTGAACAGTAAATGCAATCACAGGCCTAGTTCAGGAAGAGTTTCACACTGATCTTCTGCTCTGTACATGCACACATAGTGTTGGAACATGTCAGATTGAATGACAGTGTGTTTAGTTTGAACTGTCAGGCGCTACGAACGTTACTAAGTCTACATTATTACTTTACACGTAAGACTGACATTGCACGCTATCCGAGGCTAACATGCAACACAGATCTGAGAGCACAGACAGGAAAATGGAAAGGGAAATTCTATCTCCTGCTTCGTTAAAATTCACAAAAAAGATCTGCAAAGCCTCTCATATTTGAGCCATATGATCATGTGTTATATCAAAGTGCGCAAGTGGGAGCTTTCAGGGAGGCCAGAATGTGGTTGGGTCATTGAATCAAGGGGGTCATTGAATCAAGGAATATATTGCGTTTAACCCCTTAATGACCTTTGACATGCATTGTTCATCATAGGTCGTCTCCCCCTCTTTGGTGCGAGCTCCAGCGATGAGCCCGCACCTTTTACGGCACATGACAGCTGATCTAATAAGCGGACATGTGCCTCTAACAGCTGCGGGTGGAATCGCTATTCACCCGTGGCTGTTAACTAATTAAATGCTGCTGTCGATTTCTGATGGTGGCATATAACCTGTGCAAACCGGATGCGCGTCGCCAATGGGTTGGCATGAGAATCCGGTGGCTGCAGGAGACCCCTGTGGTTGTCATTGCCGAACAGCTAAGAACGCCGCCCAGTGGTGGATTTAGAGAATCCTGTAAGCCACACCTCCAGAAAAATGATCACTAAATAAAAAGGTCCATATCTGTGGAACTGTTTTGACTTACTGTATATTTTTCTTTTCCACCTACTTTATGCAATGGACTAACATTTGCTGTTGCTACCTAAAAACTATACATAGATGCTGGTGACTGATTCTTTTTATCATCTTTGTATTATTAGTACTTTGAATGGAAATATTGTAATAATAAAATTAGACTGCAGTTTTCATTGACTTACTACCACCAAAACTCAAAAAAATAGTATTAGTTATTCCTATGTCCATTCAACTTTTTGATTTTTTTAAGTAAATGAAAGTATATTATTCATGTCTGATTGAGTGAACCTGCCCAAAAAAGCAATAATTACAATAAAAATAGTGCAATCCTGACAAACCCAACAGTAGACAGTCTGCTTATTTCTATTAATATTTATTTCCACACTTCATATAGATAAAACAATTAAAAGTAATTTGTAAAATGTATAAAAAAAATGGAAACATCACCATACAGGTAGGTAATTTTGATATAATACACAGCCTTATTTCCAGGTCCATAAGTACAGGGTATCTATGTTGCAATTTGTATGGCCCTGATGACTTAAGAACCAATGTTTCACATTAGTAGACCAGTGCAATACATAACGCATGACATTTTCTAACAATTTTCTAAACCTCTGTTTGCACTGGGGCAAAGAGATCAAGTTATCGTATATACTCGAGTATAAGCCAAGTTTTTTAGCACATTTTTTTGTGCTGAATCGGCCCCCTCGGCTTATACTCGAGTGAGAGTCACAGAAGATGGAGGGGGAGCAGCAGCGGAGGAGCAGCGGGTCACAGGAGGCAGGAGCCGGCTGTTGTGGCTAAAGCCTGTGCCCACTGCTAAAGAGAAATGAATATTCACTGAGCTGGCAGTAAATATTAATTTCTCTTTAATAGCATGCACAGTAGTCTTAGCCGCTGGCTCCCTTCAGCTGCCAGGTGATCACATGTGCCCACTACTTAAGGGAATGCAGTGAATATTCTTTATCTTGCATTGCGGGCACACGTGATAGCCCCGCCGCTGCAGCTGCAGGCATCGGAACAAGATGCTGCGAGGAAGCACAGTGATGGGAAGTAGGATGGTTTAAATGTTTTTCTGATGGGGGCCATGCACACAAGGTTAGGGATGAGGAACCATGCATACCAGGATAGGGATGAGGAGCCGTGCATAACAGGATAGGGATGAGGAACCATGCATTCCAGGATAGGGATGAGGAGCCATGCATACCAGGATAGGGATGAGGAGCCGTGCATAACAGGATAGGGATGAGGAGACCATGCATACAAGGATAGGGATGAGGAGCCATGCATACCAGGATAGGGATGAGGAGCCATGCAGACCAGGATAGGGATGAGGAGCCATGCAGACCAGGATAGGGATGAGGAGCCATCCATACCAGGATAGGGATGAGGAGCCATGCATACCAGGATAGGGATAAGGAGCCATGCAGACCAGGATAGGGATGAGGAGCCATGCAGACCAGGATAGGGATGAGGAGCCATGCATACCAGGATAGGGATGAGGAGCCATGCAGACCAGGATAGGGATGAGGAGCCATGCAAACCAGGATAGGGATGAGGAGCCGTGCATACCAGGATAGGGATGAGGAGCTATGCAGACTAGGATAGGGTTGAGGGGGCCTTGCAGACCAGGATGGGGATGAGGAGGCCATGCATATCAGGATAGGGATGGGGGACATGTGTATCAGGATGGGGATGAGGAGGCCATGAAGACCAGCATAGAGATGAGGGGCCATGCAGACCAGGATGGGGATGATGAGGCCATGCATACCAGGATAGGGATGAGGGGACAATGCATACCCAGCTTATACTCGAGTATGTAAGGTATGTCCCTGTATTTTTTCATTGGTTAAATGCAACATTTTTATTTGGCATTGAAAATTTGTATACTTTATTGTTATATTTTTTAGAGTGGAGGTAAGAGGGCTGCAGAATATATTACCCAAATTAGAATAGAGTCACACATCGTATTTTTATCACTGTTTGATGGGTTTTTGTTGCTTCCAAACAAAATGTCAATGGAAAATGTAGTGTCAGTGTTTAGTTTAAAGGGAACCTATCACCTCGTTTTTTAAAGATTAGATAAAAATAGTGTGAAATAGGGGCAGAGCTGGGCTTTACATTCGTGCCTTTTTGGTGCCTTTATTCCACGTTAGGCTGCCGAAATACCTTTTTGAAGTGGCCGTTTTGTCCTGTCACTCAAGTTGGTCAGGTCGGATGGGCGTGGTTAAATAGCGGTTCCTCCCCCACCTCTTGCGTTTCTCTGCGAAGTTTAGTCCCGCCGTTGTCGTTGTGTTTAGCGCCTGCGCAGTGAGTTTTCCTCCGGCGCCTGCGCATTATGTTTTGCCCAACTGTGGGCATAGCATAATTACCATCACTGCGCATGCGCGGGTCGTAACTTTAGCCTTGGTGCCCCGGAAGTGATCATATGGGCACAGTGTTTATCTGGATGCCGTGCCGGTAAAATTTTCTCAGCCCGAACTGCGAGTGTAAGTTTGGTGCCAAAATCGCTCGCAGTTCGGGCTGAGAAAATTTTACCGGCACGGCATCCAGATAAACACTGTGCCCATATGATCACTTCCAGGGCACCAAGGCTAAAGTTACGACCCGCGCATGCGCAATGATGGTAATTATGCTATGCCCACAGTTGGACAAAACATAATGCGCAGGCGCCGGAGGAAAACTCACTGCGCAACTGCTAATAAAAAGCGCGATCTGTGCCATTCACAGATCGCGTTTACGAAAGAAACGCCGAGAAGCAGGGGGGGAGGAACCGCTATTTAACCACGCCCATCCGACCTGACCAACTTGAGTGACAGGAATGGAGGCTACCGGTTACATTGGTAAGGTCCAGGGGCCGCCGGAGGGGTGAGTATATCCATATTTTTTATTTTAATTCTTTATTTTTTACATGAATATGGATCCCAGGGCCTGAAGGAGAGTCTCCTCTCCTCCAGACACTGGGAACCATACACTGGGAAATTCCGATTCCGATTTCCGATATCACAAAAATATCGGAACTCGGTATCGGAATTCCGATACAGCAAATATCGGCTGATACCCGATACTTGCAGTATCGGAATGCTCAACACTAATCACCAACAAACCAGCAAGAATACTGACTCTCACAAACCTGTTTGTTTTTCTTTAAGAAGCCCTCCTGCTCTGCACTCATTACTTGTATTAATTGTACCTGTTTGAACTCATTACCTGTATAAAAGACACCTGTCCACGCAGTCAATCCCACTCCAATCTCTCCACCATGGCCAAGGCCAAAGAACTGCCTAAAGACACCAGGGACAAAATTGTAGACCTGCGCAAGAGTGGGATGGGCTACAGGACAATAGGCAAGCAGCTTGGTGAGAAGGAAACAACTTTTGGCACAGTTATTAGAAAATGCAAGAAACACAAGATGACTGTCAATCTTCCTTGGTCTGGGGCTCCATGCAAGATCTCACCTCATAAGGATGATTCTGAGAAAGGTCAGGAATCAGCCCAGAACTACACGGGAGGATCTGATCAATGACCTGAAGAGAGCTGGGACCACAGTCTGAAATATTACCATTAGTAACACACTATGCCATCATGGGTTAAAATCATGCAGGGCAAGCAAGGTCCCCCTGCTCACACCAGCACATACCCAAGCCCATTTAAAGTTTGCCAATGAATATCTGACTGATCCAGAGGAGGCATGGGAGAAGATCATGTTGTTAGATGAGACCAATCTGTGTTTGGAGGAAGAAGAAGGATGAGTACAACTCCAAGAACACCATCCCAACCATGAAGCATGGTGTACGAAGCATCAAACTTTGGGGGTGTTTCTCTGCAAAGGGGACAGGACGACTGCACCATACTGAAGAAAACATGGATGGGGTAATGCAATTTTCGCCAAGACCTCCTTCCCTCAGTAAGAGCAGTGAAGATGAGTCATGGCTGGGTCTTCCAGCATAACAATGACCTGAAACACTTCCAGGGCAACTAAGGAGTGGCTCCGTAAGAAGCATTTCAAGGTCTTGGAGTGGCCTAGTCAGTATCCATACTTGAACCCAATAGAGAATCTTTGGAGGGAGCTGAAACTCAATATTGCCAAGTGACAGCCCCAAAACCTGAAAGATCTGTGTAAGATCTGTATGGAGGAGTGGGCCAAAATCCCTGCTGCATTATGTGCAAACTTAGTCAAGAATTACAGGAAATGTCTGACCGCTGTAATTGCAAACAAAGGTTTCTGTACCAAATATTAAGTTCTGTTTTTCTATTATATCAAATACTTATTTCATGCAATAAAATGCAAACTAATTATGTAAAAATCATACAATGCTATTTTCTGGATTTTTTTTTTAGATTCTGAGTCTCACAGGTGAAGTGTACCTACGATAAAAGTTACAGACCTCTCCATTCTTTGTAGGTGGAAAAACTTGCAAAATTGGCAGTGTATCAAATACTTATTTTCCCCACTGTGTGTATGTAGCTATCTATCTACCCACTTCCAAAAATATTGGGACAGTATAAAATGTAAAGAAAACAAGAATGCAGTGATTTATTCTTTAGCTATATTTAATTTACAACAGGAGATAGAACAAAGACCAGAAGGTGAACGGTAGATAGTTTTCTATTTATTTTGTTAAAATTCACTCATTTAGAAATTGATTGCAGCCACACATCTCAAAAAAGTTGTATGGTAAGTGAGGAGACCAGTTTCTTGAGTTTTGGTTGTCCCTTTCTTGTCTAATGTAGGATTCTTGCTGCCCCACAGTCTTGGGTCTTTGCTGGATTTTTCATTTCAAAATGCATTAAATGTTTTCTGTTGGTGAAAATTCCGGACTACAGGCGGCCAGATCATCACCCAAACTCTTCTTCTGAGATGCCATGTTGTCGTGATGGATGCAGTATGTGGTTTAGCAATGTTCTGCTGAAATATACAAGGTCTTCCCTGAAATACACTGTCTGAATGGGAGTGAATGCTGTTCTAAAACCTCTATATAATGCTCAGCATTGATAGTGCCTTTAGGCCGCTTTCACATTTGCGGTTGTGTCCGCAGCATTTCTTCCGCAAATATCTGCATGCGTTGTGTATTCCTATCTTTAACATTAACGACGCATGCGTTTTTCTATGTTCGCGTTTTGCCGCGTTTGACGACGCATGCGTCGTCTAGCCGTCTGCGTCTTGGCGCGGAAATGCAACATGTAGTAATTTTTAGAGGCGTCAATTTGCCGCCTGGAAACGTATGCGGCTGATTGCGCAAGGTTTGCGCCCAAAAAACGCATTGTAGTCTATGTAAACGCATGCGTTTTTCAGTACATGCGTTTGCTTGCGTTTACCGACGCATGCGTCTCAATTGAGAAAAACATGTCTAGACACTGATAAGCCACCCCCCACATACAAGGTGATAAAGGGAGGTAGTGGACATTTGCAGGTCACTAGTCAGCAGACTGCCTTGCAGACAAGACGCCCCACAGCCCCTTGGATCAGCAAACAAGCCTCAGAACTATGTGAGTATATCCTATCCAATGCATTTCTTTTCTATAATCTGTGTCTATGTGCCCTAATTTCTGTCATTCCTTTCTTTCTGCACACATCAGAATGTCTTCTTCTTCTGATGAGGAAACGCCTGGGCCTGCACAAGGGGAACATGTCAGCGAAGTGAGTATTCACCTCCTCAGATTGTATTCACTGTCATATCTACACATATGACAATGTATATTTTCCCTTTTTCAGACCACTTCTTCTACAGCGGAAGAGACTGGGCAGGAGACTGGGCAGGAGCAGCGTAGTCATGGCCGGGCAAGACGGCGGCATCGTGTAAGTATAGCTGGCTGAATGTGTATTGTATCCTCACTTTATAATTCTTGAATCTTCATTTCTTTCTACTTCTCTCTTTCTTTCCCTTTTGCTTCAGCACCAGTGTTTTTTTTTACTTCAATATTCATGCCATTCCTCTGATTCTGTTTTCTGTCTTCCGTATGTGAACGCCTCCTATATTAATGTACTTTTTGTTGTTAGGTTCCAGAGGAGGATGAGGACCTAATTGAGAATGAACACCTCATCTCCCTGGTTCACGAGCGAGTCGCATTGTGGGACACCCGGGATCCACTGCACGCCAACAATATGACGATCCGGAGGCTTTGGAATGAGGTGGCCGCAGCGTTGTGGGATGGCTGGGCCAATGCCCCGGCTCGGGTCCGTTCTGCATTTGGTAAGTATCGCAATGCAGTGTGATGTAGTCAATACCTTGGCCATGCTCACACAACTGTGTATGATGTGAGAAAGTCATTACTTTTTCACAGCACATACAGTTGTGTGACCATGGTCAAAAGACCATTGTCCTAACTATTATGTTTTGTTTTGCCAACAGTGTCCAAAGTGAAAACACGTTGGAGATCGATGAAGGACCGCTTCAACAAGGACCTGCGCCAAGAGAGCCAGCTTCCAAGTGGTTCTGCAGCAAGGATACGCAAATACAAGTACCACCGCATCCTTGCGTTTTTGAGACCAGTCCTTGCACGAAGAACGTAAGTATATTGGTTAAAAAAGAAAAAAAAAATGGTGTATAATGCAATTTGTTGCTGGTCATTATTTCCCATCAGTATTTGTAATCCGAAACCTTGATTCTTCAGTCTGTTTATTTGGATATTTACGAAACCTTGATTGATTGATAGATGCAGCAGTGGGGTACGTGTTCTTTGAATACTTTCCCTCACATAGTTCCTCTCCAGGTTTTGGCATACCAATACTGATTTGAAATACTGATCAAATACTGAGAGTGTGACGGCAGCCTGCACAACAGATCTATACTCAGCAAGTTAGGTGTCAGAAATAATGAATTCAGGATGCCAATGGCTCCTCAATTCATTTTTCCTGACACTTGTCCTGGTGAGTATACAGGAGGCTTGTATGTCCTCTGTCGTCAATTCGTATTTCCCATCAGTATTTGTAATCCGAAACCTTGATTGATTGATAGATGCAGCAGTGGGGTACGTGTTCTTTGAATACTTTCCCTCACATAGTTCCTCTCCAGGTTTTGGCATACCAATACTGATTTGAAATACTGATCAAATACTGAGAGTGTGACGGCAGCCTGCACAACAGATCTATACTCAGCAAGTTAGGTGTCAGAAATAATGAATTCAGGATGCCAATGGCTCCTCAATTCATTTTTCCTGACACTTGTCCTGGTGAGTATACAGGAGGCTTGTATGTCCTCTGTCGTCAATTCATATTTCCCATCAGTATTTGTAATCCGAAACCTTGATTGATTGATAGATGCAGCAGTGGGGTACGTGTTCTTTGAATACTTTCCCTCACATAGTTCCTCTCCAGGTTTTGGCATACCAATACTGATTTGAAATACTGATCAAATACTGAGAGTGTGACGGCAGCCTGCACAACAGATCTATACTCAGCAAGTTAGGTGTCAGAAATAATGAATTCAGGATGCCAATGGCTCCTCAATTCATTTTTCCTGACACTTGTCCTGGTGAGTATACAGGAGGCTTGTATGTCCTCTGTCGTCAATTCGTATTTCCCATCAGTATTTGTAATCTGAAACCTTGATTGATTGATAGATGCAGCAGTGGGGTACGTGTTCTTTGAATACTTTCCCTCACATAGTTCCTCTCCAGGTTTTGGCATACCAATACCTTGTATAGAGATATGGCTTGTATTGTCTCCATCATCTCTTCATAGTTTACATCAGTTTTTTTAATCCCCAAGGACTGGTCGATGCATGCAGAAGTATAGCATGTTGTTTTATGAAACTTTTATTCCTACTGTTGAACTCCTGGCTTGCAAATTCTGATGTAAAATTCACTACAAATAGTAGTGTGACCTTTCCCTATCTGAATGTGTATCTAACTGTTCAGTTATCTTTTTGTAAATGTTTTGTAATATATTTTTTTTTTTTTCCGCAGCACTTGGAGCTCCACTGTTGGCCCAGGTTCTGGAGCGGTCCTTCATCAGTCAGCCACGGACCCGTCCCAGCCATCCTCCAGCGCTGCAGCAAGTGGGCCTGCCACACAACCTGGAGACCAGGAAGCTGGTCCATTAGGTGTTCCCCTTCCCCAGTCCTCTGCCTCTAGCCAATTTTTTATGGGCTCCTCCCGGCAGCGGCAGAGGGCCGCGGACAGGTCACTCATGCCCGAGTTTTTGCACTTGAGCTCGGTCTTCCATGAGGGACTCAAGGCGATGGGTGACCGACTGGATACTGCCATTAGTCATATGAGCACACGTATCCAGGAGGTAACCACAGCCCTTGCCCAAGTGAAAGCCGACCTCCAGAGGCCAGCACATCATTTTTTTAATCAGATAGAACAGGGCATGTCGGAACACCTTAGTCCTGAGCTCCAGATTACTGTTATGCAGGCCTGCAATGCTGCTTACGTGCAGGCTATGCAGCAGAGTTGGTATTTTCAGCAGACAGTGGGGGCATTTCCAACAGTGCCCACACTGTCACGCTTTACATCAATGCCGACATCTGCTGCATACCACTGCACGGCCACCTCCATTCCAAACACTGCCGGACCGTATAATAGCACCACCACCATGCCCAGTGCAGTGGGTCAGCCCACCGCCACCACCATGACAACTGCTGCTCCTGCTTGGGCCTCCTCCACTGCCACCAGCATGCTGCCGCCGCCGGACCCTGCCCTGGTGTTTCCTGGCACCACCACTACCAGACTGCCGCCGCCGGACCCTGCCCTGGCGTTCTCTGGCACCACCACTACCAGACTGCCGTTGCCGGACCCTGCCCTGGCGTTCTCTGGCACCACCACTACCAGACTGCCGTTGCCGGACCCTGCCCTGGCGTTCTCTGGCACCACCACTACCAGACTGCCGTTGCCGGACCCTGCCCTGGCGTCCTCTGGCACCACCACTACCAGACTGCCGTTGCCGGACCCTGCCCTGGCGTTCTCTGGCACCACCACTACCAGACTGCCGTTGCCGGACCCTGCCCTGGCGTTCTCTGGCACCACCACTACCAGACTGCCGTTGCCGGACCCTGCCCTGGCGTTCTCTGGCACCACCACTACCAGACTGCCGTTGCCGGACCCTGCCCTGGCGTTCTCTGGCACCACGACAACGTGCCCGCGCAAAACAAGGAAGGGGAAAGGCAAAAAAAAAACAAAAAACCATAGCTATCCCTCCCCCCTCACCTCCCAATGTGTCTGTAATGTCTGGTTTGTCTCACCCTTCCAGTGTGTCTCAACCCTCTCATGTGTCTTGCCCTATCCCTGAATATCCTGACCCCAGTAGTTTCATAGCGCCTTCTCCTGCCACCCCTATGTCGGCTACAGTAAGCCAGACCTCACTACTCAACACCCCACAATATCGGCACTCAACCCCAAGCAGGCGCAGTTAATTTTTTGGTTTGTGTGTGTTTAATAAACCTGTGTTTTTTGCCCCAATAAGGTTTGGTTAATTGTGTATTTCGCCACCGTCACCACACAGCATGCGCCAATAACAAATTATGCGTCAAACACATTTTTGGGGGCCACCTCCAACCTCCAGTACCTACTTAGCAGAACACTGAAGCTTGGTGTGTTTGGTTGAGAGATATGAGGTTGCCCCCAAAAATAACACTTGTATTTTCTCCAAAAACAGTTCTTTCTGTTTACTCCGTGACTTTTGGTCGCACACAGAAGACAAAATGGTGGTAATACACAGCACAACTATACTCAACAGGTCCTTTCTTATCTGAAACATTATTTATGACCCCTGACCTGCTGATTTTAGAAATGCATTGTATTACCTCCATTTTATCTTATTGGTACATATACATATATTTCACACAAAGTGAAGGAACAATGTACATGGCATATCTATACTCACCCGGACAAGTGTCAGGAAAAATGAATTCAAGAGCAAATAGCATCATGAATTCATTAGTTCAGACACCTGACTTGATGACTATAGATCTCTGGTGTAGGCTGCCATCACACTGTCAGTATTCGCTCTGTATTTTACAGCACTATTTGTAAGCCTAAACCTGGAGTGGAACTATGTGAGGAAAAGTACATTAAACAGATATGCACCACTAAAAGAATTTAACTACCGCTCCTGGTTTAGGCTTACAAATACTGATGTTAAGTACTGGACAAATACTGCGACAATAACGGACATCGTCTATACAGTCTGCGGCAAAAAGCTAATGGTGAACCAAGACAGGACTCACGTCAACAACCTAAGCCCAAAAACCCAAAGTGGTTTGTTAAGGAAATAGATAGGAGACATGGTGAAGAAAGTAAATCACAATTATTTTATTTGAAAAAACATTAACATTCCAAACATAAATTTGCAGACCCGAAACCAGCAGTACATTTTACACCATATTGTCCTGCCATGGCACACGTCCAATGTCAGAATCAAAAAACGCTGCAAATTGGTCCCGCATGTGGCCTACTTCAACTGTTGACCGCAGCGGGTGATGACGGTAATCAGGCAAAGGGTTGGCAACAGGTTCATCAAGTTCTATGGTGGGTCGCTCCTTAGCCAGAATGAAATTGTGGAGAACCACACAGGCTTTAACTACCTCATCCACTGTCTCCATTTTTAGATTTATTGCAGTTGCTAGAATGCGCCATTTGGACACCATAATCCCAAAGGCACACTCTACTGTTCTGCGTGCCCTGGTTAGTCTGTAGTTGTAGATCCGTTTTGTGCGGTTCAAGTCCCGACTTGAATAGGGCTTCAGGAGATTTTCACTCATCTGAAAGGCCTCATCCCCAACCATTACAAATGGCAGCGGTGGGCCTTGAGTGTAGGGGAGTGGTCGTGGCTGTGGGAAATTAAAATTTTTGCCATAAACACGTCGGCCCATATCAGAGGTTTTAAAAGTCTGTGAATCGTTGCCACGGCCAAAAGCACCAATGTCCACAGCAATGAAGCGACAGTCCGCATCGGCTATTGCCATAAGAACTACTGAAAAATATTTTTTGTAGTTGAAGAACTGTGATCCCGTTCTGGCTGGTTTGGTAATCCGGATGTGCTTCCCATCCACCGCACCCAAACAGTTGGGAAAATCACAAACAGTCCAAAATTTGTCAGCAATTTCTTTCCACATGTCCTCCGTGGGTATGGGTATAAATTCCTCACGGAGAATGGTCCATAAAGCCCGGCAGGTTTCAAAAACAATTCCGGACAGCGTGGAAATCCCAAGGCGGTACTGGAAATGAAGGGATGACAAGCTCTCTCCAGTTGCAAGAAATCTGTAGTAAGAATAAATAATTTACAAAATAGGCAAAAAAACATCAGACCTGCAAAAAATTTTGGTTAGCTTTTGTTTAGAATTATTACGTACCTTAAGGTAACCAGGAGACGTTCCGCTGGTGGAATGGCTCTACGGAGCTGTGTGTCCTGTCTCCGGATGGCTCCTTGGACACGATCAAGCAAATCCCGGAAAGAGTCTTGTGACATCCTGGTATATTCTGGGAATTTTTCTGGGTTCTCATTGAGCTCGCCATACAGGGTGTGATATGTACCACGGCTCTCCCGCAGTTCTACAATGGGGTGTTGCCAAAACCGCCTACGCCTTGTCCTTCTCTGTCTTTCCCGGTTTCGGTGTTGCTCCCAAGCAAACGCACATGCCAGAAAAATCTTGATGCTCAGATCTAGTTTAAAGTAATAGCTATCCTTCTTCTCACAGGACACAGGAGCAAAATCTGAAGATTTCAGCTGTCCTAGGGTCTATATATAGATTTCACATAATACACGCCCTCTGTAGTCCCATTGGCTGGTTCTTGCATCTAGAATTTTTCTCTGGTAAAATTTTGCGACATGCGCACAAAAAACTCAAACGCATAGAAAACGCAAGCAAAAGCATGTAAACGCTGCGTTTTAATGACGCATGCGGTAACCGTAAGCGTTTTAAAAACGCTGCGTTTACACGCGTTTTCATGCGTTTTTCGTGTCCTTGCGTTTGCGGATTAAACGCTGCAGATTCAAACGCTAATGTGAAAGTAGCCTTAGAGATGTGTAAGCCGCTGATGCCATAGGCACTAATGCTGCCCCAGACTATCAGAGATGCAGGGTTTTGAATTGTGCGCTGATAACAAGCTGGATGGTCCCTCTCCTCTTGTGTCTGCAGGACACGGCATCTGTGGCTGCCATAAATAATTTTACATTTTGTTTCCGCTGACCAGAGAACAGTTTTCAATTTTGCCTCAGTCCACTATAAATGACCCAGAGAAGATTGCAGCATTTTTGGATTATGTTGATATTTGGCTTCTTGTTTGCATGATAGAGCTTTCCTTTGCACAAGCCATACATACACAGCATGACAGCATAACTTACAGGGTAAACATTCATATATTGTATATACACACTGTGGCTATAGACTTTGTAACCATCTTTTTTAGATGTTTTGCAAACACTGCCATCTTCTGGTAAAAAGACATATGTGCAAGCATAGTTTTATTTATTATAAGTACATTTGGGAACATAGTAGTATACACAGACATACATGCACACTGTACATACATTCACAGCTTGGTATCACTGGTTACTCATTCACCTGTGTAGAACGCTCCAAAATCCCCAATTTTGTGCAAGTGTAACTAGTAAAAATGTGCTGTTCTAAAGGCACAGGTTGGTGACACCAAAAATCACTTTGATTTCTCTTTTTATCATTCATTTTACATTTGGATTATTGATAAAAATAAAATATTAACACTTCTATTGTTTTAAAGCATTTTCATTGAAGCATTTTTCCAATTTGTGTGTGTGTTTTGGAGAATTGCAATAGAAGCTGGAGCAGAAGATTGCAAAAATGCTTATATTATAAGCAAAAAGTCACTAGATTTATTTATTTTTTTACATTTTATAAGCCAGAATAGTATTTTAGCCATGTGATATATTTATTTACCATTTGCGACACGATTTATGCAATTTAGATCCATTTATGCCATACATATCAGTTCAGACATATATATAAAATGTGACAGTTTAATTGATTTCTGCACTGAACATTTTACAATTTTTTTTTCATAAAGGTCATACAGTTGTTTATATGTGAATAAATTAGCTGAGCTTAAGGCCGGTTTCACACGTCAGTGGCTCCGGTACGTGTAGCGACAGTTTTCTCACGTACCGGAGACACTGACACACGTAGACCCATTCAAATGAATGGGTCTATGCACATGTCTCTGTGTTTTCACGGACTGTGTGTCCATGTGCAAAACATGGAGACATGTCCGTTTTTCTCCGGCAGCACGGTCCGCAAAGCGTCCCGCACACGTGCACACGGAGAACAGTGTGCACTCTCCTCCATCTGCACGTACCGCCCGCAGGAGAAACAGCACTACAGTAAGCGCTGTCCCCCCTGCTTGTGGTGCTGAAGGCGGCATTCATCCCTTCTGTCCTGCTCGGCTGAAAGCAGCGCTTGCAGAACAGAAGAGATGAAAAATTACGTTTTGTTTTTTTTTTCTTTAAAAATAAAATTTAAAAAAACCCTTGATTTTTCATTCCTTCTCTCCAGCAAACGCTGCTGGGGAGAAGGAATGAATGCCGGCTTCATCACCAAAAACAGGGGACAGCGCTTAACTGTAGCGCTGTTTCTCCTGCGGCGGTATGTGCACATGGAGGAGAGTGCACACTGTTCTCCGTGTGCACGTGTGCGGGACTCTTTGCGGACCGTGCTGCCAGAGAAAAGCGGACATGTCTCCGTGTTTTGCACACGGACACACGGTCCGTGAAAACACGCAGGCATGTGCATAGACCCATTCATTTGAATGGGTCTACGTGTGTCAGTGTCTCCGGTACGTGAGAAAATTGTCACTACATGTATCGGAGACACTGACGTGTGAAACTGGCCTAAGAAAGTATGCTTCTGCTTAATTAACAGGTGGGTCCTGTGGCGTCAACACATCAATATCCCAACTGTGCAACTGTCAATGCAACCATCAGGACCACAAAATCATAATCTCACTGTACTGATGAGGTTAAAGTTCCCTCACACTCTGTTAACCAACTAGATGCCATAGTCGCTATTGACAGCAGCATCTATGAGGTGAAACGGTCATGGTCAGTGCCATCACCGGTCGTGACTGATGCAGCAGGGTGTCAGCTATAGTGTACAGCTTTCATCTGTTGAGGAATGCTATTCACTTGTATCTTAAGTCAGTTTTAAGATGTATTGGTGTTCAATAAGGAGTTAAACTGGCCACATCATGTAATAGCGGCTGCAGAGCTGAATAAAGAAACTTTTTTTATTTAATAATTTCTCATCTACTTTGCAGAGATATTAGTTTGTAAAATTTAGATTGCAATTTTTACTAAAACCTAGGTAGTGTTAGCAGTGATTCTTTTCTGCAGGCGTTGACTTTTTCTCCTACATTACATAAAAAAAATGCCCCAAAAGAATATCAGACCTGGATATCTTTGTATGACAGATGTAATGACACACAGCTCTGCTATCCTCACAAGCAGGGAAGGGGACTAGAGAATAGCTGAGTGTCAGTACAAACACATCTGCAGCTCTCATCTCATGGTAATGTCAGTGCAGGAGGAGGAAGAGTAGGGGAGAGGTAACAGTGCCCTGAGATGAGAGCTGCAGGTCCAGGAGGTGCTTGTAGTGACACGCAGCTACCCTCCCCTGCTCATTGCAATAAAAGCTGACAATTAGATCAGTGAGGAGAACAGAACTGTGTGTCGTTACATGTCTCACACAGAGAAAGCTGGGTCTGACATTCTTCGGTGGGTGGGTGTGTTTTTTTTCTGTATAAAGCCTCCTGCTTATCATTATGGTTAACATCATGCAGGGAAAAAGTCTGTGTCCCAAAAGAGGAATCTCTACCCCCGTGTTTGTAAGAAAAATTATAATCTAAACTTTACAAGTCAATATCTCCTCAGCAAAGATGAAAAAATAAAGACATTGCCTTATGAAGTTCTGCAGCCACTATTACATGGTGTGGAAAGTTTAACATGCTAAAATTGGTGAAAGGTTCTTTTTAACCCCTTCATGACATTGCAATTTTCTGCTTTTTTATTTTATCTCCCCTTATTTCAAGAGCCACAACCTTTTTATTTTTCTGTCAATATAGCGATATCAGGGCTTGTTTTTTGCCAGTCGAGTTGTACTTTTTAATGACATCATTCATTTTATCATGTCATGCACTAGAATTTGGAAAAAAAATTCCAAGTCTGTTGAAATTGCAAAAAAGTGCAATTCCCCAATTGTTTTTATTGATTTTATTTACCATGTTTACTATATGGTAAAACTGACCAGGTAATATCAAACTCCAATGACAGTGCAAGTATAGACATACCAAACGTATAGTTTTTTTTAAATTTAAGTGGTGAAAATAAATTCAGAAATTTGTAAGAAAAATACATTTTGCTTGTGTCGCTATTTTCCGAGACCCTCAAAGTTTTCATTTTATGGGGTATGAGGGCTTAGCTTTTGTACCCTGAGCAGACTTTGTTACTGATAAAATTTTTGGCTAGATATGATGCTTTGATTGCCTCTTATTGCATTTTATTGAAATCAGTAACATAGTAACATAGTTAACAAGGCCGAAAAAAGACATTTGTCCATCCAGTTCAGCCTATATTCCATCAGAATAAATCCCCAGATCTACGTCCTTCTAATATCTGTAAGATACAATATTATTATTGTGAAACCTCAGGTTTCTGGTTGTCACAGTGGCATTGCTTTCCTCACAGGGAGAGTGATGTCACGCTAGGAAGCGAGGGAAGAGCTTCTTTATCAGGTACACACAAACATGCAACATGTTCACACTGCAGGCCAGAAGGGGGAGCTCTGATCCAGCTTATGGGTGGCTCCCCTATACATATTCTGGTCTGGAGGGAAAGAGAGGGCAGTCAGTCTGTCAGAGAGACAGAGAAGAGAGCAGTCAGAAGGACTGAAGGGGCCATGCAGCCACGAGGGTGCTCTAGTTCCTAGAGAAAGAATAAGACAAATGGATTGCTGAGAGCGTGTTGGAGAAGTGAAGCACAGGAGAGTGAGACTTGAGGAGAATAGCTGCAATTAAGCTACCTCCCTACAGAGCGCAGACAGTAGCTGGAAGACCGACGTTGTGAAGGACTCCAAGACTTACAGCAGAAACTGGCAGGACAGCTGGATTACACGTCACCTGTCCGCCCTAACACCTGGAGACACAGTGGGACATAGAGCCCGGGTCATGATAGAGAACCTGTAAAAAGGCTCGAGCCATATGGGTTAGTGTCCCACCTTTAAGGAGGACAGAGAGAACAGTGGGCAGGGGCGGAATGGCCCGGGTTGCAGGAATGCATATGCCCCCCGGGCCGGTGCCTGAGCAGCTGCACAGGGCCGCAGGAGGACCGGCAGCGATTTTAATATATAGCGCATCTCGCCAGCCGGCCCTTTAAATCTTGTCAGTCAGGTCCTGTGTGCGCGCATTGCCCGCGCTGAGAAGTGCCGCGGCGGCCCGGGTTAGTGCACGAGCACGGCCGCAGCCCGCATTGCTAGTTCCTGCGCGTGCTCGTCTGCTGCCCGTGCCAGCGCGGGCAAGCAGGAGACCACGCGCGCACATGGAGAGATTTGAAAAGTCCGGCGCGCATAGAGGGCGCCTCCACCTGACTGTGTGTCTGACGCTGGCCGGCCTGCACCAGCGTCAGAGAAGACTGTTCTCCTCACCAATGCCTGGGATCCTCTCCTCTTCACCGCCTATGCTGGACAGGACCCGACCCACTTCAGCTCTTCATCCTCCCAACCTCCCCCCCCCCATCTCAGGGACCTGGGTGAGTCCCAAGATGAATTTTTTTAATGTATATACAGCAGTTGCACCTATATAATGTGTATAGATTGCTATATATACATTATATAGGTGATGTTGCTGTGTATAATCACTATACCACCTATATGATGTATGTATAGCAGTCTATATCTTATATAGGTGACACTGCTACTGATGAGTATATACCTTATATAGGAGACACTGCGGGGTGTGTATGTGTATGTATGTATGTATATATATATATATATATATATGTACATGTATACACAGCAGTATCACCTATATAACGTATATACATCAGTAGCAGTATTGCCTATATAAGATACAGACTGCTATACGTACATTATATAGGTGGTATAGTGATTATATACAGCAGTATCACCTATATAATGTGTATAGGCTGCTATATATACATTATATAGGTGATACTGCTGTATATAATCACTATACCACCTATATAATGTACGTATAGCAGTCTATATCTTAAATAGGTGAGACAGCTACTGATGTGTATATACCTTATATAGGTGACACTGCGGGGGGGGGGGGTGTATACAGTTAGGTCCATATATATTTGGACAGAGACAACCTTTTTCTAATTTTGGTTATAGACATTACCACAATGAATTTTAAACAAAACAATTCAGATGCAGTTGAAGTTCAGACTTTTAGCTTTCATTTGAGGGTATCCACATTAAAATTGGATGAAGGGTTTAGGAGCTTCCGCTCCTTAACATGTGCCACCCTGTTTTTAAAGGGACCAAAAGTAATTGGACAATTGACTCCAAGGCTATTTCATGGACAGGTGTGGGCAATCCCTTCATTATGTCATTCTGAATTAAGCAGATAAAAGGCCTGGAGTTGATTTGAGGTGTGGTGCTTGCATTTGGAAGGTTTTGCTGTGAAGTAAACATGGGGTCAAAGGAGCTCTCCATGCAGGTGAAACAAGCCATCCTTAAGCTGCGAAAACAGAAAAAAAAACCATCTGAAAAATTGCTACAATATTAGGAGTGGCAAAATCTACAGTTTGGTACATCCTGAGAAAGAAAGAAAGCACTGGTGAACTCATCAATGCAAAAAGACCTGGGCGCCCACGGAAGACAACAGCGGTGGATGATCGCAGAATAATCTCCATGGTGAAGAGAAACCTCTTCACAACAGCCAACCAAGTGAACAACACTCTCCAGGAGGTCGGCATATCAATATCCAAATCTACCATAAAGAGAAGACTGCATGAAAGTAAATACAGAGGGTTCACTGCACGGTGCAAGCCTCTCATAAGCATCAAGAAGACAAAGGCTAAAAAACATCTATAAAAGCCAGCACAGTTCTGGAAGAACATTCTTTGGACAGATGAAACCAAGATCAATGTCTACCAGAATGATGGAAAGAGAAAAGTATGGCGAAGGCGTGGTACAGCTCATGATCCAAAGCATACCACATCATCTGTAAAACACGGCGGAGGCAGTGTGATGGCTTGGGCATGCATGGCTGCCAGTGGCACTGGGTCACTAGTGTTTATTGATGATGTGACACAGGACAGAAGCAGCCGAATTAATTCTGAGGTCTTCAGAGACATACTGTGTGCTCAGATCCAGCCAAATTGATTGGTCGTCGTTTCATACTACAGATGGACAATGACCCAAAACATGAAGCCAAAGCAACCCAGGAGTTTATTAAAGCAAAGAAGTGGAATATTCTTGAATGGCCAAGTCAGTCACCTGATCTCAACCCAATTGAGCAGCATTTCACTTGTTAAAGACTAAACTTCAGACAGAAAGGCCACAAACAAACAGCAACTGAAAACCACTGCAGTGAAGGCCTGGCAGAGCATCAAAAAGTGTGTGTGTGTGTATATATATATATATATATATATATATATATATATATATATATATAGCAGTTTCACCTAAATAATGTGTGTACAGCAGTGTCACAGTATCACATACAATATATAACTATGCACATCAGTCGCAGTATCAACTACGGTATATATTGTATGTACAGTAGTTTCAATGTGATATATATTCAGCAGTCGCGGTGTCTCCTATGTACATCAGCCTCAGTGTCTCTTATGTGATGTATGCATCATAATATAGTATAATGGTGTCTTAATTATAATATATTGAGAGAGAGGGAGAGATGTTTATATAGTGTAGAGATGTTTATATAGTGTGGTGCTATGTATATAGTGTGGAATTCACACTATATATACACTGCTGCCACATCTCTACACTATATAATATATACACCGCTCTATATTCCTTAACACGATATATAATATGCAGCTGTGTATATAATAGATTGTAGTATACCGTATATACTCGTGTATAAGCCGAGGCTTTCAGCATATTGTTTTAGTGCTGAAAACAACCCCCTCGGCTTATACACGAGTCATTGTCACAGAAAGACAGAGGGGGAGCAGCGGGTCATAGAGGTAGGAGCCGGCGGCTGAGGCTAAAGTCTGTGCCGCTGCTAAAGAGAAATGAATATTCACTGCGCTGGCAGTGAATATTCATTTCTCTTACAGTGTGCACAGCCACAGCCGCCGGCTTCCAGCACACATCCTACTTACCTTCCCTGCGTGCCCTCACTGAATCTCGTTCCGGGGCCAGCAGCTCTTCAGGCTGAGCGATCACGTGTCCTCCGCTCATTAAAGTAATGAGTATTCACCCCTCTCCACTCCAATAGGTGTGGGTAAATATTCATTACCTTAATGAGTGGGGGACATGTGATCGCCCAGCCATAGGAGCTGCTGGCACCAGAACGAGATGCTGCGAGGGCATGCAGGGAAGGTAAGTAGGAAGTGTTTTTTTTTTTTTTTTTATAGGAACCATGCATACAAGGACGGGGGTAAGGAGCCATGCATACAAGGACGGGGATAAGGAGCTATGAATATAAGGACAGGGATAAGGAGCTATGCATACAAGGACAGGGATAAGGAGCCATGCACACAAGGACAGCGGAGCCATCCAGACAAGGATGGGGATGAGGAGCTATGCATACAAGGACAGGGATAAGGAGCCATGCAAACAAGGACAGGGATAAGGAGCCATGCATACAAGGACGGGGATGAGGAGCTATGAATACAAGGACAGGGATAAGGAGCCATGCATACAAGGACGGGGATAAGGAGCCATGCATACAAGGACGGGGATGAGGAGCTATGAATACAAGGACAGGGATAAGGAGCCATGCATACAAGGACGGGGATAAGGAGCCATGCATACAAGGACGGGGATAAGGAGCCATGCAAACAAGGACGGGGATAAGGAGCCATGCACACAAGGACGGGGATAAGGAGCCATGCATACAAGGACTGGGATGAGGAGCCATGCATACAAGGATGGGGATGAGGAGCCATGCATACAAAGACGGGGATAAGGAGCAATGTATACAAGGACGGGGATAAGGAGCCATGCAAACAAGGACGGGGATAAGGAGCCATGCAAACAAGGACAGGGATAAGGAGCCATGCATACAAGGACGGGGATGAGGAGCTATGAATACAAGGACAGGGATAAGGAGCCATGCATACAAGGACGGGGATAAGGAGCCATGCATACAAGGACGGGGATAAGGAGCCATGCAAACAAGGACGGGGATAAGGAGCCATGCACACAAGGACGGGGATAAGGAGCCATGCATACAAGGACGGGGATGAGGAGCTATGAATACAAGGACAGGGATAAGGAGCCATGCATACAAGGACGGGGATGTGGGGACAATGTATACCCGGCTTATACTCGAGTCAATAAGTTTTTGCAGTTTTTTGTGGCAAAATTAGGTGCCTCGGCTTATACTCGGGTTGACTTATACTCGAGTACATACGGTATATTGGGAGCTGTGTATACTTCTACTGTCCTGCATAAATGGTGTAATTCTCAGCATCTATTCTTACTTTGTATGTGTGTGTATCTATATATCTATCTATCATTCCAATTAATTGTGAGAAAACTAGCGGACTCTTTATTAGTCCATGTGGCAACGTTTCAGATCCATAACTGAACATTTCTCTGATATGGAAGTGAAATGTTGCCACATGGACTAATAAAGAGTATAAAAAAAAATCGGTTCCATTTTCTTCCACAAAAGTGGTACGATTTTCTTCTCACATCCGATGCCATATTCTACTGTGATTCCACCCTAATGAGTACCTGTATTAAGCCCACGTTCACACTATCAGTATTTGGTCAGTATTTTACATCAGTATTTGTAGCCAAAACCAGGAGTGGAACAATGAGAGGGAAGGTATAATAGAAACATATGCACCACATATCACCCACTCCTGGTTTTGGCTACAAATACGGATAAAAAATACTGACCAAATACTGAACATGTGGCCTTATTCTGTATATATACACTGCACAGTACCACTCCTCCTGTATATATACACTGCACAGTACCACTCCTCCTGTCCTGTATATATACACTGCACAGTACTACTCCTCCTGTCCTGTATGTATACACTGCACAGTACCACTCCTCCTGTATATATACACTGCACAGTACCACTCCTTCTGTACTGTATATATACACTGCACAGTACCACTCCTTCTGTCCTGTATATATCCACTGCACAGTACCACTCCTCCTGTCCTATATATATCCACTGCACAGTACCACTCCTCCTGTATATATACACTGCACAGTACCACTCCCCTGTATATATACACTGCACAGTACCACTCCTTTTGTACTGTATATATACACTGCACAGTACCACTCCTTCTGTACTGTATATATACACTGCACAGTACCACTCCTTCTGTCCTGTATATATCCACTGCACAGTACCACTCCTCCTGTCCTGTATATATACACTGCACAGTACCACTCCTCCTGTATATATACACTGCGCAGTACCACTCCTCCTGTATATATACACTGCACAGTACCACTCCTCCTGTCCTGTATATATACACTGCACAGTACCACTCCTCCTGTATATAAACACTGCACAGTACCACTCCCCTGTATATATACACTGCACAGTACCACTCCTTCTGTCCTGTATATATCCACTGCACAGTACCACTCCTCCAGTATATATACACTGCACAGTACCACTCCTCCTGTCCTGTGTATATACACTGCACAGTACCACTCCTCCTGTATATATACACTGCACAGTACCACTCCTCCTGTATATATACACTGCACAGTACCACTACCCTGTATATATACACTGCACAGTACCACTCCTTCTGTCCTGTATATATCCACTGCACAGTACCACTCCTCCTGTCCTGTATATATACACTGCACAGTACCACTCCTCCTGTATATATACACTGCACAGTACCACTCCTCCTGTCCTGTATATATACACTGCACAGTACCACTCCTCCTGTATATAAACACTGCACAGTACCACTCCCCTGTATATATACACTGCACAGTACCACTCCTTCTGTCCTGTATATATCCACTGCACAGTACCACTCCTCCAGTATATATACACTGCACAGTACCACTCCTCCTGTCCTGTGTATATACACTGCACAGTACCACTCCTCCTGTATATATACACTGCACAGTACCACTCCTCCTGTATATATACACTGCACAGTACCACTACCCTGTATATATACACTGCACAGTACCACTCCTTCTGTCCTGTATATATCCACTGCACAGTACCACTCCTCCTGTCCTGTATATATACACTGCACAGTACCACTCCTCCTGTATATATACACCGCACAGTACCACTCCTCCTGTATATATACACTGCACAGTACCACTCCTTCTGTCCTGTATATATCCACTGCACAGTACCACTCCTCCTGTCCTGTATATATACACTGCACAGTACCACTCCTCCTGTATATATACACTGCACAGTAACACTCCTCCTGTATATATACACTGCACAGTACCACTCCTCCTGTATATATACACTGCACAGTACCACTCCTTCTGTCCTGTATATATCCACTGCACAGTACCACTCCTCCTGTCCTGTATATATACACCGCACAGTACCACCCCTCCTGTATATATACACCGCACAGTACCACTCCTCCTGTATATATACACTGCACAGTACCACTCCTTCTGTCCTGTATATATACACTGCACAGTACCACCTCTCCTGTCCTGTATATATACACTGCATGGTGCCATTTCTCCTGTTCGGTTGTCAGAGAGGCGACATTGGTCTTTGGGAAGGTCAATACTGGTTTATTATTTTCAGTTTTTTTATAGGAAAATTTTTAAAAATATTGGAAAATCCATTTAAATGGATTATCCCAAGTAATCTCCTATGCCGAGATCTTGGAATCGCCGGGGTCCAACCGCTGAGACCCCCATGATCCCGAGAGCTGGAGCTCTAAAGAGCACTATGTAAATGGACCTGTGGTCGATCATGCGCACTTCGGCGCCATTCACATGTGACTCTTCAAATAACTCCTTTAAGAGGATTGTTGAAGGGCAGAACAAAGTATAGCAAAATTCACTGATTGGGGGTGGGGAGTGTTTGAGTATGTGGACTGGTGGGTTTTTTTGTGGCAGGGCTGCTTTTTTGTCCCTGTCCGGCCCTGTGTGTGTGTGATTATACAGTGGGGCTGTGTGTGTGACTATACAGTGGGGCTGTGCGTGAGTGTGATTATACAGTGGGGCTGTGCGTGTGTGATTATACAGTGGGGCTGTGCGTGTATATGTCACTATACAGTGGGGCTGTGCGTGTGTCACTATACAGTGGGGCTGTGCGCGTGTATGTCACATACAGTGGGGCTGTGCGTGTCAATTTTACAGTGGGACTGTGCGTGTGTGTGTCATATTATATATTGCAGTCACAAGACCACTTGTTCCCGGCGCAGGCACCGGAGAATCCACACAGCGCACAGTGCGCACGATATGAGGATTCACACATAGTGACTAGAGATGTAGCTTAAGATCCGACAACCCCTTTAAGGATGGGCCGCTACTAGTGTTGAGCATTCCGATACCGCAAGTATCGGGTATCGGCCGATACTTGCGGGTATCGGAATTCCGATACCGAGATCCGATACTTTTGTGGTATCGGGTATCGGTATCGAAACAACATTAATGTGTAAAATTAAGAATTAAAATAAAAAATATTGCTATACTCACCTCTCCGACGCAGCCTGGACCTCACCGAGGGAACCGGCAGCGTTCTTTGCTTAAAATGCGCGCTTTTACTTCCTTCCGTGACGTCACGGCTTGTGATTGGTCGCGTGCCGCCCATGTGGCCGCGACGCGACCAATCACAGCAAGCCGTGACGTAATTTTCAGGTCCTCAATGCCTAATTCTAGGCATTCAGGAATTTAAAATTACGTTCCGGCTTGTGATTGGTCGCGTCGCGGTCACATGGGCGACGTGACCAATCACAAGCCGTGACGTCACGGGAGGCAGGAGACGCGCGCATTTTTAAAATTACGTCACGGCTTGTGATTGGTTGCGTGCCGCCCATGTGACCGCGACGCGACCAATCACAGCAAGCCGTGACGTAATTTCAGGTCCTCAATGCAGAAATAGGCATCAGGACCTGAAATTACGTCACGGCTTGCTGTGATTGGTCGCGTCGCGGTCACATGGGCGGCACGCAACCAATCACAAGCCGTGACGTAATTTTAAAAATGCGCGCGTCTCCTGCCTCCCGTGACGTCACGGCTTGTGATTGGTCGCGTCGCCCATGTGACCGCGACGCGACCAATCACAAGCCGGAACGTAATTTTAAATTCCTGAATGCCTAGAATTAGGCATTGAGGACCTGAAAATTACGTCACGGCTTGCTGTGATTGGTCGCGTCGCGGCCACATGGGCGGCACGCGACCAATCACAAGCCGTGACGTCACGGAAGGAAGTAAAAGCACGCATTTTAAGCAAAGAACGCTGCCGGTTCCCTCGGTGAGGTCCAGGCTGCGTCGGAGAGGTGAGTATAGCAATATTTTTTATTTTAATTCTTTATTTTACACATTAATATGGTTCCCAGGGCCTGAAGGAGAGTTTCCTCTCCTTCAGACCCTGGGAACCATCAGGAATACCGTCCGATACTTGAGTCCCATTGACTTGTATTGGTATCGGGTATCGGTATCGGATTAGATCCGATACTTTGCCGGTATCGGCCGATACTTTCCGATACCGATACTTTCAAGTATCGGACGGTATCGCTCAACACTAGCCGCTACTCATGGGCCACTGCTGTGTGCTTGCCCCCCAGGCTAAAATGTGCCAGCCAGCCCCTGACAGTGAGGACCTTGACAGAAGCCACAGGCAGCAAGGGACTACACCATAGCACTAGTAGGAAGGCTTCTAATTCAACCTGGTAAAGGGAACTCTGAACTTGCTTCCAAGCCAGCCGAACCCTGCCTGTAACTGTGATCTGGTGCCCCGGACTGTGGCTGCCTGAAGTCTTCAGTAAACCAGGTAAAGAGACTGGAAACCTGTGTCCTCCATTTCTTTCTACACTACCCACCATCTTCATCTATACACCGGGAGCCCTGGGGACCCAGCTTCACCTGTGGGAAGTTATACCTTCTTAGCTGCCATAACATCACCTGTTGTGATCCGCTTTTTGGGCTCCCCTAGTGGTGGCTGGTGGTACTGGAGACTTGTGTGTTCTTTTCTGCCTCAGCTCACCTGCTTCCATCAGTTTTGGGAGTTCCCTATTTAGCCTTGCTCTCCAGTCACTTCCTTGCCGGTCATCATTGTAACCTGAGTATTTCAGTTGCATGTTCCTGCTACCAGTCTGCTGATCAGCTAAGTGGACTCTTGTCCTTTTTGTTTTGTATTTTTTGTCCAGTTTACAGTTTGTCATTTCCTGTTACTGGAAGCTCTTGTGGACTGAAATTGCCACTCCTGTGTCATGAGTTGACACAGGAGTCTTAAAGTAATTTCAGGATGGGTTTTTGAAAGGGTTTTTCAGCTGACCGTGAAGTCCTCTTTTGTATCCTTCCTCTATCTAGTAAGTGGACCTCGCTTTGCTAAATCTACCTTCATACTGTGTATGTCTTTTCCTCTGAACTCACCGTTAATATATGTGGGGGCTACTATCATCTTTGGGGAATTTCACTAGAGGTAAG
Organism: Ranitomeya variabilis; assembly: GCF_051348905.1. Lineage (NCBI taxonomy): Eukaryota > Metazoa > Chordata > Amphibia > Anura > Dendrobatidae > Ranitomeya > Ranitomeya variabilis. The sequence goes on along the minus strand of NC_135236.1, from coordinate 230,473,569 downwards.
CCAGGTCTGTTCCTTCCTCTTCCAGGCGTAGTTAGTTCTCCGGCTGGCGCATGGCATCTAGGCAGCCGTAGGAATGCTTCCTGGCTACTGTTAGTTGTGTGGTAGATTTAGGTCATGGTCAGCTTGAGTTTCCATCACCCGAGGGCTAGTCTGTTATTTTGTGTTTCTGATGTTCCCATGCCATTGGGGAATCATGACAATCACCCCAGTGGACTCCTTTAAGCAGCGTCAGTCACCTCTGACTGAGAACCACAGGTGGCATCACAAACATAAACTTTATTCACCAAACCCCTTTAAAGACATTCCCTTTTACATGGGCACCCAGGGCCACGGACCGGATCACCGCTGCCGTGACACATCCCTTTAAGTACTGGACCCGGTACCAAGTACCTCACGGCCCTGGCGGGTGTTCCATTATGCTCCAGGAAGACATCCAGGCCTCTCTTGAACCCCTCGACTGAGTTCGCCATCACCACCTCCTCAAGCAAGGAATTCCAGATTCTCACTGCCCTAACAGTAAAGAATCCTCCTCTATGTTGGTGTAAAAACCTCTCCTCCAGACGCAGAGAATGCCCCCTTGTGACCGTCACCTTCCTTGGAAGAAACAGATCAGAGAGAAACAGAGAGATATTTGTATTGTCCCCTTACATACTTATACATGGTTATTAGATCGCCCCTCAGTCGTAATAATGGCACTTTGATTTTTTCTCTCGTTATGCTGCTCACAAATCTGATTAATTTATTTGGTATTTTGATAGTGCAGCGCCCCAGAGTCCTGGTCGTTGCAGTACTGTGGCTCCGCCGCTAAGGGGGGCTATGGTACGTCTGATGGCACTGAAGGAGTTCATCTGACCAGGTATCACAGACACCAATACATTTCACAGTCTGGCCTCCAGGGGGAGCTAAGGGTTCTATTTATTAGGCCACTCCTCACAGTCTGGTAAAACTGGGGGTTAGGCAGGAAGTTAGACAGAAAGCTGGCTGGGTTGGAACCAGGCAACACCTTGTGGCAGAGGGTGTTGTAGGGGAAGATTCAGAGGGGTCCCTGTCAGGGGTGGGATCCTGACAGAGGCCTAGCGAACAGAGAGAACGCTACGGGACCGCGCCTGCACGATATAGCGGCGGTACCCCAAGAAAGGATAAGAAGCGAGATTTATTGTGCGGAGTGAGAAACGAGATCAACGCAACAAGGAGAATACCAGTAGGAGTCGTGCTGTAAGACGAGGCAACATCCTATTGAGGCGCATAACCGGTGGCCGGAACGCCGAGGAAGTATAGAGCTCCAAGCCAAACTTCAAACCCACGGCAGGACAGTCAGTTATAGGCGGGCTGTCTCACCCAGACCCAGGAAGACACAGGGGGGTAACAACAGGAGTGGGGCGCGCTGGAGTCCCGGAAGAGCTCTGAGCCTCCCCGTCATACGGGTGCGTCCTAACCGTAAGATCAGGGGGACGTAGAGGGAGAACATCAGAATCGAGTTGTGAGGGAACACGAGAAACAGACACAACAGTTGTGGGGTACTATCCCGTAAGCACAGCAGGGGAGGACCACAACACAAGCGCAGGAAGGTAGGCACAGATTTCCACCTGCAAAGGGAACTCTGGAGGTGCCATCGGACCGGCCGGACTTGTGCAGCCCTGTTAACCGTATTCCGGATTGAGGACTCAGAAGCCTTCAGTAAAGAGGTAAAGAGACTGCAACCTGGTGTCCTCGTTATTTACTGCACCGCACTACCACCACCATCCACATCTATTATTGTACGCCCCTCAGCAGGGTCACGGACCGGGTCTAGCCACCGTGACAACCCCAGAGCAGAGACTCAGAGGCCCGGTACCGGGTACCCCTCGGCCCTGCGGCAGTGGGGGCGCTACAATAGATCGGACATTAACGATCACAACAATACCAAAATGTGGGTATTTTCATTTTTTTTAACTGCTTATATTTTAATGGGGCACTCTGGGCATTACCACGAGCTGTTTGCATGGCTCATGCGTTCTTCCCTTCTCAAGTCTTGACACCAATTGAGTTCCCGCTTCACGGTGCAGACCTTTTATATTTAGCAATTGTGCTACAGCTGTCACGTGTCGCGTCAACTTCAACCTCTTCCCTCTTGGAACACTCATCACATCTTTCAGTTCCCTTCTGGTCAGCTCAACAAGTGGGTGGTGACATTTTGTGAAACGTTGGCTCATTTCATCTTCCTCTTTCCACCCCCTTACGACGTCACAATGAAAACGTATTGGGTGCAAGTGACATATCCGATAGTTATGAAAAAAATTGCAACAAGAAAAAAGATGCATCAGACAGAAGTATTCAAGGATAGCTGCACCAAAATTATTTTAAATTAGCATTATTTTTTGAAAGTGTGACTTACATCAACTGGATAAATTTCTCAAAGCTGTGCTGATAGCACAATGAATACATCGTCCACTGTGGCTGTATCTCTAACTACAAGTAAAACTTTAAAATAGCTGAAGAACCAGACACTATCCAGACACAAATAAAGCTTTGTTCCACTGAGACACATCCATCTACTCGCTGATGGCAGCAGAATATCACGCCACAAAGGATCTGATACCAGGTAGGAATTCTCACAGCAACTTTCTGATTATTATGGTGATTATCGCGGCTGTTGCTCACAACTTTCATCAATCTAAATGTACTGTAAGATTTTACAATCAATTTAAAGCCCGGAGCTAACATTTGGTCAAGTCATATTTCATTACTTGCAAAGTAATAATTTAGATTTCCTGACATAACTTGCAGGAAAATCTGGACAAAATGTTTACCCGTCCTCTACAATTGTCAGACATTTTATCTCTCCTCAGCCCTCAGTGTGTATAAATTTGATTTTACTGTATGTATCTTGTAAAGCATTATTTTTGCCACATTAGGATTTCAATATTTCTAAGAATTATTTATATGGTAAATCTAGCCCAGGCCTTGCCAAATTATGAAATACAAGGTATTATCTATCCAACAATGCTCTGAGAAGGTCTTCATGAGTGAATAATAAAAAGTGTACAAAAAAAAATGTAATCTGGCACCCACTGAAAAAAAGTAAAAAAAAAATATATTTTTTATTTCCATCAGAAATAAAGTACTGTATGCTGTTTAAAAAAAAATGACCAGCTTACACATTTTGAACTCTTATATGAGTCCTTAGCACGGTTGGTCAGTGGTTAGCCTTGTTGTGCTGGGGTCCTGGGTTCAAATCCCACCAAGGAAAACATCTGCAAGGAGTTTGTAGGTTCTCCCCGTGTTTGTGTGAGTTTCCTCCGGGCACTCCGGTTTTCTCCCACACTCCAAAGACATACTGTTAGGGAATTTAGATTGTGATCCCCATTGGGGACAGCGATGATATTATGTGCAAACTATGTGCTGCGGAATATGTTAGCACCATATAAAGATTATTATAATTTTTAATTCATAAATCAATAGTACATATGAAAATAAGACATTTTGTAATATATCTTATCTGAGAAATGTGCTTATTTCTCCTCCTGGTCTGATCATTCATATTCAAAATTTTCAATTCATGAGTAAAATCTGTATTCAGTGAAGACAGATTTTATTGCAATAGGAGATGACAGTCTGCTAAGATTCTATGTAGAAGGGTGGGGGAGGAAGATGGATTAGCTCTGTTTCTAGCCTCCCCATCCTCTTCCCTCTCATTAGGATTTCAGCAGCAGCAATTGCCGTCTCCTATCTCAGTGATGAGAAAATTTGTCTTCTTTACTGAATACAGATTTTAACTGTAAATTGAAAATATAGAGAATGAATAAGGCCGGCGTCACACTCGGCGTAAGACAATACGGTCCGTATTTTACGGCCGTAATACGGCCGTAATACGGAGAAATGTTCCCAAAATAGTGATCCGTAGGCAGGATGTGTCAGCGTATTTTGCGCATGGCATCCTCCGTATGTAATCCGTATGGCATCCGTACTGCGATATTTTCTCGCAGGCTTGCAAAACCGACATCTAATGGATTTATGTGCTCAAATGTTCGGGAAAACATATATACAGTATATATATATATATATATATATATATATATATATATATATATATGTCATTGAGACACACATATATATATATATATATATATATATATATATATATATATATATATATATATATATAGTCTGTATTTATATTTACTACAGCGCGATATCTGTGAAAAGCCGGTAATTCAATTGCCGGCTTTTCATTTCTCCTTCCCAAACCCGACAGGATATGAGACATGGTTTACATACAGTAAACCATCTCATATCCCCATTTTTTTTGCATATTCCACACTACTGATGTTAGTAGTGTGTGTATGCAAAATTTGGGCGCTGTAGCTGCTAAAATAAAGGGTTAAATGGCGGAAAAAATTGGCGTGGGCTCCCGCACAATTTTCTCCGCCAGAATGGTAAAGCCAGTGACTGAGGACAGATATTAATAGCCAGGAGAGGGTCCATGGTTATTGGCACCCCCGTGGCTAAAAACATCTGCCCCCAGCCACCCCAGAAAAGGCACATCTGGAAGATGCGCCTATTCTGGCACTTGGCCACTCTCTTCCCACTCCCGTGTAGCGGTGGGATATGGGGTAATGAAGGGTTAATGCCACCTTGCTATTGTAAGGTGACATTAAGCCAGATTAATAATGGAGAGGCGTCAATTATGACACCTATCCATTATTAATCCAATTGTTTGAAAGGGTTAAAAAACACACAGACACATGATTTAAAAGTATTTTAATGAAATAAACACAGCGGTTGTTTTAATATTTTATTGCTCTCTCAATCCATTTGCAGACCCTCGCTTGGCAAAACAATAAACCCACAATATACATACCTTCTGCTGACCCGTCACGTCCCACGAGGTAATCCATCTGAAGGGGTTAAAATAATTTACAAGCAGGAGCCCTGCAAATGCAGCTGTGCTCGTGCTTGTAATTCCCCGGCGAATGAAGGAAATGTAGGTCATTGACCTACATTACCTTCAGTCGCGGTGATGCGCCCCTGCTGGATGTTCTCATGAACTGCAGCCTGGGAACTTTTTCCCACGCTCCAGGTCATATGAGGACATCCACCAGGGGGCGCATCACCGCGACTGAAGGAAATGTAGGTCAATGACCTACATTTCCTTCATTCGCCGGGGAATTACAAGCACGAGCACAGCTGCATGTGCTTACTGTATGTAAACCATGTCTCATATCCTGTCGGGTTTAGGCAGGAGAAATGAAAAGCCGGCAATTGAATTACCGACTTTTCACTAACACCGCTGCGTATTTCTCGCAAGTCACACTGCTGGTCCGTGTGGAATTCGTATTTTTCTCGCCCCATAGACTTTCATTGGCGATTTTTTTGCGCAATACACTGACAAACGCAGCATGCTGCGATTTTGTACGGCCGTAGAACGCCGTATATTACGGATCCGTAATATACGGCTGATAGGACGAGACCCATTGAGAAGCATTGTGCCGTATGTTATGCGAGTTTTACGCACGTAGTTTCTGCGCTCTTACATCCGTAAAACTCGCATGTGTGACGGCGGCCTAATAGTCAGTCCAGGAGGAGAAGCAGCTAATTTCCTTGAAAAGATATATTACAAAGTTACTCACTTTCATGTGCACTATTTATTTATAACATAGAAATTAAAATGATGGTTACTCTTTAACCGCATCACCTTAAAGCCTGTTTTCATCTTCCTGACCAGGCCAATTTTTTCAATTCTGACCAGTGTCATTTTATGTGGAAAAAATTCTGGAACGCTTCAGATCTCAATGATTCTGAGAATGTTTTCTTGTGACATACTGTACTTCATGATAGTGGTAAAATTTGTTCGATATAACTTGTGTTTATTTGTGAAAATATCCAAAATTTTGAGACAATTTTGCAATTTTCCTTTTTATGCTCTTAAACCAGAACGTTATATCACAAAAAATAGTTAATAAAAAACATTTCCCACATGTCTACTTTATATCAGCACAATTTTTGAAGCATAATATTTTTTTGTTAGGAAGCTAGAGAGGTTAAAAGTTTATCAGCAATTTCTCACTTTTCCAATAAAATTTACAAAACCATTTTTTATAGGGACCACATCACATTTGAAGTGACTTTGAGGGGCTTATATGACAGGAAATAGCCAAAAGTGACACCGTTCTAAAAATTGCACCCTTCAAAGTCCTCAAAAACACAATCAAGAAGTTTATTAAGCCTTCAGGTGTTTTACAGGTATTAATGCAATGAGGAAGGAAAAAATGAACATTTTAATTCTAATTTTAATTTGTTGAGCAATTTCTACTGAGTATGCGGATACCCCATATTTGGGGAAAACTACTTTTTGGGCGCACGGCATGGCTCGGAAGGAAAGGAGCGCCAATTGAGTTTTGGAACGCAGAATTGGCTGAAGTAGATAGCGGACGCCATGCCGTGTTTGCAGAGCCCCTGATGTGCCTAAACAGTGGAAACCCCTATACTACACCCCTCATGAAACTTATCTAGAGGTGTGGTGAGAACCTTGAACCCATAAGTGCTTCACAGAACTTTATATCGTTGTGCCACGAAAATTTAAAAATACATTTGTCCCACAAAAGTGTTGCTATAGCCCCAAATATTTCATTTTCACAAGGGTAACAGGAGAAAGTGGACAATACAGTTTATTGTGTAATTTCTCCTGAGCACACTGATACCACATATGTGGTGGAAAACTACTGTTTAGGTGCACGGCTAAGAAGGGAAGGAGTGCCAATTGAATTCTGGAGCGCAATTTTGGCTGGAACAGATTGAGAATGCCCCTGACATGTAAAAACAGCAGAAACCCCAAGTGACCCCATTTTGGAAACTACACATCTTGAGGACTTCATATAGTGGGGTAGTGAGCATTTTTAAACCTCAAGCGATTCACAGAATGGTAAAACATTGGGCTTTTTTCCTCTAGAAAAATATTTAGAATTGAGAGTCCTCAGTGGTTGATACCTTTTAATGACTAACTGAAAAGATGGTAACAAAAATATTGCTTTGGCCTCAAGTATTCAATTTTGAAAAGAAATAATAGGAGAATTTGCATTATATATTAGGTGGTGCATTTTCTCCTTAGTACTCCAATACCTCATATGTGGTTAAAGGGAACCTGTCACCCCCAAAATCGAAGGTGAGCTAAGCCCACTGGCATCAGGGGCTTATCTAGAGCATTCTGTAATGCTGTAGATAAGCCCCTGATGTATCCTGAAAGATGAGAAAAAGAGGTTAGATTATACTCACGCAGGGGCGGTCCGGTCCGATGGGTGTTGCAGTCTGGCTAAGTCATGACTAAGGGTGCTATGTCACCAGAAACGCGTAGATAGTGTTTTTAATTATATTGTGCTGTTGTTTTATCCTCTATTTTTTGATATGAAGTGAATAAAGTACCAAGACTTTGCTTTTTCACCACCTCGTTGAGCTGGATTTTTTTCTATTTCCTGCATTCCTCACGCCTTGACACAGTGTTTCCGTGCTCCGAGCCTCCAGGGACTACAACTATGGTGAGCTGGATTTTTTCTTTTGTCAGTACTTTGCTCTGCCCTCAACAGGGCAGACAAAGTACGCCTGCGCCAAAGCCGCAGCGTGAAGACAAGAAGAGGACGTCATCGTAAGAAGATGGGAGGCCCCAGACTGCAACGCCCATCGGACCGGACCGCCCCTGGGTGAGTATAATCTAACCTCTTTTTCTCATCTTTCAGGATACATCGGGGGCTTATCTACAGCATTACAGAATGCTGTAGATAAGCCCCTGATGCCGGTGTGCTTAGCTCACCTTCGATTTTGGGGGTGACAGGTTCCCTTTAAAGCACAGTGCAAAGCTCCAAAGAGAAGGAGCGCCATATTGTAGTGCACATTTTGCTGGAATGTTTTGAGGGTGTCATGTCATACTAGCAGAGCCCCTTAGGTGCCAGAACAGCAGAATCCCCCATAAGTGACCTCATTTTACAAACTACATCTCTCAATGAATTAATCTAGGGGTGCAGTGATCACATTGATACCATGGGTGTGTCACAGAACCTTACACCATTGGGCGGTAAATACAAAATAATTACATTATTACCACAAAAATGTTGTTTTGACCTCAGATTTTACATCGTCACATGGAGAAATGGGTAAAATGGCACCAAAATTTGTCACACAATTTCTGCTAAACATGGCAATAATTCATAAATGGTTGTGCTGTACTGATTAGCAACAAGGTGAGGCTTGGGATGGAAGGAGTTCTTCTTGACTATTGGAGAACAAATTATCATAGAATAGTTTGCAAGCTACATACTGTATACAGAGCCCCTGAGTGCCAGAGGAGCAGAATCCCCACTCAAGTGTCACCATTTTGAAAATTACACCCATCTGGAAATTAATCTACAGGTATAGTGACAATTTTGACTCCATGTGTGTTTGCCAGAAACAAGCAGCAGCGAATGATGCATTGTAGTGCCCGTACATTATGCACAGCTCGTACTTCTGGAGCACACACCTGGAAATTAGGCGGGCTCTCATCAGTACAGAAATGCCAAACATGTGGGTGCTAAATGTGGTTTAGGCACACTGGGGCTCAGAAGAGAGGGGGTGCATTTGGGATTTAGGAGAGCAGAATTCACTGGATTTCTTTTGGGGGCAAGGAGCCATAGTGCTTTTCCAGAGCCTTTTTTCTACCAGTAACGTGGAAGCCCCTTATATTGCCATTGACAGATTTTTGTGGATTGAGTTGAAGCTTTTGTTGGGAACATTTTGCATAACATTTAGGATCACATTAATCCGGCGCTCTACGCTGAGCACTTACATTAGGTTTTCCATCTAAATCTCCAAATGACATGATTCAGGTGAAACCCCCAACTGCTCCATTCACTATAATGAGGTAGCAGAGTTACTCCATCTGGCCTTTGTTTAGCATTGTTCTTCTTTTCAGTAGCGCACAAAACTGTATTCGAGCATGCTTTTATGCATGCTTCGAAAGATAGACGCAACTGGATCATAGGACAGACGGCGTCCATAGTGTCTCCTTCTACCTCACTATAGGGAATCTTCCGCTGGGGGTTACGTCTGAATCATGTATTTCAGAGATTTACATGGAAACTCCAGGGTAAACACTCAGCGTAGAGTGCAAGATATATGTGCACCGAGCCTTACTACAATCTTTGGGAGGCAGAATGAACAAATCAACACCAGGTGAAGAATTGGTTTTACTTATCTTTTATGGCATTCCTCTTGTGGTATGTTGTGGATTCTGTTTTTGGGCTCCCTCTGGTGGTTACGGCTGGTACTGGGTGACTTTGGTGGGTTGCGGTCTCTGCTTTCCACCTGTCCATCAGAGGCTGGGTGTTTCCTATTTAACCTGGCTTTTCTGTCATTCCCTTGCCGGCTATCAATGTACTCAGATGTGCTCAGTTTGGTTCCTGACTACCTGCTCCCAGATCTCTCAGGATAAGCTAAGTTCTGTTTTTTAGTTGTTTGGTTTTTTGTCCAGCTTGCTAATTATGACTCTATGCTAGCTGGTAGCTCTAGTGGGCTGAAGTTCTCCCCATGTGCCATGAGTTGGCACATGGGTTCTTGTAATCTCAGGATGGTTTTTGATTAGGGTTTTTTGCTGACCGCTCAGACCCCTTTTGTATCATTCTGCTTTCTAGTTATAGCGGGCCTCATTTTGCTAAATCTATTTTCATCTCTATGTACGTGCCTTCCTCTCATTTCACCGTCAATACATGTGGGGGGCAACTATACCTTTTGGGGTTCATTCCTCTGGAGGCAAGCTAGGTCTTTATTTCCTCTGCAGTATTAGTTAGCTCTTAGGCTGGCGCGTGGCGTCTAGAATCAACGTAGGCACGCTCCCTGGCTATTTCTAGTTGTGTTTGTCAGGAGTAGGGCAGCGGTCAGCCCAGGTTCCATCACCCTAGAGCTCGTCCGTTATTTATGTTATTTTGCTTGTCCAGTGCGATTCCCAGCCATTGGGATCCATGACAGTATAGCCGGCCTACAAAGTGTTAATTGTTTGGGCTGAAGCAGGAGAAAAAGAAGTGTTTAAGGGAAATTTTTTATTTTTTTTTTTCCCCTCAGAGTTTTGCTGCCTAGCCCTTAATTGCTGTCTAGCTGCTTCTTACCTCCTCTTAACCCTTGAATGGCTCTGACCTTAGCTGTTTAACATGGATGTCCAGAGTTTGACTTCCAGCCTGAGTAATCTTGCTGCAAAAGTTCAAAACATACAGGATTTTGTTGTTCACACTCCCATGTCTGAACCTAGAATTCCTATTCCAGAGTTTTTTTCTGGAGATAGATCTACCTTCCTGAATTTCAGGAACAATTGCAAATTGTTTCTTTCTTTGAAATCTCGCTCCTCTGGAGACCCTGCTCAGCAGGTTAAGATTGTAATATCTTTCCTGCGGGGCGACCCTCAGAATTGGGCATTTGCATTGGCACCAGGGGATCCTGCATTGCTCAGTGTGGATGCGTTTTTTCTGGCACTGGGATTGCTCTATGAGGAACCTAACCTGGAGATTCAGGCTGAAAAGGCTTTATTAGCCCTCTCTCAGGGGCATGATGAAGCGGAAGTATATTGTCAAAAATTTCGGAAATGGTCGGTGCTTACTCAGTGGAATGAGTGCGCCCTGGCTGCAAACTTCAGAGATGGTCTTTCTGAGGCCATTAAGGATATTATGGTGGGGTTCCCTGCGCCTACAGGTCTGAATGAGTCTATGACTATGGCCATTCAGATTGATCGGCGTTTACGGGAGCGCAAACCTGTGCACCAGTTGGCGGTGTCTTCTGAACAGGCACCTGAGACTATGCAATGTGATAGAATTCAGTCCAGAAGTGAACGGCAAAATTATAGCCGGAAAAATGGATTGTGTTTTTATTGTGGTGATTCAGCTCATGTTATATCAGCATGCTCTAAACGCACAAAAAAGGTTGATAAATCTTTTGCCATTAGTACTCTGCAGTCTAAGTTCATTTTGTCTGTAACTCTGATTTGTTCACTGTCATCCATTTCCGTCGATGCCTATGTGGATTCGGGCGCTGCCCTGAGTCTTATGGATTGGTCATTTGCCAAACGCTGCGGTTTTAGTCTGGAGCCTCTGGAAGTTCCTATTCCTTTGAAGGGAATTGACTCTACACCATTGGCTATGAATAAACCGCAGTACTGGACACAAGTGACCATGCGCATGACTCCCGTTCATCAGGAGGTGATTCGCTTCCTTGTACTGTATAATTTACATGATGTACTAGTGCTTGGTCTGCCATGGTTACAAACTCATAATCCTGTCCTGGATTGGAAAACAATGTCTGTGTTAAGCTGGGGATGTCAGGGGGTTCATGATGATGCACCTCTGATTTCAATCGCTTCATCTACTCCTTCTGAGGTCCCTGCGTTTTTGTCTGACTATCGGGATGTTTTTGAGGAGCCTAAGCTCAATTTGCTCCCTCCTCATAGGGATTGTGACTGTGCTATAGAATTAATTCCTGGCAGTAAGTTCCCTAAGGGTCGTTTATTTAATCTGTCAGTGCCAGAGCATACTGCTATGCGGAATTATATTAAGGAGTCCTTGGAAAAGGGACATATTCGTCCATCTTCGTCCCCTCTGGGAGCAGGTTTTTTTTTCGTGGCAAAAAAAGATGGTTCCCTGAGGCCTTGTATAGATTATCGCCTTCTGAATAAGATTACAGTCAAATATCAGTATCCATTGCCATTATTGACTGATTTGTTTGCTCGCATTAAGGGGGCTAGGTGGTTCACTAAGATAGATCTTCGCGGTGCGTATAATCTTGTGCGGATAAAACAGGGTGATGAGTGGAAAACCGCATTTAATACGCCTGAGGGCCATTTTGAGTATTTGGTAATGCCTTTTGGACTTTTTAATGCTCCTTCAGTCTTTCAGTCCTTTATGCACAATATTTTCCGTGAATATCTGGATAAGTTTATGATTGTGTATTTGGATGATATTTTGGTGTTTTCTGATGACTGGGAGTCTCATGTTCTACAGGTCAGGAAGGTGTTTCAAGTCCTGCGGGCCAATTCTCTGTTTGTGAAGGGCTCAAAATGTCTCTTCGGAGTCCAGAAAATTTCTTTTTTGGGGTACATTTTTTCTCCTTCTACTATTGAGATGGATCCCGTCAAGGTTCAGGCGATTTGTGACTGGACACAACCTACATCTGTTAAGAGTCTTCAGAAGTTCTTGGGTTTTGCTAATTTTTATCGTCGGTTCATTACTAATTTTTCCAGTGTTGTTAAACCTTTGACTGATTTGACTAAAAAGGGTGCTGATGTTGCTAATTGGTCTCCTACGGCTGTGGAGGCCTTTCAGGAACTTAAGCGCCGGTTTTCTTCTGCTCCTTTGTTATGTCAACCAGATGTTTCACTTCCTTTTCAGGTTGAGGTTGATGCTTCCGAGATTGGAGCGGGGACGGTTTTGTCACAGAGAAGTTCCAATGGCTCGGTGATGAAGCCATGTGCGTTCTTTTCTAGAAAATTCTCGCCCGCCGAGCGCAATTATGATGTGGGTAATCGGGAGCTTTTGGCCATGAAGTGGGCATTTGAGGAGTGGCGTCATTGGCTTGAGGGTGCTAGACATCGTGTGGTGGTCTTGACTGATCACAAAAATCTGATTTACCTTGAGTCTGCCAGGCGTCTGAATCCTAGACAGGCTCGTTGGTCGTTGTTTTTTTCTCGTTTCAATTTTGTGGTTTCATACCTGCCAGGTTCAAAGAATGTGAAGGCAGATGCTCTTTCCAGGAGTTTTGTGCCTGACTCTCCTGGAGACTCTGGGCCTACTGGTATCCTTAGGGATGGGGTAATATTGTCCGCCGTCTCCCCAGACTTGCGACGTGCATTGCAGGAGTTTCAGGCGGATAAACCTGATCGTTGTCCACCAGAAAGACTGTTTGTTCCGGATGATTGGACCAGTAGAGTCATCTCCGAGGTCCATTCTTCTGTGTTGGCTGGTCATCCTGGAATATTTGGTACTAGAGACTTGGTGGCCAGGTCTTTTTGGTGGCCTTCCTTGTCAAGGGATGTGCGCACCTTTGTGCAGTCTTGTGAAGTGTGTGCTCGGGCTAAGCCTTGCTGTTCTCGGGCCAGTGGGTTGTTGTTATCCTTGCCTATCCCGAAGAGGCCTTGGACGCACATTTCCATGGATTTTATTTCAGATCTCCCTGTCTCATAGACAAAATGTCCGTTATTTGGGTTGTGTGTGACCGCTTTTCTAAGATGGTTCATTTGGTACCCTTGCCTAAGTTGCCTTCCTCTTCTGAGTTGGTCCCTTTATTTTTTCAGAACGTGGTTCGTTTGCATGGGATTCCGGAGAATATCGTTTCTGACAGGGGATCCCAGTTTGTGTCTAGATTTTGGCGGACGTTTTGTGCTAAGATGGGCATTGATTTGTCTTTCTCGTCTGCATTCCATCCTCAGACGAATGGCCAGACGGAGCGAACTAATCAGACCTTGGAAACTTATTTAAGGTGTTTTGTTTCTGCTGATCAAGATGACTGGGTTGCCTTTTTGCCACTGGCCGAATTTGCCCTTAATAATCGGGCTAGTTCTGCTACTTTGGTCTCTCCTTTCTTTTGTAATTCGGGGTTTCATCCTCGTTTTTCCTCTGGTCAGGTGGAGCCTTCGGATTGTCCTGGAGTGGACGTGGTGGTGGACAGGCTACATCAGATTTGGAATCAGGTGGTGGACAATTTGAAGTTGTCTCAGGAGAAGACTCAGCAGTTTGCTAATCGCCGTCGCCGCGTGGGTCCCCGACTTCTTGTTGGGGACTTGGTGTGGTTGTCTTCTCGTTTTGTCCCTATGAAGGTCTCTTCTCCTAAGTTCAAGCCTCGGTTCATCGGTCCTTATAAGATCTTGGAGATTCTTAACCCTGTATCTTTTCGTTTGGATCTCCCAGCATCGTTTGCTATTCATAATGTGTTCCATCGGTCGTTATTGCGGAGGTATGAGGTGCCCGTTGTTCCTTCGGTTGAGCCTCCTGCTCCGGTGCTGGTGGAGGGAGAATTGGAGTATGTTGTTGAGAAGATCTTGGATTCTCGTGTTTCCAGACATAAACTCCAGTATTTGGTTAAGTGGAAGGGTTATGGTCAGGAGGATAATTCCTGGGTGGTCGCCTCTGATGTTCATGCGACTGATTTGGTCCGCGCCTTCCATAGAGCTCATCCTGATCGCCCTGGGGGTTCTCGTGAGGGTTCGGTGAACCCTCCTCAAGGGGGGGGTACTGTTGTGGATTCTGTTTTTGGGCTCCCTCTGGTGGTTACGGCTGGTACTGGGTGACTTTGGTGGGTTGCGGTCTCTGCTTTCCACCTGTCCATCAGAGGCTGGGTGTTTCCTATTTAACCTGGCTTTTCTGTCATTCCCTTGCCGGCTATCAATGTACTCAGATGTGCTCAGTTTGGTTCCTGACTACCTGCTCCCAGATCTCTCAGGATAAGCTAAGTTCTGTTTTTTAGTTGTTTGGTTTTTTGTCCAGCTTGCTAATTATGACTCTATGCTAGCTGGTAGCTCTAGTGGGCTGAGGTTCTCCCCATGTGCCATGAGTTGGCACATGGGTTGTTGTAATCTCAGGATGGTTTTTGATTAGGGTTTTTTGCTGACCGCTCAGACCCCTTTTGTATCATTCTGCTTTCTAGTTATAGCGGGCCTCATTTTGCTAAATCTATTTTCATCTCTATGTACGTGCCTTCCTCTCATTTCACCGTCAATACATGTGGGGGGCAACTATACCTTTTGGGGTTCATTCCTCTGGAGGCAAGCTAGGTCTTTATTTCCTCTGCAGTATTAGTTAGCTCTTAGGCTGGCGCGTGGCGTCTAGAATCAATGTAGGCACGCTCCCTGGCTATTTCTAGTTGTGTTTGTCAGGAGTAGGGCAGCGGTCAGCCCAGGTTCCATCACCCTAGAGCTCGTCCGTTATTTATGTTATTTTGCTTGTCCAGTGCGATTCCCAGCCATTGGGATCCATGACAGTGGTATAAGTGATATGGTGACTTTATTCTTCAGGACGGTGTGATTGCACTGATACCAGATTAATATTATGGTTTTATGTTTGGCTATTATCAAACAGTAACTTTTTTTGAAACGCAACGTTTTTGCATTGCCATATTTTGAGAGCTATAATTTTTTCTATATTTCTGCCAATTGAGTCATGTGAGGGCTTGTTTTTTGTGGGTCGAGTTGACATTTTTATTGGTAATATTTTTGGGCATATAACGTTTTTGCTAGCTTTCTATTCCGAATTTGGGGAGACAGAATAAGCAAAAAACAACAATTCAGGAATTGTGGTAAAAGTGATAAGACAACTTTATTCTTTGGGTCAGTATAATTACAGCAATACTATATTTATATAATTTGTTTAGTTTTTTTGCCACTTTTACACAATAAAAGCTATTTTATAGAAAAAATAATTGTTTATACTTTTATTTGTTTGCATTTTATTTGTTAATTTTTTTTACATAAATAAATTTATTCAATTAATATTTTTTTGTCATTCATTTTGTGATTTTTTTAAAGATTTTTATTTAAAACTTTTTAAAAGCTTTTTTACCTTGTCCCAGGATATGGCATCAACTTTCCTTGCCCTGATTGCTGATCTAATACTCTTCAATGACCTGCTACGCATTAGATCAGCATCTCGCTGGAAGGGAGGAGGCTTGTCAGCAGGAGCTTACCGGCCACCGTACCTGGGTGACCCTTTGGTCATCTTTCGGCCCAGGGTCACCATGGAGACCATCGGCACAACACGATCACAATCACGATGTGCCGATGGGAGTGGAGGGGGAACTCCTTCCCTCTGCAACGATGACTGATGTTGATGTAACTATTGACAGCAGCATCAGATGGGTTAAACGCCCGCCATCAGTGCTAGAGCTGACACCCGCATTTGTTCGCATATTGTATGTATGCAGTGCATGTTGTGAAGATAACATAAGGCAGTCATATGTGTTTCTAATTCTTTTGTACAGAATTTTAATTGTGTTGGAAATAAAAAAAAATCACTTTTTTCAGATGCCGGATTTCAATTTATCAAATTATCATTGTTAAAGTAGACCTGTCACCAGAATATGTTTTCCTATAAAATGGCAGTACATTACAGAAACAGGTTTATTCTCCTATTAGCCAAGATGGCAAAAAATAGTTAGTCATTTGGCCAATAAAAATGATCAGAAAATACAAAGAGCCTGAAGCAGGTCTACAAATTATTGCAACTAGTTGAAATCCAACTTGCCTGGTGATTTGTTCTCTTTGGTAAGTGTACATGGAGTTTTTTTAGGGAGTCTTTTGGAGTGGTCTTTCTACGAACCTACAATAATTCTACCTTCACCTCCTCAAACTTATACTATGATGTGTGCTCTCAGGACTTTCTGCACAGACTCAAAATGTCCCTGCCTTCAGCCACCATCTATTCTCATGGCAGCTGAACAACACGCTACTAGTAGATCCCACTGGCACTACACAGTATTGCTCTGCACTCACGATGATGATCTCACTGGCCCAAAGTCAATATAGGGTCCTGTGTGGGCCTAAATTAATGGCTGGAGTTACAATATTTTTGCACAACTTGAAAGTTGTAGCTTTTGGCACTTTCATTGCAGTCCACCGAAGTAAAGGGAGGAGCAAGAGCAGGATGGGGCATGGCTACATCTAGCCATCTACCTCATGAAAAGTTATGCCACAGTAGTAGTGTAACATAAGCCACAAATGTACTCCAGTCCCTGACTTGAGTACATCTCTGGCAGAGGCGTACATCAGCTATAAGATGTGCTGAATTAATTATTAGATGTACAACTATTAATGAATTAAGCGCATCTTCCTCCACAATGGCTACGTTCCCACAATGAGTTTTCGGTGAGTTTTACGCTCCATATTTTAGAAAAAATGCAAGTAACCTGTTTTACTTAAAGGGTGAGAAATGGTGCAGAAAATTTGGAACATCAAAACCTCATTCAAAGCTCATTTTGGAACAAAGCCGTGATGTGCACACTAGCAGTATTTGGTCAGTATTTTTCATCAGTATTTGTAGCCAAAACCAAGAGTGGGAAAAAATACAGAAGTGGTAAGGTGTTTCTATTATACATTTCCTCTGATTGTTCCTCACCTGATTTTGGCTTACAAATACTGAGATTAAAAAAAATCACCTAATACTTAGTGAATCAGCCCTTCTGCACCAACAACACTAGCATTAATGGGGTAGAACAGTGGGGATACAGAAAACAGAACAGTCGTCATATAACTTGGGAGATGCACATTGACAATAAGGGGAGAAATTACCACCTTACAATGGAATTATCTTACTACGCACCAAAAACTTAGGTGGCACATTAGACTTTGCTACATCTGTTAACCTATTTTGATATTACTAAAAGACCCCCATCATTTTATCGAAAGTGATGGAAAGCAGATTGTGTGTTACTTGGTTAGAGATACAGGAAAATTAGTAATATTTTATATTATTCTAGTCATAGAAAACCAACTCGACAGTCATTTTCATTATTCTACTTTGAAATTGCAAAAAGAAGTAACGTAACAACCACGCACAATTCTGCGGAATGGACCGGCACTGTAGCTTAATATCAAGCTGGGGATAGATATAGAACATCTGCTTTAAAAATTGTCTTCTAGCAGTCTCGGCTAGAAGAGTGGAAAATTCATTGATTCCCTCCACTTATAGCTTCACACTAACAATAAGAAAGCAAAAGAGCACACTTCAAAAAGGACTTTAGTAACTCAATTTTGTCTTTTTGTAGGGATTTATACCTTGAAGACATGCGGTGTGCGGAACAGGTGATATCATTTATTGGACACAACAGAGAACTACTATGGGCTTCATTTTACAAGCAGCTTTTCTGACTTCTAACAGATTGGTTTCTGTGAATTCCCACTGTACAAGTCTAAAAAATATATGAGAACGTCCAACCTTTCGTATCTCTCTTCATGTACTTCTTGCAGGTCCCTAATGCAATTTGTTGATATCCTGTTCTTCAAAAAGCAAATGTGTTTCCAGGGAAGAAAGTGTGATTTTTTGACAAGCCTCTTACATTGGGAACATTAACTCGTTCAGTGCTTGGTGAAATGCTTACAGACTTGTTCAAAACGTTCAGTAATAATGGACTGAAAACAATGGTTTTCTGTGTCAAACAGACTCAAATTCTAGCTCTGACATGTCTTGTTGACTATAAGTAAATCTACTTAACCCCTTCACGACCTTGGGGTTTTCCCTTCTGCGTTTCTGTTTTTAGCTCTCCTTCTTCCGAGAGCCATACCTTTGTCTTTTCCTGTCAATATGGCTTGTTTTTTATGGGATGAGTTGTACATTTGAACAACACCATTGGTTTTACAATCGTTTACTGAAAAACTGGACAAAAAATTCAAAGTGTGGTGAAATTGCAAAAAAGTGCAATTCCACATTTGTTTTTTTTTTACCATGTTCACTAAATGCTAAAACTCACCTGCCACTAGGATTCTCCTGGTTTTTATGACTTCACGGATACCAAACATCTATAGGTTCTTTTTTATTTAAGTGGTGAAAAAAAATCCAATGTTTGCAACAACAAAAAATGACGCCATATTCAAAGACTCGTAGCATCTCTATTTTTTGGGATCTGGGGCCGGGTGATGGCTTATTTTTGTGCGCCGAGATGTTGTTTTTATTGATACCATTTTGGAGTAGATACAATGTTTTGATAGCCTGTTATTACATTTTAATGCAGTGGTATGGTGACCATTTTTTGATTGGCCGTTTCTGAACGTGGTGACACCAATATGTGTATTTGCAATTTCTTTTATTTTGAATGTGGCAAAAGGGGGTGAATTGAACTTTTTTTAAAAACTTTTTTTCTACTTTTTACCTGCTACAATAGTCTCCATGGGAGACTAGAAGCTGCGATCATCCAATCACATGTGCTATACATAGTAGGGCTGCAGCTGACATGTGCCAGATAACATGCGGGCTCAGTGCCAGATCCTACAAATCCACTGATCACTAATTACTTCTGCCAAAATATCAATATCCAAAACGTGTTGGCAAAGAAGGTAGATATTATCTGATAGGTAAACCCACAAAGGGTAGTCTAATATCAGGCAGTAGACAAACACTAGTTCATGGTACAGTATTCAAGCAGTTCCTTGGGTCTACCAGAGGAAATTAATCTACCCTTTTTCCATGGCAGTGCTGATAATATCTGTAAAGAGCTGTGAAATTAATGGTGCTATTTAAGTGAGTAAAATAAAAACTCACACTTAAACAGAGTATTTTTTTGCCTCAAAACCGAGTCATAACGAGATGAACAAACTTTTGAATGTTCGGTTCGGCGAACGTTCCGATGTTCTCCTAACAGTTCGTCGAACATACCCGAACCCCTTTAAATTCAATGGGAGCAAAATCAAACATATACACAACACTTTAAGGTGAGATAAACAGCTTTCCAAACAGCTCAAATTAGGGGCAGACACCAGGAAAAGTGGCATCAATTGACCCAGAGTGCAAATAGTATAATTGCACAGCATGAATGCATAGGATAGGGCTTGGACCAGAATTTCTAGCTTAAACATTGATCAGTAAGAGGTGGATGAGTGAATGGTATAGGCCTGGTGCTCTGAGAGGTCTGCCAAATTCAGGAAACACACATGAAGAAGACCCAACTTGGAGTCCGCTTATTTATAAAAATCAGAGGCAGACACCAGGAAAAGTGGTATCAATTGACCCACTGTCACAATCCATTTTTGGATGTGTGGCAGCTCTGGTTCCACTATAATTTAAATGTAGCTTTTTTCCTTTCAGGCCAGCAGGGCTTAATGTTAATTTCCCTTACTGACAGCTGATGTGGGTGGTGACAACTCCCATCATTCTTTAAATGGTCACCTGATGCATCAGCTGACTGTTGGTGATAGTTATTCTATGGAGACGAGCCTTGCAGTTGCAGCTCTCTGGTGTCAGCGCTGTATCAGCTACTTCTGGAGTTCGGAGTCCTGTTTCTGTGTTCTCTGTGGTGTGGAGCTTGGCAGTGGAGTCTGGAACCTAAGTGTTGTGTTTTTACCTTGTCTGTCTCATGCGCGTCACCTCCCCCTGTGTTTGTACCATCTGCAGTGGTGAGGCTAGTGCCCTTGCCGGCCAGTGCAGTAGCCAGGGCAGTGATAGCAAAGGACGAGGTTTGTGATGGCGACAGGGGGGGAAACCTGCTTAGGGCAGTGCAGGGACAGGCTCCGGTTGGTGCTCAGGAGGTGTAATCCCTCACTCCCTATGGGTAGGGCCTTCCTCTCCCTATTTCCATCCCGTTGAGTGCATGTTGTGCCGTCCACTTACTGACCCCCTGCTGGGTCGATACATTTTGTGACATTATTGAAGTGATGGCCGGGGGACCACCACGGTGCAGGAAGACTACCGTACACAAGATGAGGTGCAAACAACAAAGGGTAGATTTATTGGAAGACAAGGGAAGAAGTGAATGAGGAAGATGCAAACAAGGGTATACAATGCAAAAGACAATTTACAGGAGTTATAAACTTTATCTTTTCCGTAAAATAGCACGGTGCTTCAACTATTACAGACTCAAAATATGTCTATCAAGCAAATGTAAACAATAAACAAGTGATGATGCTACTCTACGTATAACCTCCCTGGCCTTTACTAAGTAGGCCACATGGCTCCCGTGTACTGAATATTGAAGCCTACACTAGGCCCTGACAGGTGCACCAAACAGGAACAAACTCACAGTGATGTTGGAGAATCAGGCCAAGTCCCGGGGGCCCCCAGCAGTCTAATGCGGTGGTGCGCACGGCTTGCTGTCATCTCTGTGAAACGTGGTCTTCTCCTTGCTTCTGGATCTTAGGGATGCTCCTGGAAACTGTAAATCCCTTTCTCTGTATCTTCGTGGCTCTCTTGCAGCTATATCAGGGCACAGTTCTTCTCTTCAGTTTCAGCTATCAGCACAAAAAGTCCTCTCTGCAGCAGCCTCAGCTCACACACGCTGCTCCAGCTCCACACCTGCACTCTGCACAGACTAGTTCATTACACCGACTATGGCAGGGGAAAAGCAGAACATTCCATCACGCAAGACAAGGGGGTGCAGCCTCTTAAAGTGACAGTGTGTTACTTACTGTCCATTACAGCACCACCCTCTTACATGCCTCCCTTCTTAATGATGGTTGTCCTCGGCCATCACAGCATCAGGGTCAAAGTGTAATGGAGGAACGTGCAATGCGGAAACAGCACCTGTAGAGGAGGCAACAAAGTTGTAAAAACAGACAGAGCACACTGTTCTACATATCGGACTGGTGGAACCCCTGCATTAGACCTCTGGGATCTCCAAAGCTCTTGGCTGTCAGGCAAGGCTTGACTATCTTCCAGAGGAACACTTGTTGCAGGAGACATTGTGAGCTCTTGTCTGGTCTCTTCCTCGCATGGCGGTACTGGTACATCCATGGGATTACCGTCTCTGTGCGGGTGAGGACCCCCTACTGTGTCAGGGACAGTCCACCACTCATCATCGATTTCACCATCAGGCATGACAGATTCAGGAAGTGGAGTAGCGCCTTCAGGTGACATGGCATAGAACAGACCTCAGACCGGCAAGGCCGCAGCATATTTCTGTGAAGTACTCTAGGGGCGGATGCCCCAGTCTCAATCTGTACCTTGTAGACAGGGCCGTTAGCATACACTCGCTCGATAACTTTGTACGGCTGTACTTCCCATCTCTCACTTAGTTTTCCCTTGGGGCGCTTCTCTCTGACTAATACTCGGTCTCCAGGTTGGAGCGTTAACTCTTGAGTCAGTTTGCAGCCCGTATGTTCTTTTTCTTGCAGCTGCTGACCCGCCAACCGCCGTATCGTTTGAAATCGTTGCCGATGCTCTTTCACCCATAAGGTGACAGTTCACTCCATCAGCTCCTCTGGCTGTTCCAAATTCAGCTCAATGATCTCTCGTCCAGCTCTTCCAAACAACAGTAGATAGGGGGTATAACCCATAGTGGAGTGGACTCGATTGTTGCAGGTCCAGACCAATTCCGGCAGATAGTCTGGCTGTTATGATCCGGTGACCTTGGAGCCGCATAAAAGACTTTCTCAGGAGTAGGTGGTACCTGTACTGACCGCAAACCCTAAACTAACACCGCAACTAGAAGTAGCCGTGGGATGTACCTAACACGTCCTAGACACCTCGACACAGCCGGAGGACTAAATACCCCTATAGATGGAAATGGGAATTCTATCTTGCCTCAGAGCAGAACCCCAAAGGATAGGCAGCCCCCCACAAATATTGACTGAGTATAAGAGGAAAAACACACGCAGGCAGAAAAACAGGATTTAGCAAAAGAGGCACTTCTAGCTAAATAGAAAAGGATAGGACAGAATTCTAAGCGGTCAGTATTAAAATCCTAAAAATATCCACAGCAGATAATACAAATATTCTACATCTAACTAAAGACATAGAAAGTATATCTGCATCTCCTGAGAATCCAGCATGACTGAAAAATCCAAACAAAGTCTAAGCTGGACAAAAACACAATGAATTGCACTGAATTGCAAAGCACACTGCACGTGTGCACAGAGACAAAAAACCAGACACTTATCTTAGTTGAATTGGCAGCAGGGCATGAGGAGCTAGAGAGAGATGCAATCCCTCCAAGTACAATGGACAACTGGCATGGACTCATGGATCCTGCACACCTAAATACCTAATAGAGCTGCAATCAGCAGAAACACCTGCCCGGATTACAACCCCAAGACAACTGCACTACCCCCAACAACCACCGGAGGGAGCCCAAGAGCAGAATTCACAACAGTACCCCCCCTTGAAGAGGGGTCACCGAACCCTCACCAGAGCCCCCAGGCTGATCAGGACGAGACAGATGAAAGGCACAAACCAAATCAGCAGCATGGACATCAGAGGCAAAAACCCAAGAATTATCCTCCTGGCCATAACCCTTCCATTTGACAAGGTACTGAAGCCTCCGCCTCGAAAAGCGAGAATCCAAAATCTTCTCAACCACATACTCCAACTCCCCATCAACCAACACAGGAGCAGGAGGATCAACCGAGGGAACAACGGGCACCACATATTTCCGCAATAAAGATCTATGGAAAACATTGTGGATGGCAAAAGAGGCCGGAAGGGCCAAACGAAAAGACACCGGATTGATAATCTCAGAAATCCTATAAGGACCAATAAACCGAGGCTTAAACTTAGGGGAAGAAACCTTCATAGGAACATGACGGGAAGACAACCAGACCAAATCCCCAACCCGAAGCCGGGAACCAACACACCGACGATGGTTAGCAAAACACTGAGCCTCTTCCTGAGACAGCACCAAATTGTCCACCACATGAGCCCAAATCTGCTGCAACCTGTCAACCACAGAATCCACACCGGGACAATCAGAAGGTTCAACTTGCCCCGAAGAAAAACGAGGATGAAAACCAAAATTACGAAAGAAGGGCGAAACCAAGGTAGCCGAACTAGCCCGATTATTAAGGGCAAACTCGGCCAATGGCAAGAAAGCCACCCAATCATCCTGATCAGCAGACAAAAAGGATCTCAAATAAGTTTCCAAAGTCTGATTAGTTCGCTCGGTCTGGCAATTTGTCTGAGGATGAAATGCGGAAGAAAAAGACAAATCAATGCCCAGCCTAGCACAAAAGGCCCGCCAAAACCTAGAAACAAACTGGGAACCTCTGTCGGACACAATATTCTCCGGAATACCATGCAAACGAACCACATGCTGAAAAAACAACGGAACCAAATCAGAAGAGGAAGGCAATTTAGGCAAAGGCACCAAATGAACCATCTTAGAAAACCGGTCACAAACCACCCAGATAACCGACATCCTCTGGGAAACCGGAAGATCTGAAATAAAATCCATAGAAATATGCGTCCAGGGCCTCTCAGGGACCGGCAAAGGCAAAAGCAACCCACTAGCACGGGAACAACAAGGCTTGGCCCGCGCACAAGTCCCACAGGACTGCACAAAAGAACGCACATCACGCGACAAAGAAGGCCACCAAAAGGACCTACCAACCAAATCTCTGGTACCAAAAATACCAGGATGACCAGCCAACACAGAACAGTGAACCTCAGAAATCACTCTACTAGTCCATCTATCAGGAACAAACAGTTTCCCCACAGGACAGCGGTCAGGTTTGTCAGCCTGAAATTCCTGCAGAACCCGTCGCAAATCAGGGGAAATGGCAGAAAGGACCACCCCTTCCTTCAGAATGCCGACCGGCTCAAATACCTCAGAAGAATCAGGCAAAAAACTCCTAGAGAGGGCATCAGCCTTAACATTCTTAGAACCCGGAAGATACGAGACCACGAAATCAAAACGGGAGAAAAACAGGGACCATCGAGCCTGTCTAGGATTCAGCCGCTTGGCAGATTCGAGGTAAATCAGATTTTTATGATTGGTCAAGACCACAATACGGTGCTTGGCTCCCGCAAGCCAATGTCGCCATTCCTCAAATGCCTACTTCATAGCCAACAACTCCCGATTGCCGACGTCATAATTGCGTTCAGCAGGCGAAAACTTACGGGAAAAGAAGGCACACGGTTTCATCAAGGAACCATCAGAATTCCTCTGAGACAAAACGGCTCCTGCCCCAATCTCAGAAGCATCAACCTCAACCTGAAACGGAAGAGAAACATCTGGCTGACGCAACACCGGGGCAGAAGTAAATCGGCGTTTAAGCTCCTGAAAGGCAGAGACAGCCACAGGGGACCAATTCGTTACATCAGCGCCTTTCTTCGTCAAATCGGTCAGGGGTTTAACCACACTGGAGAAGTTAGCAATGAAACGGCGATAAAAATTAGCAAAGCCCAAAAATTTCTGAAGGCTCTTCACAGATGTGGGTTGAATCCAATCATGAATGGCCTGAACCTTAACCGGATCCATCTCTATAGATGAGGGAGAAAAAATAAAGCCCAAAAAAGAAACCGTCTGCACTCCAAAGAGACACTTAGATCCCTTCACAAACAAGGCATTATCACGAAGGATCTGAAATACCATCCTGACCTGTTTCACATGAGACTCCCAATCATCAGAAAAAATTAAGATGTCATCCAAATATACAATCATGAATTTATCAAGATAATTCCGGAAGATATCATGCATGAAGGACTGAAAAACAGATGGAGCATTAGAGAGCCCGAATAGCATCACAAGGTATTCAAAATGGCCTTCGGGCGTATTAAACGCAGTTTTCCATTCGTCACCCTGCTTAATACGAACAAGATTATATGCCCCCCGAATGTCAATTTTAGTAAACCAACTAGCCCCCTAATCCTGGCAAACAAATCGGAAAGCAAAGGTAAAGGGTATTGAAACTTGACTGTGATCTTATTCAAGAGGCGATAATCAATACAGGGTCTCAAGGAGCCATCCTTCTTAGCAACAAAAAAAAATCCCACTCCCAACGGTGAAGAAGATGGCCGAATATGCCCTTTCTCCAAAGACTCCTTAACATAACTCCGCATGGCGGTATGTTCCGGCACAGACAGGTTGAAAAGTCGGCCCTTAGGAAACTTACAGCCTGGAATCAAGTCAATAGCACAATCACAGTCCCTATGCGGTGGAAGGGAACTGGACTTGGGCTCATCGAATACATCCTGAAAATCAGACAAAAACTCTGGAACTTCAGAAGAGGAGGAAGAGGAGATTGACATCACAGGAACGTCATTATGAACCCCCTGACAACCCCAACTAGTCACAGACATAGACTTCCAATCCAACACAGGATTATGTATCTGCAACCATGGAAAACCCAGCACAATAGCATCATGCAAATTATGCAACACCAGAAAACGACAATCTTCCTGATGGGCTGGCGCCATGCACATGGTCACCTGTGTCCAAAACTGGGGTTTATTTTTAGCCAAAGGTGTAGCATCAATGCGCCTTAAAGGAATAGGGTTCTGCAAAGACTGCAAGGGGAAACCACAACGCCTGGCAAATTCAAAGTCCATTAAGTTCAAAGCGGCGCCTAAATCCACAAACGCCATGACAGAAAATGACGACAATGAGCAGATCAAGGTCACAGATAACAGAAATTTAGGTTGTACAGTTCCGATGGTAACTGAACTAGCGATTCTCTTTGTACGCTTTGGGCAGACTGAAATGACATGAGAAGCATCGCCACAATAAAAACACAACCTATTCTGACGTCTGAATCCTTGTTGTTCCGTTCTAGACAGAATCCTATCACACTGCATAGGCTCAGGCATCTGCTCTGAGGACAACGTCACAGCGCGCACAGTTCTGCGCTCCCGCAAGCGCCGATCAATCTGAATGGCCAGAGACATAGAATCACTCAGACCAACAGGCGTGTGAAACCCCACCATAACATCTTTAACAGATTTAGAAAGACCCTTTCTGAAAATTGCCGCCAAAGCATCCTCATTCCATTTAGTCAGCACAGACCATTTTCTAAATTTCTGACAATACAATTCTGCCGCTTCTTGACCCTGAGACAGGGCCAACAAGGTCTTCTCCGCTTGATCCACAGAATTTGGTTCATCATATAATAATCCTAGAGCCTGAAAAAAGGCATCTACATTATGCAAGGCTTTCCCAGATTCCAGGGAAAATGCCCAATCCTGAGGGTCGCCACGCAGCAGGGAGATGACAATTTTAACCTGCTGAATGGGATCACCAGAGGAACGAGGCTTCAGAGCAAAAAACAGTTTATAATTGTTTTTAAAACTCAAAAATTTGGACCTGTCCCCAAAAAACAAATCAGGAGTAGGAATCCTAGGCTCTAAAAGCGGAGTCTGAACAATATAATCAGAAATACCCTGTACCCTAGCAGCAAGCTGGTCTATACGAGAAACTAATCCCTGAACATCCATGCTAGCACAAGACTCCTCAGTCACCCAGAGGAAAAGAGGGAAGAAAAGACAAAGCAGGCTACAGAAAAAAAAATGGCTCTTTCTTCCCTTCTTCTGAGATGCATTTAACTCATTGTTGGCCAGTTGTACTGTTATGATCCGGTGACTTTGGAGCCGCATGAAAGACTTTCTCAGGAGTAGGTGGTACCTGTACTGACCGCAAACCCTAAACTAACACTGCAACTAGAAGTAGCCGTGGGATGTACCTAACACGTCCTAGACACCTCGACACAGCCGGAGGACTAAATATCCCTATAGATGGAAATGGGAATTCTATCTTGCCTCAGAGCAGAACCCCAAAGGATAGGCAGCCCCCCACAAATATTGACTGTGAGTATAAGAGGAAAAACACACGCAGGCAGAAAAACAGGATTTAGCAAAAGAGGCACTTCTAGCTAAATAGAAAAGGATAGGACAGAATTCTAAGCGGTCAGTATTAAAATCCTAAAAATATCCACAGCAGATAATACAAATATTCTACTTCTAACTAAAGACATAGAAAGTATATCTGCATCTCCTGAGAATCCAGCATGACTGAAAAATCCAAACAAAGTCTAAGCTGGACAAAAACACAATGAATTGCACTGAATTGCAAAGCACACTGCATGTGTGCACAGAGACAAAAAAACAGACACTTATCTTAGTTGAATTGGCAGCAGGGCATGAGGAGCCAGAGAGAGATGCAATCCCTCCAAGTACAATGGACAACTGGCATGGACTCATGGATCCTGCACACCTAAATACCTAATAGAGCTGCAATCAGCAGAAACACCTGCCCGGATTACAACCCCAAGACAACTGCACTACCACCAACAACCACCGGAGGGAGCCCAAGAGCAGAATTCACAACACTGGCCAACACGCCTTCTTATCCTCCTCCAACGTTCTCAGCATTTGAAGTAAGGTTCGGTTGAAGCGTTCACAAGCTCCGTTGCCTTGAGGGTGGTAAGGGGTGGTCCGGGACCTCTCGATGCCATACATACGATACAATTCTTCCATCACCTTGCCTTGGAAACATGCGCCTTGGTCGGAGTGGATGCGCTTTGGGCACCCATACACCCGGATGAAGTCTTGACAGATGGCTCGCACCGCCGATTCCGCAGTCTGATCTCTAGTCGGAGTAACTACTGCGAACTTAGAGAAATAATCGGTCATCACCAAACAGTATTGCAGCCCCCGGGCCGAGTGTCCCACGAGGAGATAGTCGATCATGAAGACTTCTAGCGGTTCCTTAGTTTGTATGGTCTGGATGGGTGCCCTCTGTTTGGTACTCTTAATGAGGTCACATACTCGGCATTGCCGGCAAACCTCTTCCACCACAAACTCCAACCGGGGGCAATACACATACCGCTGTAACCATTGGTAGGTCTTTGTGGGGCTGAAGTGTGCTCCAAATTCGTGAGCTTCTTTAGCTACTTCTTGAGCCATTCTTCCTGGGATGACCACTTGTCACCTTACTTCCATATCTTTTGGCTGTTGCCTCTTACGATATAGCACTGACTTTTGCACTTCCAGTCTATCCCACTGGTGTAACACACTCCTCATTTCAGAGTCCAGATCATCTCTCCCTTGTTTGCCAGGCTTCTGCTTTTGAGTTACCCACCATTTCATCTGTCTCAGCCCTTCGTCTTCATCCTGAACGTGTCCCCATTCCTCATTGGTTCTCCCCAGGGACCGGGGTAATGCGCAGGCCTCCCTTCTTGACTGGGCCGCAACCATTGGGGGCTTAAACTTACAAAAGTCTGGGGTTTCCTCCTCTTCGAGTTGTTCATCAAGATCCCCCACCAGAGTCTCCACAGTCACTCTTGACAGCCCATCAGCATTTGCGTTTTCGGTAGCAGAGCGATAACGGATGGTAAAGACGAACTTGGCTAGGCGAGCCACCCACCGTTGTTCTAAGGCCCCAATTTAGCATTCTCAAGGTGGGCCAGGGGATTATTGTCTGTTCAAACTTGAATCTTGGTACCTGTCAGGAAGCCTGCAAACTTTTCTGTCATGGCCCACACCAGGGCCAGGAGCTCTAACCGGAAGGAGCTGTAATTGTGAGGGTTTCTTTCGCTGTCTCGCAGGGACCTGCTGGCATACCCGATGACTCTCTCATGTCCATCCTGTATCTGAGAAAGTTCTGCACCCAGTCCATGAAGGCTACCATCTGTGTACAACAGGAATGGTTGATCGAAGTCTGCGTAGGCCAAAATCGGGGCTGAGGTAAGGGCATTCTTTATAGCCTGGAAGGCCTCGTCTTGTCCCTGTGCCCAGGCGATGTGCTGGGTCTTCGGCACTCCAGCTGTCCCCCTCAGCAACTCATTGAGAGGACCCGCCACCTTCACGAAGTCTTTAACAAACCGGCGGTAGTACCCAGTGAGTCCCAGGAAGGCATGGAGTTCTCTCACTGTTCGAGGGACTGGCCACTTCTGGATAGCAGCCACTTTTTCTGGCAAGGGTAGAACTCCATCTTGTGACACTATGTGGCCCAGGTACTCAATCTCTCTCTTGAAGAGGTGGCACTTCTTTGGCTTCACCTTCAGGTTATGAGCCCTCAGTCTTCCGAGTACCTGTCCAAGCCGGGCAAGGTGTTCTTCGAAAGAGGCTGAAAACACAATGATGTCATCCAGATAGATCAGGGTAGCCTCAAAATTTAAGTCTCCCAAACACTTTTCCATCAGCCGTTGAAATGTGCCTGGAGCATTGGAGAGCCCGAAGGGCATCCGGTTAAACTTCAACAGCCCCATAGGGAGGATGAAGGCGGTTTTCTCTTTGTCTTTCTCTGCCACGGCTACTTGCCAGTATCCGCTTGCTAGGTCCAGGGTGGAGAAGTACTTGGCTTTCCCCAATGCTGTCAAGGGTTCCTCGATGCGGGGCAACGGATATGAGTCTCGAACAGTGCAGGCATTGAGTTTCCTGTAATCTACACAGAACCAGATGGTCCCATCCTTTTTCTTGAAGAGCCCCACCAGGGCTGCCCAAGGGCTCTGACTACTCTGCACTACTCCTGAATACAGCATCTGCCTGTAATTTTTTCACCTCTTGATACATCTTGGGCGGGATCTGCCGGTATCGTTCTCGAATTGGACGAGCTTCCCCAGTCGGTATCTCATGTGTGATGGCTTCAGTACAGCCGAAATCTTCGGCGTGACGGGTGAATGCGGCCTGATTTTCCCACAGCATAGTTTCTATTACTTGCACACGCTCAGGGCCCAGAGCCTTCACATCCACTTCCATTTGATCAAGGATGACCCGTCCACTCCACTCCAGGGATGGCGTCCCTTCGTCCCCCGCAGTAACTGCTAGGGTCCATCCCGCACCTTCTTTCGGTGATAAAGACATCTCCTTCTGACTCACCAGACTCACCACTTCACCCTTATGTAGGTACACCAGGGCCAGATCTGTCCATCTTGGCAAGGTGACCTCCCCGGGGCCCACATTCAAAGCTCTTATGGGGACATGTCCTCGCTGGACCACAGCTATCATGCAAGCTATCATGACTTCTTGGTCCACTCCTTCGCTTACCACAGGCTGAACAACCACTTCCAATCCGTCAAGGTTGCGGTGAGTCCCCACTGGAAGGTATACTATAGTTTCTCACTCGGGAGGTAGGATTACAGGTTCTTTACCAGGAGCCCTGATGACCCCTACCATCTGATAAGATGGCACACTCTTCTGCGTCCCACAGACGCGGATCAGTCGTTGAAGGGCTTCTTGAGTAGGCTTATGTGTAGTAGCCTTCTTCCAATATCCAGGTCCCCATTTGGTAAACATAATCTGATCGAGTTCACGTAGGATATTCATTCCCAGTACTACAGGCACATCTTCCTTGATAGGCTCAGGGACTACCAGGATCCCTTTTCTCCCAACTTCTTGCCCACAGATTCAAATATTCATCCACACGACCCCTGTGACCGGGATCGGTTGATGGTTGGCAGCAAACAACCGGATCAATGTCTCTTTTTCTGGCTTGGCCAGGTCCTGGAAATGCTGCTTGAAATACGCTTCTGACATCGTTGTCACTTGTGACCCAGTATCTATCAGGCAATCCACTAGAACTGCTTCGAATTCAGCACGTAGGATGGGGCTCCCAGCAATCAAGTGTTCGTTATGATATGGAGCGGCCT
This sequence comes from Ranitomeya variabilis, assembly GCF_051348905.1. NCBI lineage: Eukaryota > Metazoa > Chordata > Amphibia > Anura > Dendrobatidae > Ranitomeya > Ranitomeya variabilis. The sequence continues at coordinate 230,442,596 of NC_135236.1, read as the reverse complement.
CTCTCCTCGCCTCCCCCGCAGAGTGCCGCACTACTGCGGGGGTTGGTAGTTTAATGTCGGCTTCCGCTGGCCTTGAGTATAGTTCCGACAGTCTCTGGCAAGGTGCCCCCGTCCTCCACATTCCCAGCATTGGATGCCTCCTCCTCGCCGGGGGGTACCTCGAGCCTGTCCTCTGTTATGATCCCAGTGGCTTAGGATCACAAATCTAACCAGCTAAGTGAGAGATAATAGGACGAGCTCTGGGGATGTGGTAACTGGACTGACCGCAAAACCTGATCCTAACCAAACACACTAAAGGTAGCCATGGAACGTATCCTGAAATCCTAGACGTCTCTTCACGGCCTGAGAAACTGACTACCCCTAAAGAGAAAGTACAGACCTCACTTGCCTCAGAGAAATAACCCCTAAGATATAGAAGCCCCCACAAATAATAACGGTGAGTTAAGAGGAAAAGACAAACGCAGAGATGAAACAGATTAAGCAAATGAGGCCCGCTAACGCTAGATAGCAGAAAATAGCAAGGGATCTGTGCGGTCAGTAAAAAACCCTATGCAAAAATATCCACGCAGAGAATGTGAGAACCCCCACACCAACTAACGATGTGGGGGTAGCAACTCAGCACCCCAGAGCACCAGCAAGCAGGGAAATCACATATTAGCAAGCTGGACTAAACACATAATATACTAGGACACAACTTGAACGCAGATGAGCAAAAATAAGCAAACAAAACTTAGCTTCTCTTGGAGAGACTGATAACGGATGTAGACAGGAGCAATCAGAATAGCACTGAATACAACGACAGCAGGCATGAACTGAGAGTCCAAGTGAGCTTAAATAGAAAACCAGACCACAGATAACGAGACAGCTGATGCCAGTCACAAACCTGCAGAAAGACAGCACTCACACAGTACCACTTGTGACCACAAGAGGGAGCCCAGAAATAGAGTTCACAACAGTCCTCGTGCCTCTGATGCCTGACAGGAGGGGGCTTGCTCCCACTGATCCCAAATCGGTCGGGCTGAAGAATGGTTGCATGAGTACGGTGGGTCAGACTGTTGTAGTTCCCCCACTCTTCGCTCCATCTGGGTCAGTTTCTCTTGCACGTTGACAATGGACCGCTGCAAGTCTTGCACCACCTGGACCAGCACCTCCTGATGGTTTGGGTCCCCTCTGGTATTGGCGCCCTGGACACGCATCACCCCAGACGCATAGCTCTCCTCCTTACTTTGGGCCACTGTTTCCTTCAGGATTTGACAAAACGTAAGAGCCACATCTGCCTGGACCCGGTCTGACAGTGCTCGCCTCAAGGATGTGCTGTGCAGTCCCAGAATGAATTGCTCCCGGAGTATCTGGTCTTTAGAGCCCATGCCGCCAAATCCATCCGCCTCCTTTCTCTGCACCTCTGCTAACACTTCTTGCAGTGCTGTTGCATACTGAGAAATTCCTTCTTCTTCCCTCTGCAGCCTAGAGAAAAATTTGGCGCGAAGGTGTCCGGCGCTAGCAGTCTCGCCGTAGATCTCTTCCAGGAACTTCACTAGCTCCTTCAGGGTACTGCGGGTGAGTTCTGGTTGTAGGCAGACATTTCTACGGGCTTCTCTCTCTAGGGCAGTTAATGCAATGTCCACGTCAAGGTCTGGGCTGATGTTATAAATCTTCAGGGTGCTTTGCAGCTGGGACACCCAGTCGGACAGTGGCATATTCTTGCTGTCAAACTTTGGTAGCACACTAAATATGGTGCCCATAGGGAGTGTCCTTGCAGGGGTTCCACCAATGCCCACAGCATCTCCATTAACATTAGCATTCCTGCCATTGCTGTCTGCTGCCTCCATCTTGGTGACAGTACCCTGCTCGCAGTGCCACTTGAAGCGATGGCCGGGGGACCACCACGGTGCAGGAAGACTACCGTACACAAGATGAGGTGCAAACAACAAAGGGTAGATTTATTGGAAGGCAAGGAAAGAAGTGAATGAGGAAGATGCAAACAGGGGTATACAATGCAAAAGACAATTTACAAGAGTTATAAACTTTATCTTTTCCGTAAAATAGCACGGTGCTCCAACTATTGCAGACTGAAAATATGTCTAACAAGCAAATGTGTTGTGAACTCTGTTTTTGGGCTCCCTCTTGTGGTCACAACTGGTACTGTGTGAGTGCTGTCTTTGGGCTCCCTCTGGTGGCTCTTTGTGTTATTCTGCAGGTCTGAGGCTTGATCAGCTGTCTCGTTATCTGTTAGCTGGTTTCCTATTTAGTTCACCTGGACTCTCAGTTGTTGCCTGCTGTCAATGTCTTCAGTGCTATTTTGGAGCTCTCCTGCAGTCCTTCGTTATCAGTCTCTTCAAGAGAAGCTAAGTTTTGCTTGGTTCATTTTTTGACCATCAGTGGTCATATGTTTCTTGGTTTATTTTTGTTTCTTGTCCAGCTTGCTAATATGTAATTTCCTTGCTTGCTGGTAGCTCTAGGGGGCTGAGTTTCTCCCCTCACACCGATAGTTGGTGTGGGGGTTCTTGTATTCTCAGCGGGATATTTTGCATAGGGTTTTTTACTGACCGCACAGTTCCCTATCTGTCTTCTGCTATCTAGTATTAGCGGGCCTCATTTGCTGTATCTGTTTTCATTTCTACGTTTGTGTTTTCCCCTTACCTCACCGTTATTATTTGTTGGGGGCTTCCTATATCTTTGGGGTGATTTCTCTTGAGGCAAGTGAGGTCTTACTTTCCCTCCAGGAGTAGATAGTTTCTCAAGCTGCGTCGAGACGTCCAGGATTTTAGGCACGTTCACCGGCTACCTTTAGTGTGTTGGTTAGGATCAGGTTTGCGGTCAGTCCAGTTACCACCTCCCTAGAGCTCGTGTCTATGTTCATAAACTTAGCTAGTCCGTTTTGTGATCCTCAGCCACTAGGATCATAACAGTACAGCAGGCCAAAAAGTGTTTAATGCATCACAGAAGTGGGATAAGAGAAGCCCTGAGTACAATTTTTTTTTTTCCTCTCTATCTTTGCTGCAGTCTGTCCAGCTTCTCTCATCCCCTTAATCTCTGGGTGGTTTTGTGTTCAGCTGAAGACATGGATATTCAGAGTCTGACTTCTAGTGTGGATCATCTTGCTGCAAGGGTGCAAAGCATTCAGGATTTTGTTGTTCATAGCCCTATGTCAGAGCCTAAAATACCTATTCCTGAGTTGTTTTCTGGAGATAGATCTAGGTTTCTGAATTTTAAGAATTGCAAATTATTTCTATCTTTGAGACATCGTTCCTCTGGTGATTCCGCTCAGCAAGTTAAAATTGTTATCTCCTTGTTACGTGGCGACCCTCAAGATTGGGCTTTCTCTCTGGTGCCAGGAGATCCTGCATTGCTGAATGTGGATGCGTTTTTTCTGGCGCTTGGACTGCTTTATGAGGAACCTAATCTTGAGAACCAGGCAGAAAAGGCCTTGCTGGCTCTTTCTCAGGGCCAGGATGAAGCTGAGGTGTATTGTCAAAAATTTCGGAAATGGTCGGTGCTTACTCAATGGAATGAGTGTGCCCTGGCTGCAAATTTCAGAGAAGGTCTTTCTGAAGCCATTAAGAATGTTATGGTGGGGTTCCCCACGCCTGCAAGTCTGAATGACTCAATGGCTTTGGCCATTCAGATTGATCGGCGTTTGCGGGAGCGCAAATCTGCGCACCATCTGGCGGTGTTTTCTGAACAGAGACCTGAGTCTATGCAATGTGACCGAGTTCTGACCAGAATTGAGTGGCAAAATCATAGACGTCAAAATGGGTTGTGCTTTTACTGTGGTGATTCAACTCATGTTATCTCAGCATGCTCTAAGCGCGTTAAAAAAAATCGCTAAACCTGTCACCATTGGTACTATACAGCCTAAATTCATTTTGTCTGTTACTTTAATTTGTTCTTTGTCATCCTACTTGGTTATGGCTTTTGTGGATTCAGGTGCTGCCCTGAATCTGATGGATTTGTCGTTTGCCAGGCGCTGTGGTTTTGTCCTGGAGCCTTTGGAATTCCCTATTCCACTGAGGGGAATTGATGCTACACCATTGGCTGAGAATAAGCCTCAATATTGGACTCAAGTGACCATGTGCATGACTCCTGTGCATCAGGAGGTGATTCGCTTTCTTGTGCTGCATAATTTGCATGATGTTGTCGTGTTGGGTCTGCCATGGCTGCAGGCCCATAATCCAGTACTGGATTGGAAAGCTATGTCTGTTTCAAGTTGGAGTTGCCAGGGGATTCATGGCGATGCTCCTTTGGTATCAATTGCTTCTTCCACTCCTTCTGAGGTCCCTGAGTTTTTGTCAGACTACCAGGATGTATTTGATGAGCCCAGATCCGGTGCCCTGCCTCCTCACAGGGATTGTGATTGTGCTATAAATTTGATTCCTGGTAGTAAGTTCCCTAGGGGACGACTTTTTAATTTGTCTGTACCAGAACATGCTGCAATGCGGAGCTATATAAAGGAGTCTTTAGAGAAGGGACATATTCGCCCGTCCTCCTCCCCTCTTGCAGGATTCTTTTTTGTGGCCAAGAAGGATGGTTCTCTGAGACCTTGTATAGATTATCGTCTTCTAAATAAAATCACGGTCAAATTTCAGTATCCTTTGCCATTGTTGTCTGATCTGTTTGCTCGGATTAAGGGGTCCAGTTGGTTCACCAAGATAGATCTTCGTGGTGCGTATAACCTTGTGCGCATTAAGCAGGGGGATGAATGGAAAACAGCATTTAATACGCCCGAAGGCCATTTTGAGTACTTGGTGATGCCTTTTGGACTCTCTAATGCTCCTTCTGTGTTCCAGTCCTTCATGCATGACATCTTCCGAGAATATCTGGATAAATTTATGATTGTGTATCTGAATGACATTTTGGTCTTTTCTGAGGACTGGGAGTCCCATGTGAAGCAGGTCAGGATGGTATTTCAGGTCCTGCGTGCTAATGCCTTATTTGTGAAGGGCTCAAAATGTCTCTTCGGAGTACAGAAGGTTTCCTTTTTGGGTTTTATTTTTTCTCCTTCTACTATTGAGATGGACCCAGTCAAGGTCCAGGCTATTCATGACTGGACTCAGCCTACATCTGTTAAGAGTCTTCAGAAGTTCTTGGGTTTTGCCAATTTTTACCGTCGCTTCATTGCTAATTTTTCTGGCATGGTTAAACCCTTGACGGATTTGACCAAGAATGGTTCTGATGTGACTAATTGGTCTCCTGCCGCCGTGGAAGCCTTTCGGGAGCTGAAGCGCCGGTTTTCTTTGGCTCCAGTTTTGTGTCAGCCTGATGTCTCTCTTCCTTTTCAGGTCGAGGTTGATGCTTCTGAGATTGGAGCAGGGGCTGTTTTGTCGCAGAGAAGCTCTGATTGCTCTGTGATGAAGCCTTGTGCTTTCTTTTCAAGAAAGTTTTCGCATGCCGAGCGGAATTATGATGTTGGTAATCGGGAGTTGTTGGCTATGAAGTGGGCATTTGAGGAGTGGCGACATTGGCTCGAGGGAGCTAAGCATCGTGTAGTGGTCTTAACTGATCACAAAAATCTGATTTATCTCGAGTCTGCCAAGCGGCTGAATCCTAGACAGGCTCGTTGGCCGTTGTTTTTCTCCCATTTCTATTTCGTGGTCTCGTACCTGCCTGGTTCGAAGAACGTGAAGGCTGATGCTCTTTCTAGGAGTTTTGTGCCTGACTCTCCGGGAGTTTCAGAGCCGGCTGGTATCCTCAGAGAGGGAGTGATTTTGTCTGCCATTTCCCCAGATTTGCGACGAGTGCTGCAGAAATTTCAGGCGGATAGACCTGACCGTTGCCCACCAGAGAGACTGTTTGTCCCAGATAGATGGACCAGCAGAGTTATTTCCGAGGTTCATTCTTCGGTGTTGGCAGGCCATCCTGGGATTTTTGGTACCAGAGTTTTGGTGGCTAGGTCCTTCTGGTGGCCTTCCTTGTCGCGGGATGTGCGTTCCTTTGTGCAGTCCTTTGGGATTTGTGCTCGGGCTAAAGGTACCTTCACACGAAACGACTTTACAACGAGAACGACAACGATCCGTGACGTTGCAGCGTCCTGGATAGCGATATCATTGTGTTTGACATGCAGCAGCCATCAGGATCCTGCTGTGATATCGCTGGTCGTTGAATAAAGTTCAGAACTTTATTTGGTCGTCAGACCGGCGTGTATCGTCAGGTTTGACACCAAAAGCAACGATACCAGCGATGTTTTACGCTGGTAACCAGGGTAAATATCGGGTTACTAAGCGCAGGGCCGCGCTTAGTAACCCGATGTTTACCCTGGTTACCAGCGTAAAAGTAAAAATAACAAACAGTACATGCTCACCTGCGCGTCCCCTGCCGTCCGCTTCCTGCTCTGACTGAGCGCCGGCCTAAAGTGAAAGTAAAAGCACAGCGGTGACGTCACCGCTCTGCTGTTAGGGCCGGCGCTCACACAGTACAGGAAGCGGACGCCGGGGGACGCGCAGGTGAGCATATACTGTTTGTTATTTTTACTTTTACGCTGGTAACCAGGGTAAACATCGGGTTACTAAGCGCGGCCCTGCGCTTAGCAACCCGATGTTTACCCTGGTTACCCGGGGACCTCGGCATCGTTGGTCGCTGGAGAGCGGTCTGTGTGACAGCTCTCCAGCGACCAAACAGCGACACTGCAGCGATCGGCATCGTTGTCGCTATCGCTGCAGCGTCGCTTCGTGTGAAGGTACCTTAAGCCTTGCTGTTCTCGTGCCAGCGGTTTGCTTTTGCCTTTGCCTGTCCCGAAGAGGCCTTGGACGCACATTTCCATGGATTTTATTTCGGATCTTCCAGTCTCTCAGAGAATGTCTGTCATCTGGGTGGTGTGTGATCGTTTTTCCAAAATGGTCCATTTGGTGCCCTTGCCTAAGTTGCCTTCCTCCTCCAATTTGGTTCCTCTATTTTTTCAGAATGTGGTTCGCTTGCACGGCATCCCTGAAAATATTGTGTCTGACAGAGGATCCCAGTTTGTGTCCAGATTTTGGCGGATCTTTTGTGCCAAGATGGGCATTGATTTGTCTTTTTCGTCGGCCTTCCATCCTCAGACGAATGGCCAAACCGAGCGAACTAATCAGACCTTGGAAACTTATTTAAGATGTTTTGTTTCTGCTGATCAGGATGATTGGGTGACTTTTTTGCCATTGGCCGAGTTTGCCCTTAATAATCGGGCTAGTTCTGCTACTTTGGTTTCGCCTTTTTTCTGCAATTCTGGTTTTCATCCTCGTTTTTCCTCGGGTCAGGTTGAGCCTTCTGACTGTCCTGGGGTGGATTCTGTGGTGGATAGGTTGCAACAGATTTGGAACCATGTGGTGGACAATTTGAAGTTGTCACAGGAGAAGGCTCAGCGCTTTGCCAACCGCCGTCGCGGTGTGGGTCCCCGACTTCTTGTTGGGGATTTGGTATGGCTGTCTTCTCGGTATGTTTCTATGAAGGTTTCCTCTCCTAAATTCAAGCCTCGCTTCATCGGTCCTTATAAGATTTTGGAAATCTTTAACCCGGTGTCATTTCGTTTGGACCTCCCAGCGTCGTTTGCCATTCATAACGTGTTCCATAGGTCTTTGTTGCGGAGGTATGTGGTGCCTGTGGTTCCTTCTGTTGAACCCCCTGCCCCAGGGCTGGTTGAGGGCGAATTGGAGTACGTGGTGGAGAAGATCTTGGATTCTCGTATTTCTAGACGGAGGCTTCAGTATTTGGTTAAGTGGAAGGGCTATGGTCAGGATGATAATTCCTGGGTTGTCGCCTCTGATGTTCATGAGGCCGATTTGGTTCATGCCTTCCATGTGGCTCATCCTGATTGCCCTGGGGGTTTTGATGAGGGTTCGGTGACCCCTCCTCAAGGGGGGGGTACTGTTGTGAACTCTGTTTTTGGGCTCCCTCTTGTGGTCACAACTGGTACTGTGTGAGTGCTGTCTTTGGGCTCCCTCTGGTGGCTCTTTGTGTCATTCTGCAGGTCTGAGGCTTGATCAGCTGTCTCGTTATCTGTTAGCTGGTTTCCTATTTAGTTCACCTGGACTCTCAGTTGTTGCCTGCTGTCAATGTCTTCAGTGCTATTTTGGAGCTCTCCTGCAGTCCTTCGTTATCAGTCTCTTCAAGAGAAGCTAAGTTTTGCTTGGTTCATTTTTTGACCATCAGTGGTCATATGTTTCTTGGTTTATTTTTGTTTCTTGTCCAGCTTGCTAATATGTAATTTCCTTGCTTGCTGGTAGCTCTAGGGGGCTGAGTTTCTCCCCTCACACCGATAGTTGGTGTGGGGGTTCTTGTATTCTCAGCGGGATATTTTGCATAGGGTTTTTTACTGACCGCACAGTTCCCTATCTGTCTTCTGCTATCTAGTATTAGCGGGCCTCATTTGCTGTATCTGTTTTCATTTCTACGTTTGTGTTTTCCCCTTACCTCACCGTTATTATTTGTTGGGGGCTTCCTATATCTTTGGGGTGATTTCTATTGAGGCAAGTGAGGTCTTACTTTCCCTCCAGGAGTAGATAGTTTCTCAGGCTGCGTCGAGACGTCCAGGATTTTAGGCACGTTCACCGGCTACCTTTAGTGTGTTGGTTAGGATCAGGTTTGCGGTCAGTCCAGTTACCACCTCCCTAGAGCTCGTGTCTATGTTCATAAACTTAGCTAGTCCGTTTTGTGATCCTCAGCCACTAGGATCATAACACAAATGTAAACAATAAGCAAGTGATGATGCTACTCTATGTATAACCTCCCTGGCCTTTACTAAGTAGGCCACATGGCTCCCGTGTACTGACTATTGAAGCCTACACTAGGCCCTGACAGGTGCACCAAACAGGAACAAACTCACAGTGATGTTGGAGAATCAGGTCCAGTCCCGGGGGGCCCCCAGCAGTCTAATGCGGTGGTACGCATGGCTTGCTGTCAGCTCTGTGAAACGTGGTCTTCTCCTTGCTTCTGGATCCTAGGGATGCTCCTGGAAACTGTAAATCCCTTTCTCTGTATCTTCGTGGCTCTCTTGCAGCTACATCAGGGCACAGATCTTCTCTTCAGTTTCAGCTATCAGCACAAAAAGTCCTCTCTGCAGCAGCCTCAGCTCACACATGCTGCTCCAGCTCCACACCTGCACTCTGCACAGACTAGTTCATTACACCGACTATGGCAGGGGAGAAGCAGAACATTCCATCACGCCAGACAAGGGGGTGCAGCCTCTTAAAGTGACAGCGTGTTCCTTACTGTCCATAACAGCACCACCCTCTTACATTATCACCAACCCATATTTGTTCTGGTGAACCTTTGGCGCAAGCAGAGGCTTTGGCTTGCCTGATCCAGACTCTCATGGATGAGTTAACATAGCTGCGGTCTCAGATGGTGCAGCAGCTCCAGCAGGTGTCTGGGTCTCAGCCAATGTCTTGGCTCAATCGGAACCCAAGATATCTCTCCATGACAGGTTCTCTGGAGGGAGAGATAAATTTATTGTATTTGAAGAAGCCTATAAGTTATATTTCAGGCTTCACCCTCATTCTTCAGGGAGTGAGGAACAGCGTGTGGAGATTATAGTCTCCTTTCTCAAGGGTGATCCCCAATCCTGGGACTTCTCCCTGCCAACCAATTCACCATCTTTGCCGTCAGTGGATGAGTTTTTTGTGGCATTGGTGCTGGTGTATGGGGATCCTTATGGCATCTCCCTGGTGAGGTCTAGACTCCGTAAGATCATGCAAGGGGGCCAGCCGGCTGAGGAGTACTGCTCAGAGTTTCAGAGATGAGCCACTGACACGCAGTGGAATGATCTTGCTCTTAGGAGCCATTTTTGTCAGAGTCTGTCAGCTTGGCTTCAGGATACTCTGGTGCAGTACGCTACTCCTGGGTCGTTGGAGGCCGCCATGGCCCTTGATATCCCGGTGGATAGATGCATCAGGGAGAGACATACACCAAATCTACCCACTGTGGTTCTTTCCAGGGAGGAGGACACACTAGTGCAGACAGATGAGCCTATGCAGGTGGGAGGAGTCTCTTCTCAGACTAGGTTGCTTGTGGTTCACCGTGGGACAGGGGCATATTTTTTCTGTGCTCTGACTGATCATTACATCAATGTCTGCCCAGCTCGCGCCAAAGTATGTACACCATCTCAAAAGCCACGTTCCCCTGGTCGTGTGGAGGTAGACCACAGGGGTTATATTTCCTCCATCTTTTCATCTCAGTGAACCATTCTGGCTGAAGTGGTGGTTGATGGGGTAACTGATACTATTCCGGTGATTGTGGATAGTGGAGCTGGGGTCAATCTGGTGGATTCTCGCTTTGTTCAGACCCACGGTGCCAGCGAGTGTCGGTGCAGGTACCAGCGGCAATGACGGGTAACTAATACCTTTATAACATGTGCTATTTTTTCATTTGTATCAATGCTGCCACGTATGTTCACTGAGCCAGGTAGACTGGACGTGTCCCGTGGTTGTAACTTATCATACTGGGGGGTCAGCTATTGTTGCTGATTTCTGGTGTCCACTGGGACGTATATCAACCTGGGATGATATGTAGATATTTTTTCTGCGGCTCCATACGAGAGATTGGCAGTGGATAGTTGACACATTAGGCATGTGCTATATAGTACCCTTTTGCTGCACCGGTATTTTCTGCATCGGTACTTAGCTTTGGATTCATCTTTAAACTGTCTTGCGTTTTAATACACTTGTATATGCGCTATAGTGTTCTTTGTGCTCTTTGGTCTTAATATTCCTATGTGTGATTTATGTATAATAATAAAGGTTTTCATTTTATTGTATACCAGAATTGTCTCGTTTTGTTCTCCATGGTTTCATATGTTACTGAGTCGTTTGTTCTGTCTTCACAGCATGCAATGTAGCATGTGAAAGCAAACTTTTGCTGGGTAATGTTTTTACCTTTTTGATATACAAAAATGCGTTTGGGACTAATTTTGCAGTCATTAAGATAGAGGTAGAGGGCGCAGGTGGGTGCCCTAAAGGAGGTGGAGAAGCCAGAAGCAGTAGAAAAAATGTTAGATACAGAGGTTCTTCCTGCAAGCTTTGGGGATTCCAAAACTTGTGGAACAGCTCTTTGACCACCTGCCCCCACAGCCACCAGAGTCACGCAGTGCGCAGTCAGCAAGATTTTTAACGCCCCTGCCCATGTTTGCTTGTCCAGGTATCATGGTGATAAGCACCCTGGCAGACATAGATGTTTACAAGGGAACGGGGTATGTTGTCTGTGACATGCTGATATTGCGCATCTAGTACATTGCACTAGGCATCTAGTACTGGGGGACTGCGATGGCCATCAACTTTTCGGAAACCGTCTGAATCCACCAGGAGAAAAGGCAGCATTTCTGTGGCCAACAGATTGGAGATGGTGGTGTTAAAACTCTTAGCTTTGACATATGTAGGAGACCACCATTACAGCACTGAAGGCTGACTGCTGTGCTGAGAGAGAGTTGAGTAGGGTAAACAGGACAAACTGCTGGACTGTGAGTAATTTGCAGGCAGAGGTGTTATCGTGGACTGAGAAAGATGTAGTATGTTCAGTGAAACAAAAGCAGCAGGCATGTCCACTTCCATAACAGCTGACGGGCTCTCACCCACCCCGACTGTAGGAGTAAACAAGTGGAAGTTCTGCGGATGAAGAGCTGCGTGAGAACACTTGGCATGGTGATGGAGGAGGAAGAAGCAGCAGATGCAGTTGATAGGACAACTGCTGATTGGCGAGGCACGCTAGTCCGCATTTTAGTGTAGTGTGATCCCCAGACTAAGTTATTTTGATCGCGCATGTGCCGGTTCATTCATGTTGCCTCTACTAAGTCCCTTTTTGTAAACTTGGCAGATAACGTGAGTTGAGTCAGCTTTTCTGATCTCAAAAAATCCTAGGCTAGGCAACCCTTGCCGCCCCCCGCTAACTTCAGACTTCAGACTCGTGACTGGTGCTGGCCACAGCCACAGTTGTGGCTAAGGATGCAGTGCTTGTCATGGTTGCATTACTCTGTGTCTGTGCAGTAAGCCGCAACTTAACCTCCTCATCTTCTTCCTCCTCCACCTGCTCTACTGAGCTACTCAGCTGCATGCCTCTGGGTTCACACCAAGTGGGATATACAACGTCATCATCATTCTCTCTGTTCTCCCACTCCTCACTCTAAGAGTCACCCTCCTCCTCTTCCCGCCCTGACAGCACAGTACAGTCCATGTGCACCTCTGGTATCTGAGTCTCATCAGTATCACCTCCACCCTCGGAGGTTAACATCTGGTGGTGAGGGATTATTTATTCTGCTCGGACCCTACTATGGCTGGGCCTGGAACTAGCAGGAAAACATTTTGGGCATCAATGCAGATGCTTTCCTCCTCTGGATTCTGTGAATCTTTGGAGCAGACCTTTAGAATGTGTTATCGGTTGGGTGGTTGGAAATTTGGGACGCGAGGGTAAACAAAGGTGATTGGGGTGCCACTTCTGAGGATTGTACTGTGTGTGATGTTAAGGTGGAGGAAGAGGAGGATAGGCCACGTGATGCAGCACTTGCCATCACTGGAACACATGCTCTTTCTGTCCCTCATCTACCAGGCATACAGCGTGTGGCTGTCAAAGAAAGGGAGTCAAGTAGCCTGCCCAGTAACAGATGTTGTCAGTTGTCTTTGGATAGGACAAGACGATGTTTTTTAAGTTGAGCTTTCAGTAACATTAACACCTAACCCACGTACACATCAAACACCAAGCCTATTCCCCTTACCAAGTTATCACCATGACCTCACTTTTTCCCATGTTGTATGTACCCTTACCCTCTTTTAACCAGCTGTTTAACTACCTTAGGCCCAGACCTGTCAGTCACCTGTCACTAAATGATCAATCAGTATTTATTTTCTTAGATAGTGTGCCTGAACAACACTATTAGCCCTAACAATTTTGATTAACAAATGAGGCCTCCTGGCTGAACCCCAATATTAGCCCAAATGATTTGGATTAGCAAATGGGGCCTCCTGATTCTTGACTGCAACACAGTTTTAGCCCAAACCATTTTCATTAGCAAATTAGGCCTCCTGGCTGAACCTCAATATTTTAAGTTTAAAGCCGGATTTGGATACAAAATGATTTCCAAAACTTTAAACATCCCAAGGAGCACTGTGCAAGCGATCATATTGAAATGGAAGGAGTATCATACCACTGCAAATCTACCAGGACCCGGCCGTCCCTGTAAACTTTCATCTCAAACAAGGAGAAGACTGATCAGAGATGCAACCAAGAGGCCCATGATCACTCTGGATGAACTGCAGAGATCTACAGCTGAGGTGGGACAGTCTGTCCATAGGACAACAATCAGTCGTACACTGCACAAATCTGGCCTTTATGGAATAGTGGCAAGAAGAAAGCCATTTCTCAAAGATATCCATAAAAGTGTCATTTAAAGTTTGCAACAAGCCACCTGGGAGACACACCAAACATGTGGAAGAAGGTGCTCTAGTCAGATGAAACCAAAATCAAACTTTTTGGCAACAATGCCAAACGATATGTTTGGTCTAAAGGCAACACAGCTCATCACCCTGAACACACCATCCCCACTATCAAACATGGTGGTGGCAGCATCATGGTTTCGGCCTGCTTTTCTTCAGCAGGGACTGGGAAGATGGTTAAAATTGATGGGAAGATGGATGGAGCCAAATACAGGACCATTCTTGAGGAAAACCTGTTGGAGTCTGCAAAAGACCTGAGACTGGGATGGAGATTTGTCTTCCAACAAGATAATGATCCCAAACATAAAGCAAAATCTACAATATAATGGTTCACAAATAAACGTATCCAGGTGTTAGAATGGCCAAGTCAAAGTCCAGACCTCAATCCAATCGAGAATCTATGGAAAGAGCTGAAAACTGCTGTTCACAAACGATCTCCATCAAACCTCACTGAGCTCGAGCTGTTTGCCAAGGAAGAATGGGCAAGAATTTCAGTCTCTCGATGTGCAAAACTAATAGAGACATACCCCAAGCAACTTGCAGCTGTAATCGCAGCAAAAGGTGGCGCAACAAAGTATTAAGTTAAAGGGGCCGAATAATATTGCACGCCCCACTTTTCAGTTTTTGAATTTCCACAAAAATTTAAAATAACCAATAAATTTCGTTCAACTTCACAATTGTGTTCCACTTGTTGTTGATTGTTCACCAAAAATTTACATTTGGTATCTTTATGTTTGAAGCATGATATGTGGGAAAAGGTTGAAAAGTTCCAGGGGGCCGAATATTTTTGCAAGGCACTGTAGCTGAATGCTAAGTCATGCTTTTGTTATTATGTCTGTCTTCTATGTTTAGATTATGCTATTTTACACTTGTTCTCCCATCTAATGTTATGGTCTTGTATACTTACCTATACACCTTTGTTATTGCCCACACTTTTTCCCTTCAGCAAAATGTCAGCCGCATCGCGCGCATGCGTCGTGGTTCCACGATCCACCCACGTCCCCGAATGCATCCTCTTGGTCCAGTGATGTCACAGGAAGTTTTCCCTATGACCCGCATCTTCTACTTAGATGGCCAGAAGTGACACGATAGCATCCATGTATCTACTTCCCATGTGCCGACATGATTGTGGCAGCCATGTGATATACCTGGGAAGGTCCCAATATAAGACAATCTGTCATAGCTTAGTCCACACAGGCCCCCGAGGAAGCCCACCACGTGGATCGCTCATCGGGGCTACAGCAGGAAGCACTAAGTATCCCACATGGGTAAGCACCTCTTGGCAGCACTCTTTATGGCACTTTATATATTTTTCATAGTCCTGGTCCTCTTTTTAAGCCGGAAACAGGCATGAGGAGTCTTCTTTAGTCTGTGGCAACAGACCTCTCCCATATGTGGATCTGGCACTGCCCCGTCTGTCTGACACGTCTGCACCTGTCCAGGATCCAGGCAGAACTGGAGGGAAACAGCAACTTCCCTTCTCTGCTGCTGCTGACCCAACCCCTCACATTAACCATTTCTTGCCGAACTCTAATGCATTTAAAGGGGAAACAACACAATACATTACATTATAATACAAATACAGTGCAGGGCATAGGACACACATAAGACAGTACAGATACATAACTTATGTACATAAGTACTGCACAGGGGTCACACGACAGAAGGAGAGGGCGCAAATGAGAGGACCGGCCACCTCCTTACAATGACATATTTTGTGGTCCAGGGCAGTAAATAAAATAGTCATGACATATCTAGTGGTCCAGGGTATTAAATAAAATAGTCATGACATATCCAGTGGTCCAGGGTAGTAAATAAAACACTTATGACATCCAGGGTAGTGAATAAATTAGTCATGGTGGAGTGCCCGCTAGGGCCGTGGGGTACTCTGGCCGGGTCAGACGGTTCTTAAAAGGGTGGTCACGGCAGCAGTGACCCGGTCTGTGGCCCTGGATATCCAATAAAAGTCAAATAAAATTAAAGGGGAATAAAGTTTATAAGGAGATTGTTTGTGACGCCACCCGTGGTGCTCGGCAATAGGAGAATGGCCGACGCTGCGGTTCAGGTTCACAGGGGCAGATGGTGACGCAGCTGAGGTGTTGCAGCTCTGCACGGATAGAGCTAGGCCCCAGGGCAGTTAAAGAGTGTTAAAGTCAATAATCGATGTTGTTGTAGTGCAGGACAGATGGTGCAGCAATAATTCAGAGGACACAGCAGAGTGCAGTTTCCACACTTTATTCACAGTTCTTTATGCGATCCCCAGCCAGGTGCTGTGTCCTCCGGGTCTGTGGTCCAGCCAGCTCTCAGGTAATTTGGTGTACACCGTGTTAGAACCCCCTTCAGATGTTCCTTCCCTGGCCTTCTCACTGTGCTGGCTCCTGCCTCTCCTGCCCTGCGCCTTCACACACAGTGTCCCAAGCCAGCAGCCTCGGATCCTGTTGCGCGACGTCCTCTTGGTCCCCTTGAGCCTATATGGCTGCCTTTTCAGTGAATGTGTGTGGTTGTGACTGTGGTACCTACAGATACAACAGCCTCTGGCTGGCTAGCTGAGCCTTGTAGTTCTCTACTAGTCTTGGGGCTGGTTCCCCCACTGCGCCCTGGTCCCTACACCCAACTACAGTCAGCGTTGATACGGGCCCCATGGGTGGATTCCTCACTACTCGTGCCCCTAGGACCCCTTCTTCTTCTCTCACTTCTCTAGTCCAGTCTAGGGATGAGCTCCTCATTGCTCCAGTCCCCAGTCCTAACTGTCTCACTCTCCCACTAACTTCTCCCTCCTATTTCCATGACAACTCTGCTCTCTCCACCCACACCCTCTACCCAGTCCCTCCCTGCGCCTGAGAGTTCTGATGTTGGATGTGTGTGTCTGGGTTCTGGGTAGTGCCCATTCCTTACCTGAGAGTGGAGTACCACACCTCTGGCTGAGGTGCAGTACCTCTGTGGTACCTGAACCCTCAGGGGTACCACAATGGCATTCCTGGTAGCCCAAGGTAGTGAATAAATTAATCATGACATGCTAGTAGTCAGGGATAGTACATAAAATACTCATAACTTTCCTGGTAGTCCAGGATAGTGCAAAGTATATTACTAACTTTCCTGTCATGACACGGCTGTTGGGTGACCTGGGACCAGGGACTCCATTCCTGGTCCTAACACTAGGAGGTGCCCTAGCTAACCCTGTTTCCCGGGATACTTCAGATGGCGAAGACACCGGGGCCTCCGCCCTGGGCTTATCTCTTGAGTTAGCTCTTTGTCTGTCCGCTTCCCCCACCCAGGGAAGAGGGGGCGCTACTGTGCACCACAGTACACCAACCTGACAAACAGGGCAACAGTGGAAACTGAAAACTCCACACACAAAATATTCACTCTCATATAACAGAGGAATCCCCTAGGGTGTGCAGGAAGGGGTTAGAAAGCAAAACAGAGAAGGAAAAGGGATTATCAAGTGTACAAACCAAACAACAGTCACTTATAACTCTTCCAGCTCTCCTTCTCATACCAACTTCTCTCCCTCCTTTTGTCATGCAGTAAAGCTAACTCTGACAAGGACTTGATAATAGAGCTCAGATTTTATAGGGAAAAGGAGTGGCTAACTGAGCACAGTTGAACAGAGGGATTTCCAACATGGCCGATTAACCCCTGTTCTGCTGAAAGAAATAAACACATTTAATAAACCGGACAAGTCCTTCTCAGCTGCAGAGTAGGAGCAACCAGACACTGCGGTCTTCCGGCTCCACTCCCTTGCGTTAACCCCTTGACATTTCCCTTGTGATTTAGGGTAGTGAAAGAATAACATAAAGTTCTTGAGTGGTTCCATTTACAAGAAAAGACAATAATATTCAATCAGTTCAGCTTTACTTAAATCACAAATATAGATGCAGTGATACATAGAGGAATACATTTGCTAATTTTATTTCATTCTTAGGCTACTTTCACACTAGCGTCGGGAACAACCCGTCGCTGTGCGTCGGGCCGAGGTTTCCGACGCTAGCGTGGTCTCCGCCGCACAACGGGGGCAGCGGATGCATTTTTCCCATGCATCCGCTGCCCCATTGTGAGGTGCGGGGAAGTGCGGGGAGGTGGGGGCGGAGTTCCGGCCGCGCATGCGCGGTCGGAAAAAGCGGACCGTCGGGAGCAAAAAACGTTACATGTAATGTTTTTTTTTCCCGACGGTCCGCTACCACACGCCCAAGCGTCGCAAAACGGACGCAACGTTTTGCAATGCGTCGCAAATGCGTCGCTAATGTTAGTCTATGACGAAAAAACGTATCCAGCAAGAACTTTTGCTGGATGCGTATTTTCGGCAAAACGACGCATTTGCGACGTATTGCAGTTAACGCTAGTGTGAAAGTAGCCTTAGTGTAAATCTAGTTGACACTATCCAGATTTATCACAGTGGTGTATACTGAGTGATAGATTTGATGCAGCTTATTAGAATGTAGACACTTTTACTTAGCTTTAACCATTAATTTGTACCTGATAATTGTCACACGCTGATAATCAATTGGGCTCATTTTCAGACTCCTTTTTCTACATGGGTCATAAAAAGAACATTGTACACGTAATAAAAAGAAACAGGGTCAGCACAACCACACATCTAAATTATAGATAATAACACATGAGCTAAGGAGCAGAACTAGAAAATGCTTATTAGGTGCTGCGCAAATTCTTTAAGCAAGAATGGGATAGCACTCACCAATCAAGGAAAAACTTTTATTTTGTTTAACAAAGTGCATAACCAATTGGGGAGGTGCAGCAGCAATGGTGCATATCCAAAGATTTTCTTAAATGAAGCTTTGTATTTTTTTGGTGATGGTGAGTCCTATCTGTTTTTACTGCATTTAGCCCATTTTCTAGATGTGTTTGAAAATATTTCCTAAACTAAATGCAGCAAAATTGTGGTGTAATGTGTAACAAAAAACTTCTTTACATGGCCAGTATTTGACTTAATCAATGAAGGAGTGTGGCTTACAGATAAGTGGGTGTGAATTCACATATAGAGGCCATGTATTTAGATGCAACACTGTGCACTAAAATTTCAGCACAATTCAATTCAAAGTTAGACAACTAATAGGTGACATACACATAGATTAGACATAGATTAGACAGCCTAAGGATGGTGGCAAAGCTCCATGACAAATACCAAATGGGCATCACATTGACTGAATACTGAGACATTACATAAGTGTTTCAGTCGGTTTTAAAAGGCCTTGGATGAGGATGTCAGTGAATTATGAAGCCCAATGTGGAGCACAGTAAAGGGTGACAGCCATAGAGAAATAGAACAAAGCTTCACCCTTGAATCAAGACAAGTGTGCAAAAACTGTACAATAAAGCAAAGCAAAGTAATAAAACACAGAACAATTTGTGTTCTCTTTTTGCACATGTGCTTGTTCTCCTCACAGGCATCACACCAACAGTGTGTTGCTTCACGCAGTTCCTCATACCAATTTCTGAATTCTTGCCATGCATTTATTAACAATCTCTTACTCTCTACCATAGTTGCAGCACTTAACAGCACTGTTTCTCCAATCGAAATCCAACTTCTCGAAGACTGTCCACTTATTCATTTGGTCCAAAGTTACTGTCATATATATATAGTATCCGTACAGAGTAGAGGACAATCAGGCCACTCAACAAATACTCAGACTGACAGTAGTGAGGTCTTTCCACCTTATCCCAAACTCTCAAGTGCTCCTACTTTGCAAATCCTCTGACTGTCTTCTCCATCCAAGACCATTTTAATATACCAGAAACAAATGTAAATTACCTGATCTAGTAACCACAGTATGAAAATCATGAATTTGAATTCAGTGGTGTGAAACTTGAGAGATCAGGGACTTTATTTACTTTTAGCCCAAGACATTGTGGATTAGATGCAGGAAAGAGTATTATTTAGCAAATAAGCCAAGTATTTCCTTGGAATAGGAGCACACCTAGATCTTTCATCACATTACAAAAAAAAATCTCAGTGATTTTTCTCTCTATAGTACTTTATTGAGTAGCATGAAAAATCTCTTTAAAATTGCTACAGTCAAGTGAATAGTTAGCAATTTCTCTTTTAATCGGTACGTCAGAATTTCAGTGGAATTTTAGTAGTTGTTGCTTATTATGACATCTTTTTTGGAATCTGCCCTTCCTGTTTCTGTCACCAGTCGATGCTGCACTTTTGTTGTGGGCGATGTGAGGCAACAATATTTGTCCTGTGTTTTCTGGTGCTTTTGGTACTGCCAAATTGGGGGTTTGGGAGTTAACTGGTACTTCCTGCTGGTTAGTCTGGGCAGGGCTGCCAGCTATTTAAGCTCCTGAAATCCTGCTGCTTCCTACTGAAGCCCTTGATTCCCCTTTCATTTCTCCCAAAAAGTACAATGCTAACAAAAGTGTCATACAAACACTGCATGATCCCCATAGTTCTCCATTTTGTATACTGCATTCCATAATCCTCCATATGGTATAGTGCACCTCATAATTCTCCAAATAGTATAATGCACCCCATGGTCCACCATATAGCATAATGTACTCCCCATAGTTCTCCATATAGCATAATGCACTCCCCATAGTCCTCCATACAGTATAATGCACTCCCCTATATAGTATAATGCACTCCCCAAAGTTCTCCATACAGTATAATGCACTCCCTATAGTCCTCCATACAGTATAATGAACTAGTCATAGTCCTCCATACAGTATAATGCACTCTCTGTAGTCCTCCATACAGTATAATGCAGTATAATGCAGTACAATGCACTCATTATAGTCCTCCATACAGTATAATGCACTCTCAGTAGTGCTTCGTACAGTATAATGCACTCCTCATAGTCCTCCATACAGTATAATGCATCCCATAGTCCTCCATACAATATAATGCATTCCCTATAGTCCTCCATAAAGTACAATACACTCGTTATAGTCCTCCGTACAGTATAATACACTCCTCATAGTCCTCCACATAGTGTAATGCATTCTCCATAGTCCTCCGTACAGTACAATGCATTCCCTTAGTCCTCCATACAGTATTATGGCCACCACAATGTACTCTGAAGCACCGCACATCTCAGCGTAGCTGATGCCATGCAGTGATGTCATCATGCTCACTGCGCTGAGACGTTAGACTCTGAGGGATATCAGACTCCCTCTCTCATCATTACTTTCAACTGTACTGGCATCCAGGAAACCGTGTGACTTGCTGTCATTAGCGGTACACCACTGAAGGTGATCATTAGGTTTGAATTTCTGCATTGAAAAAAAGTCTTGCTATAAAATGCTTGGTGTAGTACTAACCTTATTTTTGATAATCTGAAATCCTGAGATTAGAATGGCCTTTGAAATATGTATATTAATAATCAACATTACTTATAGCTCTACTAACCAACCTTTTTTCTTTTCATATGCACATTGCAGAATAGTCATCATGTGATTTATATATTAGTTATATATTTGGAGAATATGCAGTTAAAATCCACACATGTACTTCCTCCACTATCAAGTAATAAAGGATATACAGTACATAATGCTCAGATGTTCAGATGTTCTTTTTACAAATAGTTTTTGCATGTAAGTACTGTATTTTTTCATGTTTTATCTGTATACCCATCAGATATGATATTATTCTGTTTGGGCTACTACATGTACTTTAGTTTAATCCCTTAAAGATTGGACAATTTTTCATTTTTGCGCTTTTGTTTTTTCCTTACCTTCTTTCAAGAGCCATAATTTTGTAGTTTTTTTCCATCGACTTATAAGGGCATATAAGGGCTTTTTTTATTGCAGGATAAGTTGCAGATTTGAATGATACCGCTCCTTTTACCAAATTATGTACTGATAAAAGTGGAAAAAAATTACAAGTGCTCTTAAATAGGAAAAAAAAGCATTTCTGCAATTATTTTTGTGTTTTGCTTTTACGGCATTTATTCTGCTGTAAAATTTATCTAAAAGTATAATTCTCCTGGACAGTTCAATCACAGCAATACCAAACTTGTTTTTTTTTATCTAAGTGGTGAAAAAAAAACCAATAAGTTGTTGTTTTTTTAAATGAATACATTTGGTTTATGTTTCCATTTTCCCAGATTGTACAGGCAATTTCAACATTTAAATGCCGTTTGTCAGATATTGACAGGGGCATTTAAATGATTAACATCAGTGATTGGAGCTCAGCTCTGGCCACTGCTGTTAGACGTATGCTGGCTATATAATAAGCCCTCCACACACACAAACACCTCCACAATTACATATATGTATGTGACTTTGCATTAAAGTGTTAAGGTTTATTAAAATCTGAAGATATTCCTCATATATTAATACTTTGCTTATATTTGTTTATAGCCCATTGCTTAGGAAACCGACTATCACTGCTGGTAGAAAATGTGCAGTGCTTGCAAGTAGGGATGAGTGGCTCCATGGAAGTTTGGGTTCTGGTACTAGACCCAAACTTTATTCCAAAGTTTGGTTCAGATACCAGAACTATGCTCAAAATTAAACCAGAACCCAAACCGCATTGTAAACAATGAGGACCCAAAGTTTTTATCTGGAAAATATTCTCTCTCCTCCCAGACTTCCCCTGAAACTCCGAACATTGCAATGGACTTCTGGGAGAAGTCCATGATCGGCGGTTACCACCAGACACTAACTACGAAAAAGTTCGGGCTCGTGCATCTCTTCTTACAAGCTCTTTTCTAATGATCTTGCAAGCGCTGCTTTGAAGCTGGCCAGGATCGCTCGAGTGCATTGTTATCTCCTAATCCCGGCCAGCTTCAAGACTGACTGCAGCAGTGGTCGGTCTCCTAGGCAACGAACTGTAATCTAAAGAAAAGAAAGTTGATAATATCTAAAGAATAGAGGCACATTTTGATAACACAGAAAATTATAAAAGCGCTTATTTTTACAAACACTATCATATCTGTGGAGATGGGAATAACATCTGAAATTTTTTTAAGAGATGAATGAAACAGAGAACTCTGAGTCTGAATACAATAATGTATATAATACAGAATACCATCATAGGAAACATTGCTACACAATGCCAGGCACTGAGCAAAACATCTACTACTGCGTCTTGCCCTGGCAATGTTTCTACCTAATTACATTTGTGTTCTTTAGCGTTTGAAACAGAATTAGAGATTTAAGAAGTAAAGACAGAGCATATAATGTGAGCATGCTAAGTATAACAGTGACAGAACTGAGGCCAGACAGAAGAGAAAGTGTGGCTAATTTGTGATTAGAGGAGTTTACATGATGCTCCAGACCTTTCATGCGCCTATGAGGGATGGAGCCAAACATTTCATGAGAGGTTAGTCAGCTTCATTTATCATCATCCTGAAGGGAAGTACATAGCAGAATTTTCTAACTGCCAGCATCTAGATATTGACTTTGTAGTGAGAATAACTGCTGTTTAATGACTTTGCCATGAAAGCATAGTTAATCATCGAGACTTTTTGTAATCCTCAAAGGAGGGATGAAATATTTTGTGTGTCCCAATTTAAGGTGAAAAATGAATTGAATATTTGTTTACAGTTTATATAACTGGACAATAATCCCGTTTGCCACAGCATAAAAAAGTGCTGAGCGACCCATACTGCCATCCGATAACCAAGTGGCTCCAAGTCCCCACAGGTCAGCCGCATTGGGAAATCACACCTGTCCTAGGTACTTCACACTTCATTCCCAACTATATTTTTACCCTGTGATTTATTACTTGTATATACGGATGGTTTTAACTTTGTAAAGTGTAACCTATAAAAGATTGAAGAGACTTTTAAGATGAAAATTGAAACTTTTTTAGCCTAAATCCATGACCCATATTTTCACACAACAATGGGTATTTGCCGTCAGGAAATTATGATTTTAACCTTATTTAATTAGGTAGCAGGGCAGAGACATGTGACAACTACCATTTTGAGTGGGAAAAAATAGAAAGTCGAAATTGTACATCCAATGGCCTAACTACAAAATACATATATTTACAGATATTTTATCACAGTACTGGTGTGGCTTTGTCCCAACTATTTTTGTACCCTTTGCACCATAGGTTGCCTGAATTGTAACTACATACAGTTATAGTATTCAGATACTGTATGTGTGAAAAAAAACTAATCTAAACAATATTACATCAAACATTTTTCACAAAAGTTTCATCTTTGCTAGTAAATGATCCTTTACTAAGAGTATAAAATATTGTAACACTGATTGGATTGGGAGAACATTGCTCATATTTACCCTATGGGTTTTAGGAAAAGTCAATTATTTGAAACATTTGTTACCTTCAACCATTTAATGAATTTCATATAATAATTTATTCTGAATTCACATGCTAAAAAATTTCAGTTCAGGCTGGAATAATATTTTAGATATTTTTTGAGATTTATTATTTATTAAAACCTGCTTGTACTCTGAAGTATTACCTTATACAAACTGCTTAGTAGGTGGACATATCACATAATATGTGCATATGTACAAAAATATTACAGAATAAAAGGAATAATGAAAATAAACATTGACTAATAAGAGCAATACTTTGCCCTGACCTCTGCTCATAAAAAAATGATAAATGAAATTACCTGCCTGCTCATCCTTCGTGCAACGCAGATTAGAGATGCTGACTATTCATAGAACAATATGGAATAACTACATTCATTGACAACATCTACAGAACATTCATGATTTGATTTTTTTTCAGATATTTGATTCCAAAAGGTTTAAGCATCTTCAAAAATGTTGAAAAGTTATAACTAAAAATATAAATTATATATAAGAATTGTACTACATTCCTCATAAATATTTGAATCTTTTTAATTCAATCCTAGTAAGCTACGTGGATGAATGGGGGAGCATAAAATGTCAGTCTACTGATGACATATCATGACTTAGGGCCCAGAAGTTTTTGCTTGGGCTGACCCCTTTGAGTTCATGGAAATGTTTGGGTTTTACTCGATTTTGTAGATTGTATATGTAAGATAACTCCAGCAATAGTACAGAATCATGGGCATAAGCCAACACGAGCAAACCCTGACTATGTTCACATACAGAAAATAGTGCAACAGTTATAGAACTATAAAAATGTATTAATACCTGTACTCCTCAAATGATTCCTGCATCTCGTCCTCCCCAAAAGAGTTCCAGTCCAGGTCATTGTTCTGGTTCTGCTCACACTCCTGTAGCTCTGAAGTAGGCCTCATCTTCTCTTCAGCCAGGAAGTCAGGTAGACCTTTGTGCAGCTGATCTGGGGAACAAGAGGTTTGCTCTGTATAATCTGTAATGCATCTGAAGGGTTTGAGCTCTTTGATGTGATGCGAGCTCTAAAGATAGTATGTGGTACTCATTGCTTTGTGTTCAGCTGCTCAAGCTGTATATAAAAAAAACCCTTTTATGAAATCATTGTGACACCAGGGTAAATTAATGTCAGATTGAATATGAATAGCCAAGCGAGAGATGTGATTAAACAAAGTGAAGTGCTTGATCTGAATGTTATTTTTATTTGAAAGCCTCAGAGTATACCAATAAAGAATATAAAGAACAGAAAAGGCACAGAAAGAGATGTGACATAGATGATGTTGTCATGGTTCACCCAGTGACCCCATATTACAAGTCCAAGTATAATTCAAGAGTAATGCAGTGCCCCAGAGTCCTGGTCGTTGCAGTAATGTTGCTCTGCCACTAAGGGGAGTGATGTTACGTCTGATTGCACTAAAGGAGTTCACCTAACCAGGTAACACTCACACTACACTTCACACTCCGGCCACCAGGGGAAGTGGTTCTATCTAGTAGGCCACTCCTCACACTCTGGTAAAACTGGGGGTTGGACAGGAAGACAGTGAGAAGTAACTGGGAAGAGCCAGAGAGAGGACCTGTCAGGGATGGGATCCTGACAGATTCCTAAGAAAGGACAAGAAGCGAGGTTTATTGTGCTAAGTGAGAAAACGGGAATACAGCAAAGAGGCGATAGGACCAGAAGGAGTCGTGCTGTAAGATCAAGGCAACATCCTTTTGAGGCGCAAACAGTCGGTGGCCGGAACGCCGAGAAAGTAAGAGACTTTAAGCATTACTTCAAACCACGGCAGGGCAGCCAATTATAGGTTGGCTGTCTCACTTAAACACCTAAGCAGACAACAGAGGCAGCTGTGGGAGAGGGGCGACTCTAGAGTCCCGGAAGAACTCCAGGCCTACCCCGTCATACGGGTGCGTCCTAGCCATATCATCTGGGGGGACGGAGAGAATGAACATCAGAGACAGACAGAATAAGTTGTGAGGACTATCCTGGGGTGCTCAGCAGGGAAGGACTACAACACACAGGCGCTAGAAGGTAGACACTGATTCCCACCTGAAAAGGGAACTCCGGATGTGCCGTTGGACCGGCCGGTCTCAGCCAGCCCTGTTAGGCTACGTTCACATTTGCGTTGTGCGCCGCAGCGTCGGCGCCGCAGAGCACAACGCAAACAAAAACGCAGCAAAACGCATGCACAACGCTGCGTTTTGCGCCGCATGCATCCTTTTTTTAATTGATTTTGGACGCAGCAAAAATGCAACTTGCTGCGTCCTCTGCACCCGGACGCGGGCGCCGCAGCGACGTATGCGGCGCAAAACGCAAGTGCGACGCATGTCCATGCGCCCCCATGTTAAATATAGGGGCGCATGACGCATGCGGCGCCGCTGCGGCACCCGCCGCTGCGGCGCCCGCCGCTAATGTGAACGTAGCCTTAACAGTGCTCTGGATTGGGTACATCCAAACCTTCAGTAAAAAGGTAAAGAGACTGCAACCTGGTGTCCTTGTTATTTCCTGCGACCTGCACCGCACCATAACATCGTCACCATACCTTCACCTTTATTGTACGCCCCTCAGCAGGGTCACGGACTGGGCCTAGCCACCGTGACAACCCCAGAGCAGAGACTCAGAGGCCCGGTACCGGGTACCCCTCGGCCCTGCGGCAGTGGGGGCGCTACAAGTAACATCTGCATCAACATACAACTATAGTCTGCGACTAATCATCGGTCAGACAAGTTGCTAACATATTCATATGGGTTCTTAGACTGTGGAGACCTGTGTGTCGTAAACAGTGCCTTCCTCCCTCCCACCAGTCCCACAATGAAACACAGACAGTCCTAGGTGGGTTGAACAGGTCAGTCACAGTTTATTAATTACATCTGCAGAGAAAGGCAATTACCTTTCGTAACGGGCAGCTTGTTGCCAAGCTCCTGTCCATGATTGACAGGCAATTTGGCTGAGCGGTTACGAACCTTTGCCCTCCTCCGCTTCTTCCGCTGTGACTTAGTATCTTTAACAATGGTTAATTATATATACTTAATCGTAGGTTCTTTTGTTTTTGTTTTTTTATACACATTTACATCTATCTGCCAGTTAGTATAGCAATTCACACCTCATTAACATCCATAAGGGAGGGAGGGTGGGACAAAAGCTTCCAGGTGTCCGCCAAGGGGGAAAGTGGAAGTTACTAGCATGGACACCTGGATTTAACCCCTGTAGGTGTGGCCGTAGCTAAGAACCATTGGTTGGCAGGGGCATCTCAATTAGTGCATCACCAAGGGGAGTGGTGCGAGGGAGAGTTGGGCACTGATGGTATTTTATTGGCTTTAGTCATATGTAGGGTTGAGCGAAACGGGTCGTTCATTTTCAAAAGTCGCCGACTTTTGGCAAAGTCGGCGTCTCATGAAACCGAGCCGATCCCAGTGTTGCATTGGCCATGCGGTACGCGACTTTCGCGCCAAAGTCGCGTTTCAATGACGCGAAAAGCGCCATTTCTCAGCCAATGAAGGTGAACGCAAAGTGTGGGCAGCGTGATGACATAGGTCCTGGTCCCCACCATCTTAGAGAAGGGCATTGCAGTGATTGGCTTGCTGTCTGCGGCGTCACAGGGGCTATAAAGGGGCGTTCCCGCCAACCGCCATCTCACTGCTGCTGATCTGAGCTTAGGGAGAGGTTGCTGCCGCTTCGTCAGAAGCAGGGATAGCGTTAGGCAGTGTCCACTAACCACCAAACCGCTTGTGCTGTAGCGATTTCCACTGTCCAACACCACCTTCGGTGTGCAGGGACAGTGGAAGCTACATTTTATTTTTTTTTCTCTCAGCGCTGTAGCTCATTGGGCTGCCCTAGAAGGCTCCCTGATAGCTGTATTGCTGTGTGTACGCCACTGTGGAAACCAACTGCTTTTTTCAAAGCACATATCCTCTTGTTCCTTCCTTTCTGCACAGCTATCTTTTTTGTTTGTCCACACTTTTTATTTAATTTGTGCATCAGTCCACTCCTATTGCTGCCTGCCATACCTGGCTGAGATTACTGCAGGGAGATAGTAATTGTAGGACAGTCCCTGTTTTTTTTTTTTTGTGGGAGATTAAGATTGGCATTTCTGCTAGAGTGCCATCCCTGTGTGTGCCATCTCTCACTGAGTGGGCCATAGAAAGCCTATTTATTTTTTTCCTTGATTTGGGTTTTAAAATCTACCTTAACAAAAAAACACTACATCAATCAGTGGGAGAAAAATATTGGCCTCAGTCAGGGCTTGTGTGCCACTCCTGTGTGTGCCATCTCTCATTCAGTGGGCCATAGAAAGCCTTATTTTTATTTTATTTTATTATTTGGTTTCTAAAGTCTCCCTGAAAAAATAAAAAATAAAAAAAAAAACAGTGGGAGATTAATATTGCCCTTTCAGCTTGTGTGCCAGTCTTGACTCCTGGGTGTGCCACCTCTCTCTCTCAAATTGTGGGCCATAGAAAGCCTATTTATTTTTTTCCATGATTTGGGTTCGAAAATCTACCTTAAAAAAAAAAAACTCCATCAATCAGTGGGAGAAAAATATTGGCCTCAGTCAGGGCTTGTGTGCCACTCCTGTGTGTGCCATCTCTCACTCAGTGGGCCATAGAAAGCCTATTTATTTTTTTGCTTGATTTGGGTTCTAAAATCTACCTTAAAAAAAACACTACATCAATCAGTGGGAGAAAAATATTGGCCTCAGTCAGGGCTTGTGTGCCACTCCTGTGTGTGCCATCTCTCACTCAGTGGGCCATAGAAAGCCTATTTATTTTTTTCCTTGATTTGGGTTCGAAAATCTACCTTAACAAAAAAACACTACATCAATCAGTGGGAGAAAAATATTGGCCTCAGTCAGGGCTTGTGTGCCACTCCTGTGTGTGCCATCTCTCATTCAGTGGGCCATAGAAAGCCTTTTTTTTTTTTTTTTTTATTATTTGGTTTCTAAAGTCTCCCTGAAAAAAAAAAAAATAAAAAAAACAAACAGTGGGAGATTAATATTGCCCTTTCAGCTTGTGTGCCAGTCTTGACTCCTGGGTGTGCCACCTCTCTCTCTCAAATTGTGGGCCATAGAAAGCCTATTTATTTTTTTCCTTGATTTGGGTTCGAAAATCTACCTTAAAAAAAAAAAACTCCATCAATCAGTGGGAGAAAAATATTGGCCTCAGTCAGGGCTTGTGTGCCACTCCTGTGTGTGCCATCTCTCACTCAGTGGGCCATAGAAAGCCTATTTATTTCTTTGCTTGATTTGGGTTCTAAAATCTACCTTAAAAAAAAACACTACATCAATCAGTGGGAGAAAAATATTGGCCTCAGTCAGGGCTTGTGTGCCACTCCTGTGTGTGCCATCTCTCACTCAGTGGGCCATAGAAAGCCTATTTATTTTTTTCCTTGATTTGGGTTCTAAAATCTACCTTAACAAAAAAACACTACATCAATCAGTGGGAGAAAAATATTGGCCTCAGTCAGGGCTTGTGTGCCACTCCTGTGTGTGCCATCTCTCATTCAGTGGGCCATAGAAAGCCTTTTTTTTATTTTATTTTATTATTTGGTTTCTAAAGTCTCCCTGAAAAAAAAAAAAAAAAAAAAAAAACAGTGGGAGATTAATATTGCCCTTTCAGCTTGTGTGCCAGTCTTGACTCCTGGGTGTGCCACCTCTCTCTCTCAAATTGTGGGCCATAGAAAGCCTATTTATTTTTTTCCTTGATTTGGGTTCGAAAATCTACCTTAAAAAAAAAAAACTCCATCAATCAGTGGGAGAAAAATATTGGCCTCAGTCAGGGCTTGTGTGTCACTCCTGTGTGTGCCATCTCTCACTCAGTGGGCCATAGAAAGCCTATTTATTTTTTTGCTTGATTTGGGTTCGAAAATCTACCTTAAAAAAACACTACATCAATCAGTGGGAGAAAAATATTGGCCTCAGTCAGGGCTTGTGTGTCACTCCTGTGTGTGCCATCTCTCACTCAGTGGGCCATAGAAAGCCTATTTATTGTTTTGCTTCATTTGGGTTCTAAAATCTACCTTAAAAAAAAACACTACATCAATCAGTGGGAGAAAAATATTGGCCTCAGTCAGGGCTTGTGTGCCACTCCTGTGTGTGCCATCTCTCACTCAGTGGGCCATAGAAAGCCTATTTATTTTTTTCCTTGATTTGGGTTCTAAAATCTACCTTAACAAAAAAACACTACATCAATCAGTGGGAGAAAAATATTGGCCTCAGTCAGGGCTTGTGTGCCACTCCTGTGTGTGCCATCTCTCATTCAGTGGGCCATAGAAAGCCTTCTTTTTTTTTATTTTATTATTTGGTTTCTAAAGTCTCCCTGAAAAAATAAATAAATAAAAAAAAAAAACAGTGGGAGATTAATATTGCCCTTTCAGCTTGTGTGCCAGTCTTGACTCCTGGGTGTGCCACCTCTCTCTCTCAAATTGTGGGCCATAGAAAGCCTATTTATGTTTTTCCTTGATTTGGGTTCGAAAATCTACCTTAAAAAAAAAAAACTCCATCAATCAGTGGGAGAAAAATATTGGCCTCAGTCAGGGCTTGTGTGCCACTCATGTGTGTGCCATCTCTCACTCAGTGGGCCATAGAAAGCCTATTTATTTTTTTGCTTGATTTGGGTTCTAATATCTACCTTAAAAAAAAACACTACATCAATCAGTGGGAGAAAAATATTGGCCTCAGTCAGGGCTTGTGTGCCACTCCTGTGTGTGCCATCTCTCACTCAGTGGGCCATAGAAAGCCTATTTATTTTTTTCCTTGATTTGGGTTCGAAAATCTACCTTAACAAAAAAACACTACATCAATCAGTGGGAGAAAAATATTGGCCTCAGTCAGGGCTTGTGTGCCACTCCTGTGTGTGCCATCTCTCATTCAGTGGGCCATAGAAAGCCTTTTTTTTATTTTATTTTATTATTTGGTTTCTAAAGTCTCCCTGAAAAAAATAAAAATAAAAAAAAAACCAGTGGGAGATTAATATTGCCCTTTCAGCTTGTGTGCCAGTCTTGACTCCTAGGTGTGCCACCTCTCTCTCTCAAATTGTGGGCCATAGAAAGCCTATTTATTTTTTTCCTTGATTTGGGTTCGAAAATCTACCTTAAAAAAAAAAAACTCCATCAATTAGTGGGAGAAAAATATTGGCCTCAGTCAGGGCTTGTGTGTCACTCCTGTGTGTGCCATCTCTCACTCAGTGGGCCATAGAAAGCCTATTTATTTTTTTGCTTGATTTGGGTTCTAAAATGTACCTTAAAAAAAAACACTACATCAATCAGTGGGAGAAAAATATTGGCCTCAGTCAGGACTTGTGTGTCACTCCTGTGTGTGCCATCTCTCACTCAGTGGGCCATAGAAAGCCTATTTATTTTTTTGCTTGATTTGGGTTCTAAAATCTACCTTAAAAAAAAACAATACATCAATCAGTGGGAGAAAAATATTGGCCTCAGTCAGGGCTTGTGTGCCACTCCTGTGTGTGCCATCTCTCACTCAGTGGGCCATAGAAAGCCTATTTATTTTTTTCCTTGATTTGGGTTCTAAAATCTACCTTAACAAAAAAACACTACATCAATCAGTGGGAGAAAAATATTGGCCTCAGGGCTTGTGTGCCACTCCTGTGTGTGCCATCTCTCATTCAGTGGGCCATAGAAAGCCATTTTTTTTTTTTTTTTATTATTTGGTTTCTAAAGTCTCCCTGAAAAAAAAAACAATAAAAAAAAAACAGTGGGAGATTAATATTGCCCTTTCAGCTTGTGTGCCAGTCTTGACTCCTGGGTGTACCACCTCTCTCTCTCAAATTGTGGGCCATAGAAAGCCTATTTATTTTTTTCCTTGATTTGGGTTCGAAAATCTACCTTAAAAAAAAAAAAACTCCATCAATCAGTGGGAGAAAAATATTGGCCTCAGTCAGGGCTTGTGTGCCACTCCTGTGTGTGCCATCTCTCACTCAGTGGGCCATAGAAAGCCTATTTATTTTTTTGCTTGATTTGGGTTCTAAAATCTACCTTAAAAAAAAACACTACATCAATCAGTGGGAGAAAAATATTGGCCTCAGTCAGGGCTTGTGTGCCACTCCTGTGTGTGCCATCTCTCACTCAGTGGGCCATAGAAAGCCTATTTATTTTTTTCCTTGATTTGGGTTTTAAAATCTACCTTAACAAAAAAACACTACATCAATCAGTGGGAGAAAAATATTGGCCTCAGTCAGGGCTTGTGTGCCACTCCTGTGTGTGCCATCTCTCATTCAGTGGGCCATAGAAAGCCTTTTTTTTTTTTATTTTATGATTTGGTTTCTAAAGTCTCCCTGAAAAAAATAAAAATAAAAAAAAAAACAGTGGGAGATTAATATTGCCCTTTCAGCTTGTGTGCCAGTCTTGACTCCTGGGTGTGCCACCTCTCTCTCTCAAATTGTGGGCCATAGAAAGCCTATTTATTTTTTTCCTTGATTTGGGTTCGAAAATCTACCTTAAAAAAAAAAAACTCCATCAATCAGTGGGAGAAAAATATTGGCCTCAGTCAGGGCTTGTGTGCCACTCCTGTGTGTGCCATCTCTCACTCAGTGGACCATAGAAAGCCTATTTATTTTTTTGCTTGATTTGGGTTCTAAAATCTACCTTAAAAAAAAAACACTACATCAATCAGTGGGAGAAAAATATTGGCCTCAGTCAGGGCTTGTGTGCCACTCCTGTGTGTGCCATCTCTCACTCAGTGGGCCATAGAAAGCCTATTTATTTTTTCCTTGATTTGAGTTCTAAAATCTACCTTAAAAAAAAAACTCCATCAATCAGTGGGAGAAAAATATTGGCCTCAGTCAGGGCTTGTGTGCCACTCCTGTGTGTGCCATCTCTCACTCAGTGGGCCATAGAAAGCCTATTTATTTTTTTCCTTGATTTGGGTTTTAAAATCTACCTTAACAAAAAAACACTACATCAATCAGTGGGAGAAAAATATTGGCCTCAGTCAGGGCTTGTGTGCCACTCCTGTGTGTGCCATCTCTCATTCAGTGGGCCATAGAAAGCCTTTTTTTTTTTTTTAATTTTATGATTTGGTTTCTAAAGTCTCCCTGAAAAAAAAAAAAAAAAAAAAAAAAACAGTGGGAGATTAATATTGCCCTTTCAGCTTGTGTGCCAGTCTTGACTCCTGGGTGTGCCACCTCTCTCTCAAATTGTGGGCCATAGAAAGCCTATTTATTTTTTTCCTTCATTTGGGTTCGAAAATCTACCTTAAAAAAAAAAAACTCCATCAATCAGTGGGAGAAAAATATTGGCCTCAGTCAGGGCTTGTGTGCCACTCCTGTGTGTGCCATCTCTCACTCAGTGGGCCATAGAAAGCCTATTTATTTTTTTGCTTGATTTGGGTTCTAAAATCTACCTTAAAAAAAAAACACTACATCAATCAGTGGGAGAAAAATATTGGCCTCAGTCAGGGCTTGTGTGCCACTCCTGTGTGTGCCATCTCTCACTCAGTGGGCCATAGAAAGCCTATTTATTTTTTTCCTTGATTTGAGTTCTAAAATCTACCTTAAAAAAAAAACTCCATCAATCAGTGGGAGAAAAATATTGGCCTCAGTCAGGGCTTGTGTGCCACTCCTGTGTGTGCCATCTCTCACTCAGTGGGCCATAGAAAGCCTATTTATTTTTTTCCTTGATTTGGGTCTTAAAATCTACCTTAACAAAAAAACACTACATCAATCAGTGGGAGAAAAATATTGGCCTCAGTCAGGGCTTGTGTGCCACTCCTGTGTGTGCCATCTCTCATTCAGTGGGCCATAGAAAGCCTTTTTTTAAAAAAAATTTATTATTTGGTTTCTAAAGTCTCCCTGAAAAAAAAAAAAATAAAAAAAAAACAGTGGGAGATTAATATTGCCCTTTCAGCTTGTGTGCCAGTCTTGACTCCTGGGTGTGCCACCTCTCTCTCTCAAATTGTGGGCCATAGAAAGCCTATTTATTTTTTTCCTTGATTTGGGTTCGAAAATCTACCTTAAAAAAAAAAAAAACTCCATCAATCAGTGGGAGAAAAATATTGGCCTCAGTCAGGGCTTGTGTGCCACTCCTGTGTGTGCCATCTCTCATTCAGTGGGCCATAGAAAGCCTTTTTTTTTTTATTATTATTATTTGGTTTCTAAATTGTCCCTGAAAAAAACATTTTATCTTATTTGGTTTCTAAAGTCTCCCTGAGAAAAAAAATAAATAAAAAAATAGGTGGGAGATTAATATTGACATTTGTGCTTGAGTGACAGTCCTGCGTGTGTGTCATCTCTGTGATTTGGTGCCACAGAAAACAGAGTGTGTAACATTGTGCCTGATTTTCCTTGTGGTCTCACCAACCTGTTAAGGGATATTGAAATCATACTGAAGTTATAGCTCACCGTGTAAGTTGTTTGACAGCAACAAATAAAGTTAATTTGGTTAAGTTTTTCAAACAATGAGGAAGTCTGGTGCAAGAGGTCGTGGCCGTGGGAGTTCATTGTCAGCTGGTAATGATGGTAGTGGTAGTGGAGCATCAGGTGGTCGTGGGGATAAAAATATTCCACCTAAGTCTGGAGCTGTGGAGCCTGTTTCGTCGTCTGGCTACACAAGGCCTCGAAAGCTTTCTTTTCTGGGAGTAGGAAAACCGCTTTTAAAGCCGGAGCAGCAACAGCAAGTTTTGGCTTACATTGCAGACTCAGCCTCTAGCTCTTTTGCCTCCTCTTCTGAAACTGGTAAATGTAAAAGCAGCGCGTCGCTTGTGGATGTTCACGGTCAGGGACAAGTCGCTTCCTTGTCCTCCTCAGCAAAAACAACAACAAGAGAGAAGGATGGAGCAGGCGACACAACGGGTTACTCCATGGAGCTCTTTACACATACCGTCCCTGGCTTAGAAAGTGAAACACTTAACAGGCCATGCCCATTACAAGTAGATTCTGACATGGAGTGCACTGATGCACAGCCACAGCCAGAGTACTATGCTGCTCCTTTGACTGAGACCACAACATTGCCCTCTGAGGGTACTGATCCGCAATCAGACCCTGATGAGACTATGTTGCCCCGCCACGAACGCTATACCACCGACCGACACAGTGACACAGACGAAGTTGCACACGAGCTCGAAGAGGAGGTAATAGATGACCCAGTTGTTGACCCCGATTGGCAGCCATTGGGGGAACAGGGTGCAGGCGGCAGTAGTTCAGAAGCGGAGGTGGAGGAGGGGCCGCAGCAGGCATCAACATCGCAACAGGTTCCATCTGCCGGGCCCATATCTGGCCCAAAACGCGTGTCAAAGCCAAAACCTGTTGGAGGACAGCGTGACCATCCGGTTAAAGCTCAGTCTGCAATCCCTGAAAAGGGATCCGATGCTAGGAAGAGTGCAGTCTGGCACTTTTTTAAACAACATCCAATTGATCAGCGCAAAGTCATCTGTCAAAAATGTTTAACTAGCTTAAGCAGAGGTCAGAATCTGAAAAGTCTCAATACTAGTTGCATGCATAGACACTTAACCACCATGCATTTTCAAGCCTGGACTAACTACCAAACGTCCCTTAAGGTTGTAGCACCCTCGGCCAATGAAGCTAGTCAGCAACGCAACATCCCTTCCGTCACTGTAAGGCCACCATTTTCCGCACCACCGGCAGTATCTGTGCAGGTTTCTTTGACAGCCAAAAGCAGTCAGGGTCAGGGAATCACCAGTTTTGTAGGAGGAAATATTGCATCTAGGGCACCGGCGGAAACAATACCGTCTCCAACCGTCTCTCAGTCTGCCATGTCCACCGGCACACCCGCAAGTTCCACGATCTCCATCTCTCCAGTTCAGCTCACACTACATGAGACTCTGGTTAGAAAAAGGAAGTACTTATCCTCGCATCCGCGTACACAGGGTTTTAACGCCCACATAGCTAGACTAATCTCGTTAGAGATGATGCCCTACCGGTTAGTTGAAAGCGAAGCTTTCAAAGCCCTGATGGAGTACGCTGAACCACGATACAAGCTACCCAGTCGACACTTTTTTTCAAGAAAAGCCATCCCAGCCCTGCACCAGCATGTTAAACAGCGCATCGTCCATGCACTCAGGCAATCTGTGAGTACAAAGGTGCACCTGACTACAGATGCATGGACCAGTAGGCATGGCCAGGGACGTTATGTGTCCATCACGGCACACTGGGTGAATGTGGTGGATGCAGGGTCCACAGGGGACATCAATTTCGGGACAGTTGTGCCTAGCCCACGGTCTAGGAAACAGTTGGCTGTAGGCGTTCGCACCCCCTCCTCCTCCTCGTCCTCCTGCAGAAGCTACAGCTCTTCCACAGACCGCAGTCGGCCAACCACTCCATCGGCAGATGACACTGTTGCACACCAGTTGTCCCATTATGGGCCAGCTACTGGCAAGCGTCAGCAGGCTGTATTGGCTATGAAGTGTTTGGGCGACAACAGACACACCGCGGAAGTTCTGTCCGAGTTCTTGCAACAAGAAACGCAGTCGTGGCTGGGCACAGTAGATCTTGAGGCAGGCAAGGTAGTGAGTGATAATGGAAGGAATTTCATGGCTGCCATCTCCCTTTCCCAACTGAAACACATTCCTTGCCTGGCTCACACCTTAAACCTGGTGGTGCAGTGCTTATTGAAAACTTATCCTGGGTTCTCCGACCTGCTCCTCAAAGTGCGTGGACTTTGCTCACATATCCGACGTTCGCCTGTACACGCCAGCCGTATGCAGACCTATCAGCGGTCTTTGAACCTTCCCCAGCATGGTCTAATCATAGACGTTGCAACAAGGTGGAACTCAACACTGCACATGCTTCAGAGACTGTGCCAACAGAGGCGGGCTGTTATGTTTTTGTGGGAGGATACACATACATGGGCAGGCAGTAGGATGGCAGACATGGAGTTGTCAGGTGTGCAGTGGTCCAAGATACAAGACATGTGTCAAGTCCTTCAGTGTTTTGAGGAATGCACACGGCTGGTTAGTGCAGACAACGCCGTAATAAGCATGAGCATCCCCCTAATGCGTCTGCTGATGCAAAGTTTGACGCACATAAAGGAGCAGGCGTCTGCACCAGAGGAAGAGGAAAGCCTTGATGACAGTCAGCCATTGTCTGGTCAGGGCAGTGTACAGGACGAGGTAGCGGGCGAAGAGGAGGTGGAGGACGAGGAGGATGATGGGGATGAGTATATTTTTAATGCGGAAGCTTTCCCAGGGGCACTGGAAATTGGTTGCGTGGCAAAGCCGGGTTCTGGTTTTTTGAGGGACACAAGTGACGTAGATTTGCCTGAAACTGCCCCTCAACCAATCACAACCGGAGATTTGACAACTGGAACTTTGGCCCACATGGCGGATTATGCCTTACGTATCCTAAAAAGGGACACACGCATTACGAAAATGATGAACGATGACGATTACTGGTTGGCCTGCCTCCTTGATCCACGCTATAAAGGCAAATTGCAAAATATTATGCCACATGAGAACTTGGAACTAATATTAGCAACCAAACAATCAACTCTTGTTGACCGTTTGCTTCAGGCATTCCCAGCACACAGCGCACGTGATCGTTCTCACACGAGCTCCAGGGGGCAGCAGACTAGGAGTGTTAGGGGTGCACACATCAGAAGTGGCGTTGGACAGAGGGGTTTTCTGACCAGGTTGTGGAGTGATTTTGCTATGACCGCAGACAGGACAGGTACTGCTGCATCAATTGAAAGTGACAGGAGACAACATTTGTCCAGTATGGTTACTAACTATTTTTCATCCCTTATCGATGTTCTCCCTCAACCGTCATTCCCATTTGATTACTGGGCATCAAAATTAGACACCTGGCCAGAATTGGCAGAATATGCATTGCAGGAGCTTGCTTGCCCGGCAGCAAGTGTCCTATCAGAAAGAGTATTCAGTGCTGCAGGTTCAATATTAACCGAAAAAAGGACTCGTCTGGCTACCCAAAATGTTGACAATCTAACATTCATTAAAATGAACCACAACTGGATTTCGAAATCTTTTGCCCCACCTTGCCCGGCCGACACCTAGCTTTCCTATGAAAAGCTCTTGCCTGTGGACTACTGTGAATTACTTTTCTAATGTATAATTTGCTGCAGCTGATTGTCCAGCATACGACATGTTTACACCTCCCTAAATGGCCAAACTCCCCACACGGGGCCGTGGTATCGCGACTTGGCGCAAGCACCCATGAGACTGCTGTTTGTCTGAAGAGGTGGGTGTGACCGCTTTTGGTCGACGGCACTGCCACTGGGTCCCTCATAGTACAATGTAGTGTCTCTGGCGGTGGTGGTGCGCACCCAACGTCAGACACACCGTTGTAACATGAGGGGCCCTGGGGCGGTCCCGCCGGCCTCAAGAGAGTTCCCCCCTCCCCCAGCTCAAACTGTGCTCTACCACGTGCAAAATTATGTCGCACAGCTCCACCAATCTTTAGTCTATTCGCTGACATCATTCAATGTCTGGCACTGACAATACAAATTTGTAGACATCTATGATGCAACTTAAAGTAGTCTGTGTCTGTGTCCTATATTGGCACCATTAAATAGTTACTGCCAAATTACTATGTCAGAAACTCAGCAGATGAGCCCACCCCTGTACCTAAGTATGCCACCTTTTTTTTTTTTTTTTGGGGTTGTTTTGCGAGACATTAACATCTATTTATATTTTGGGAGTACTGGGACAGACACTCCTTGCAATACTCCTCCACTGACCACCAAGCTGCCTGTGTATCCATGTAACCGATGTAAAACTGCCATGAGCCTATTGTTTGTTATTTTAGGCCTTTGATAGCCTGTCTGCGGTCCCTACTTTAAATACTCCTCCACTGACCACTAAGCTGCCTGTGTATCCATGTAACCGATGTAAAACTGCCTTGAGCCTATTGTTTGTTATTTTAGGCCTTTGATAGCCTGTCTGCGGTCCCTACTTTAAATACTCCTCCACTGACCACCAAGCTGCCTGTGTATCCATGTAACCGATGTAAAACTGCCATGAGCCTATTGTTTGTTATTTTAGGCCTTTGATAGCCTGTCTGCGGTCCCTACTTTAAATACTCCTCCACTGACCACCAAGCTGCCTGTGTATCCATGTAACCGATGTAAAACTGCCATGAGCCTATTGTTTGTTATTTTAGGCCTTTGATAGCCTGTCTGCGGTCCCTACTTTAAATACTCCTCCACTGACCACCAAGCTGCCTGCCCGTGTATCCATGTAACCGATGTAAAACTGCAATGAGCCTATTGTTTGTTATTTTAGGCCTTTGATAGCCTGTCTGCGGTCCCTACTTTAAATACTCCTCCACTGACCACCAAGCTGCCTGTGTATCCATGTAACCGATGTAAAACTGCCTTGAGCCTATTGTTTGTTATTTTAGGCCTTTGATAACCTGTCTGCGGTCCCTACTTTAAATACTCCTCCACTGACCACCAAGCTGCCTGTGTATCCATGTAACCGATGTAAAACTGCCACGAGCCTATTGTTTGTTATTTTAGGCCTTTGATAGCCTGTCTGCGGTCCCTACTTTAAATACTCCTCCACTGACCACCAAGCTGCCTGTGTATCCATGTAACCGATGTAAAACTGCCTTGAGCCTATTGTTTGTTATTTTAGGCCTTTGATAGCCTGTCTGCGGTCCCTACTTTAAATACTCCTCCACTGACCACCAAGCTGCCTGCCTGTGTATCCATGTAACCGATGTAAAACTGCCATGAGCCTATTGTTTGTTATTTTAGGCCTTTGATAGCCTGTCTGCGGTCCCTACTTTAAATACTCCCCCGCTGACAACAATGCTGCCTGTGTATCCATGTAACCGATGTAAAACTGCAGTATTTTGCTTATAAAAAAGAAAATACTGGAGAGATATCAAATGCAGACATTTTAACATTAAAAACAAAAACACATACAACAAAAAACTGGTACAGTACAAAAATTGGCCACCAGCTACAAAAACTTTCTCTTGCAAGTAGTTAACTGAAAGTTTTTTTTCCATTGAAAACACAGATATGGCATCCACCGAGTGTTGTCCTGTCGCGTCTTCTTTATATTATTGCCAAGAAGCTGCAACTGAATAAAGCTGAGCTTCTACCTTCTGCCTCTTATTAACTGCTTTTTTTAAAAAAAAATTGGCTGTTCCGGCCTACTAAAGGTGTCTGCCCCTGCCTGGTGTTGTCCTCAACTGAATAAAGCTGTGCTTCAACCTTCTGTTCCAAATTACGATTTTTAAAAATGAAATTGGCTGTTCCGGCCTACTAAAGGTGTCTGCCCCTGCCTGGTGTTGTCCTCAACTGAATAAAGCTGAGCTTCTACCTTCTGCCTCTTATTAACTGCTGTTTTTTTAAAAAATTGGCTGTTCCGGCCTACTAAAGGTGTCTGCCCCTGCCTGGTGTTGTCCTCAACTGAATAAAGCTGTGCTTCAACCTTCTGTTCCAAATTACGATTTTTAAAAATGAAATTGGCTGTTCCGGCCTACTAAAGGTGTCTGCCCCTGCCTGGTGTTGTCCTCAACTGAATAAAGCTGTGCTTCAACCTTCTGTTCCAAATTACGATTTTTAAAAATGAAATTGGCTGTTCCGGCCTACTAAAGGTGTCTGCCCCTGCCTGGTGTTGTCCTCAACTGAATAAAGCTGAGCTTCTACCTTCTGCCTCTTATTAACTGCTGTTTTTTAAAAAAATTGCCTGTTCCGGCCTAATAAAGGTGTCTGCCCCTGCCTGGTGTTGTCCTCAACTGAATAAACCTGAGCTTCTACCTTCTGCCTCTTATTAACTGCTGTTTTTTAAAAAATTGGCTGTTCCGGCCTACTAAAGGTGTCTGCCCCTGCCTGGTGTTGTCCTCAACTGAATAAAGCTGTGCTTCAACCTTCTGTTCCAAATTACGATTTTTAAAAATGAAATTGGCTGTTCCGGCCTACTAAAGGTGTCTGCCCCTGCCTGGTATTGTCCTCAACTGAATAAAGCTGTGCTTCAACCTTCTGTTCCAAATTACGATTTTTAAAAATGAAATTGGCTGTTCCGGCCTACTAAAGGTGTCTGCCCCTGCCTGGTGTTGTCCTCAACTGAATAAAGCTGAGCTTCTACCTTCTGCCTCTTATTAACTGCTGTTTTTTTAAAAAATTGGCTGTTCCGGCCTACTAAAGGTGTCTGCCCCTGCCTGGTGTTGTCCTCAACTGAATAAAGCTGAGCTTCTACCCTCTGCCTCTTATTAACTGCTGTTTTTTTAAAAAATTGGCTGTTCCGGCCTACTAAAGGTGTCTGCCCCTGCCTGGTGTTGTCCTCAACTGAATAAAGCTGAGCTTCTACCTTCTGCCTCTTATTAACTGCTGTTTTTTTTAAAAATTGGCTGTTCCGGCCTACTAAAGGTGTCTGCCCCTGCCTGGTGTTGTCCTCAACTGAATAAAGCTGAGCTTCTACCTTCTGCCTCTTATTAACTGCTGTTTTTTTAAAAAATTGGCTGTTCCGGCCTACTAAAGGTGTCTGCCCCTGCCTGGTGTTGTCCTCAACTGAATAAAGCTGAGCTTCTACCTTCTGCCTCTTATTAACTGCTGTTTTTTTAAAAAATTGGCTGTTCCGGCCTACTAAAGGTGTCTGCCCCTGCCTGGTGTTGTCCTCAACTGAATAAAGCTGAGCTTCTACCTTCTGCCTATTATTAACTGCTGTTTTTTTAAAAAAATTGGCTGTTCCGGCCTACTAAAGGTGTCTGCCCCTGCCTGGTGTTGTCCTCAACTGAATAAAGCTGAGCTTCTACCTTCTGCCTCTTATTAACTGCTTTTTTTAAAAAAAATTGGCTGTTCCGGCCTACTAAAGGTGTCTGCCCCTGCCTGGTGTTGTCCTCAACTGAATAAAGCTGAGCTTCTACCTTCTGCCTCTTATTAACTGCTGTTTTTTTAAAAAAAATTGGCTGTTCCGGCCTACTAAAGGTGTCTGCCCCTGCCTGGTGTTGTCCTCAACTGAATAAAGCTGTGCTTCAACCTTCTGTTCCAAATTACGATTTTTAAAAATGAAATTGGCTGTTCCGGCCTACTAAAGGTGTCTGCCCCTGCCTGGTGTTGTCCTCAACTGAATAAAGCTGTGCTTCAACCTTCTGTTCCTAATTACGATTTTTAAAAATGAAATTGGCTGTTCCGGCCTACTAAAGGTGTCTGCCCCTGCCTGGTGTTGTCCTCAACTGAATAAAGCTGAGCTTCTACCTTCTGCCTCTTATTAACTGCTGTTTTTTTAAAAAATTGGCTGTTCCGGCCTACTAAAGGTGTCTGCCCCTCCCTGGTGTTGTCCTCAACTGAACAAAGCTGAGCTTCCACATTCTGGCTTTCGGCCTATACTATCAGATATTAAACTGCATTTGGCCTACTAGTGTGGTTAGGCCCTTGAAACAGTGTCTGCTGCTCTTGGGTTTGCTACTCCACTGAACAAAGCAATGCCGCCTGTTTAGTCCTGTTACCAATTTTGATCTGCATTTAGCCTACTTTATTCTTTGGCCCTATATCTGTTTCCTCATCATCCTGCCCATTGCCCAGCCACTGCTAGATGAGTCTGCTGGTACATTGACCTAGACCACTACATTCCCCTTGTACTCTACACAGCCAGAATCTGACCCTGCTGAAAGTAAGGTTCCCCTTCCCGCATGTTATACCACCTTACACAGGGACAAAGAGGAAGGTGCAGATGAAAGTGCAGGTTCCTTCATCAGGTGCGGGGGGCATACTCGTTGGCGACGTCACTGGCACAGGGCCACTCAGAGTACGCAAAAGTGTCGCTGCTGGTGGGAGGCGCCCCAGCCATGCAAACACACCGCCGTACTTTGAGGGGCCCTGTGCCAGTGCCAATGCGAACGAGTGGGCCCCCCCTGCTTGCTCAGGATCACAGCACTTGCAACGTTGAAATACTTACCTCTCCCTGCAACACCGCCGTGACGTAGTCCGCATTTCCTGGGCCCACGAAAAACTTGAGCCAGCCCTACTCCCCCCACAACTTTTGCCAAATGACCCCCAATTTCCTATGCCCAACTATTATTATAAAGTTAATTAAGATTGACAAGCTTCAGAAACAAGAATGGATTTTTTTGGCATTAAAATGGGCACTGTAGGTGTTTTCCTGGCCTCCACTCACTGCCGACTATGCTTCCCCATTGACTTGCATTGGGTTTCGTGTTTCGGTCGATCCCCGACTTTTAGCGACAATCGGCCGACTGCACTCGACTCGACTCTGGACAAAATCGGGTTTCCCAAAACCCTACTCGATCTTAAAAAAATGAAAGTCGCTCAACCCTAGTCATATGGGCTCCACAGTCAGAGGCACATTCCTTATGCAGTTCCGTGCCTGCCAGACTATGGAGACCTGTGTTTCGTAAACAGTGCCTTCCCCCCTCCCACCAGTCCCGCAATGAAACACAGACAGTCCTAGGTAAGTTGAACAGGTCAGTCACAGTTTATTAATTACATCTCCAGAGAAAGGCAATTACATTTCGTAACGGGCAGCTCGGCGACGAGCTCCTGTCCGTGATTGAAAGGCAATTTGGCCAACGAGTGGTTATGAACCTTTGCCCTCCTCCGCTTCTTCCGCCACGGAGGATCATGTGTATGACCTACACAGGACTCCGACCCCCACCCAATAAAGTGAGTATGAATCCATATGAATACGGTAGCAACTTGTCTGACCGATGATCAGTCGCAGACTATAGTTGTATGTTGATGCAGATGTTACTCTTGAATTATACTTGGACTTGTAGTATGGGGTCACTGGTGGAACCATGACAACATCATCTATGTCACATCTCTTTCTGTGCCTTTTCTATTCTTTATATTCTTTATTGGTATACTCTGAGGCTTTCGAATAAAAATAACATTCAGATCAAGCACTTAACTTTGTTAAATCACATTGACATAGATGATGTTGTCATGGTTCACCCAGTTGACCCCATATTACAAGTTCAAGTATAATTCAAGAGTAACATCTGTATCAGCATACAACTATAGTCCTTGACTGATCATCGGTCAGACAAGTTGCTACCGTATTCATAGGAGTTCTTACTCACTTTATTGCCTATTTTTATATGTATTTATTTTTTCTTGTGAGGCTTTGGTCAT
The DNA here is from genome assembly GCF_051348905.1 of Ranitomeya variabilis. NCBI lineage: Eukaryota > Metazoa > Chordata > Amphibia > Anura > Dendrobatidae > Ranitomeya > Ranitomeya variabilis. Next base: position 230,398,922 of record NC_135236.1, on the reverse strand, counting down.
TTAATGCAAAACATAAAATGTAGGGAATCTTCTCAGCAAATCAAGTCACCACATAAAAAATGAAAAGTGCATGCACAGTAATTGGATAAGTAGTTCATTTAAATCAAGTAATCTAAATTAAAAGCCTCAAAAGACACAAATAATTAAATACTTTAAACAGATTTAAAATTTGAGAGGCTTGTAACCAAGTCATACATGAGGGAACATCTCATAGACATTCATGGTTAGTTGGATAAGTGTTGTTCCCATTTCCAGGAGACAGATATTTTAGGTGCTCAATAATGTAATGCTATAATTGGGCTGTTACGATCATTGGATAAGCAGAAAAGTTATCTAATCTTTGCCAAAACTGTTCTGACTGATTCTGATTTAACCCCATGCCAGGCTCAAGAAAGTGGTAAAGATGGCCATGCACTACGGATTTATTTCATGGTTGTTTTGTAAAGGTCCTGGCCTTCATGCTCTAAAATGACAAATTATTGTGATCTATGCTGTTCTTTATTACATACTTTTCAAGAATTTCCAACAACTACACCCCACAAACATCCAGCAAAGTAGATCCACTATTCCAAAGACTTGACTTTCTTTGGTTGGTGTTTGTGACATTTGTTTGTGCCACAGAAAGTCAATGTCAGCTGCCAAGTATTTTACTAATTGACCTGTATGTCTAGTTTTATAGTAGTTGTTTATTAGAAGGTGAAAGGACATATTATGGTTTTGGGAATCAATGGAGTGTTTTGGAAAGGAAATGCTGGGTCTGATCATATGAGTATGTTAAATAAATTCAATATGTCTATAGCTTTGAACTACTCAATTAAAAAATCATTCTGCCATAAAAACCTAGTACGAATTTGATATATAACAGCAGTGACATATTACATAAAACTATGTACTGCATTTTATAGACCCTATCATATTCACATTCTATTCATGTCTTCTTTCTCATATACAGGATTGTACTTTTATATTATGTATACTGCCCACATCTTTCAACTTTCTTGGAATTTCTATGGTTACTAAAATCAGACTGCAAGATATAAAAATGTCTTCAATATCACCTTGTTAGTATCTATGGAGACTGATGAGGACGTCATTTAGTCTAACTGTTTCATATGGGGATAGAAATAAAACAAAGCTTTTATCAGTCATCTGCAAAATACTAATAGCCTATAAACATGAAAAAAGCTGCCAATTACCTTTAGGAGACATCAGTTCAGTTTCTCCTATATACATTAGCTCAGTTTCTCCCATTAGCTTTGGTTTACTATTCAGAATTGGTCTGATAACGGCAAGGAGTGAATGGGGCTGGGGCTGGCTTTACACTAGGTGATTGTGGTGTGATATAACTATTTTTAATCACATTCTATGACAGTCAAAAAGTGTAAATGTGCACCTGCCATTGCTTTTGATGTTGTATTCTCAAAGCCATTTGCAAATGGTCTTAGGCTCCCTGCACACAGCTGTACTACAGGAGTTATATATTTAGTGCCAAGGATAAGATGCCACTCTTAGCACTAAATATATGTCTTTACCAAACTATAATATAGCCAAGTGCACAGAGGCTAAACCAAAAAATAACTTATAAATACTTGATAAATATTCAAACTCTAACATATTTACTCCACCAAAAAATGTGATTGCATAAAAAACCTAGGAAACTAGGAAAAAAGTAGAGTATGAATAGCCATGTTTTTATGTACATACACTTGCAATCAAAATTACTCAACCCTCATTGCTTGCAAAATCGGTTTATAGAGCAAAATTTGTGTTGTGCAATAAAAAATTATATTGTGGTACCATGTTAGCCAGAAAAATCGATGTAAATACTTTTATGCCCCAAAATGCCAAAAGTGTTCATGGGGTGATACCTTTACTGGTAAACAGAAACATTGTATTTGCGAGCTTTCAGAGCACAGAGGCTCCTTCTTCAGGCTTGTTTATAAATGAATTACTGACACAAGAGTGCAGCATTTAAGAGACAACATGAAACTTGTGCATCACTCCATGCTCACATGTCATGGTGTGGAAGTGGGTGAAATGAATACTATTAGAATTTTTGGTCATAAACGTATTTAGTAAAATTTACAATCCGTCTGGTGTTTGCAATAAACCAATCAAACACAAACAATTTAAATAACTCAACACAACTAATGTAACAAGTTTTTTTTTCCAAATTGAAAACAAAATGTCACTTTTACTGTAGTCTGAGACTTCTGCAGTCTCAGAATTATTCAACCCCTTCATCATAAGCATCTTTAGTACTTAGTAGAACATCTGTGGCTGTTGTGGCCTGCTGCAAACATGATGAATAGCCAGACACAAGCCTCAGGCAACCTTCCTGAGGAATCTTAGCCTCAATAATTCGTCAAGGCTCATGGACTCCAGTTCACTAATATCTTTGGGTTGTAGATCCACAAACATATCAAAACATAGAATAAGAGAGCTTTTCTATTTGTGTCTGAGAAGACTGCTGTATCCCTGCCTTGGTCACTAAGAGGCATTACACTAACACTTCTAGGAATCAATCCAGTAGGTAATCCAGCTCACGCAATCCCTCCCTTAAAAACTTTCAAATTTTATTAGAAAAATTCCTTAAAATAAGTAATCAATTCAGCATAGAAATCACAAGCCCTCATTGTGGGAAGAGTTCTATGGGCAGACGCGTTTCAAACCTAGCAGTTCTTAATCCTTGCATGAACACTTCTGGTACTGGTGGATGCTGGCAGCTGTATTCTCACTCCGGCTTCAATTTTAACTATCTGCTTGTCTCTTCATTCACTAGGCCCTGCTGTAAGACCAGATCCCTGTGCAAGGTTTAAAGAGTGAAGGTTTGAGTTTCTCTAGAATTTGTCAGAGGGAGTGTCTTGTGCCAAGTTTGCCCAAGGTAGCTTTTTTGAGCCTGTGGCCTCTGACAGATGGAACAAGAGCAAAGGTATTGAATGTTTCTAGAGATACATACAAGAGTAAGTTCAAAGGTAAAGGAACACTTGCTAAAACATGGATGTATCAAATAAAGGAAGCCCTCACCTGCTGCCGTCAGATTACTGAAGTGGCAGGTGGTCAAAAGTCCCTTGAGTGACTGCAAAAGATCTGCAGCAAGATTTGTTTGCAGCCCTGGTACTAAGGAAAGTTCTTATGTTGGTGCTAAATTGAACCAGGAAGTTTTGCTAACCCTGAGCAGGGCGGATCCCCACAGCTGCAGACACTGTGAGATACCATTTTGTTTTTCCTGTTTTGCCGTAAGGGCTGTGTTTATTTTCATGTCATGTTGGTTTATGCTGCATACATAATAAACCAACAAAAGATTTAAAAAGACAGCGTGCCTGTGTCTACCTCAGTGTGCAGTCGAGTAAGCTGGTCTACCACAGGATGTATTGTTATACACATGTTTATTTCCTTTGTGTGTATTGGAACAACAGAAAAAAACAGAGAAGAAACGGCAAATTGGACATAAATTTCACACAACCCCCAAAATGAGCCAGGCAAAATTGATGGCACCTTTCCAAATGTGTGGGTAAAAAACATTGTTTAAAGCATGTGAAGCTCATTTAAACTCACTTGTGGCAAGAAACAGGTGTGGGCAATATGAAAATGACACCTGAAACCAGATAAAAAGGGGAGACGTTGACTTAATCTTTGCACTGTGTGTCTGCGTGTGCCACACTATGCATGTAAAACAGAAGAGAAGAGAACCGTTTGAGAACCTGAGAACCAAAATTTCTGAACAATATCAACAATCTCAAGATTCCAAGTCCATCTCCAGAGATCTTGAAGTTCCTTTGTCCACAGTGCACAACATAACCCAGACATTTACCACCCATGGCACTGTAGCTAATCTCCCTGGTTGAAAAGTGATAAAAGGTTGCAACGCAGGATAGTCCAGATGGTGCATTACCAGCCCCAATTGAGTTTCAGAGAAATTCAAGTTGTCCTTCAGGCTCAGTGTGTATCAGTGTCAACGTGAACTGTGTGTCAACATTTGAATGAAATGAAACACTATGGCAGGAGACACAGGAGGATACCACTGCTGACACAGAGACACAAAAAAACTTGGCTTCAGTTTGCCAAACTGTATGCGAGTAAGCCAAAATCCTTCTGGAAAAGCGTCTTGTGGATAGATGAGACCAAGACAGAGCTTTTTGGTAAAGCACATCATTCTACTGTTTACCGAAAACTAAATGATGCCTACAAAGAAAAGAACACAGTACCTACAGTCAAATATGGTGGAGGCTCAAAGATATTTTGGGGTTGTTTTGCTGCCTCTAGCACTGAGTGCTGTGACTGTGTGCAAGGCATCATGAAATCTGAAGATTACCAAAGGATTTTGGGTTGCAATGTAGTGCCTAGTGTCAGAAATTTGGATTTGTGTCCTAGGTCATGAGTCTTCCAGCAGGACAATGTCCCCAAACATACTTCAAGAAGCACCAACAAATGGATGGAAACAAAGCGCTGCAGAGGCCAGTGATGAGTCCGGATTTAAATCCCATTGAACACCTGTGGAAAGATCTTACAATAGCTGTTGGGCGAGGACACCCTGCAAATATGAGAGACCTGGAGCAGTTTGCAAAAGAAAAGTCATCCAAAATTCCAGTTGAGAGGTAAGAAGCTTGTTGATGGCTATTGGAAGCAATTGATTGCAGTTACTTATTCGAAAGGGTGTGCAATCAAATATTATATTTTTCATGTGTATGGGAGCTTTGCATGTATATAGAAGGCTATGTGGAAGCTCATAGGGGGCTATATGAGGACTCATACTGTATATAGGAGACTATGTGGCGCTTATGCTGTATGAAGAGGGCTATGTGAGGACTCATAGAGTATATTGGAGTCTACATGGTGGCTCATATTGTATATTAGATGCTATGTGGGGACTCATACTGTAAATAGGGGGCATTTTCCCATCACCGTTTAGACCAATTGTTTCCTGCATTGATTCTCTGTTGGAAAATCTTTGTGAGTGGCTTGGTGACAGACTACATACATTGGTGCTATTATCACTTAGTTACATTGATTCCAAACATGTATTGAATGTTATGAATAATATCCAGTGGTCAAAACAATATACATAGCTAACGTGTGATATAAATGCTTTATATACAGTACATCAATACCGCATTATCTAGCCTTGTTAGCCCTTGCAGATCAGAAGACGAAATACACCAATTACTCTGATGAATTACACACATATATTGTAGATGTTACTTATTTTCTTTTAACTAACAATTATGTTTGTTTTTTGGAAAAAAAAAATTCTTACAGTGTCAGGCCGATTTCACACGTCCATTAATTTCCATTAACGGAAAAACCGGAGATATCTGTGTCCGTGTGTCCATGTGTGTAATACATGCGGCACACGTGTGGCATCCGTGTGGCATCCGTGTGCCACATCAGTATGACACGGACGGCTGCCGGGGAAGAAGCACTACAGTAAGCGCTGTTCCCCAGCGGCTGGTCCTGAAGACGGCTCTCATTGTTCTCCCCTTCTCTGCCAGCGATCAGCACAAGCAGAGGAGAATGATGAGAGTCATATTAAAGTCAGAACGATGACAGCAGGTGGGGGCTTTTGGGACTCTTACTCCCATTGTCTTACACCTGCTGCCGCTAATAACAGTGACAGCAGAAGTGGATGATAGGGATATTCCTCAGCCGCTGCCTGTGATATAACGAAATAAATGAATGAAAAACCAGGCGTAGGTTCCCCTCTATTTTCTTGAACCAACCAAGCAAACTCACAGCTGGGGACCGCAACCCTCTGCTGTCAGCAAGGTTGGTTATCAAGAATAGAGGGGTCCCCACGCTGTTTTTTAAATTATTTTAATAAATCATTAAAAAAAAGGCGTGGGGCCTCCCCCCATTTTTGACAACCAGCTTTGCTAAATCTCACAGCTGGGGGCTGGTATTCTCAGGCTGGTAAGGGGTCATTGATATAGGCCCCCCAGCCTAAAAACAGCAGCCAGTCGCTGCCCAGAAAAGGCGCATGTATTAGATGCACCAATTCTGGCACTTTGCCAAGCTCTTCCCACTTGTCCTGTAGCGGAGGCAAGTGGGGTTAATATTTGTGGGGTTGATATCACCTTTGTATTATCAGACATCAAGCCCATCGCTTAGTAATGGAGGGGTGTCTATATTACTCCTCTCCATTAATAATCCTATAGTTATATGTGAAATAAAGACACAGCCAGAATAAAATACTTTAATTGAAAAAATGACACAGACTCCTTTATTATTCTCAATTAAACCATACTTATGATCTCGCTTCCACCAAAGCCCTCAATCTTCTGTAATAAAAATAAAATAAAAAACAATATACCATACTTTTCCATTGTTCTGTCCCACGCCGTAATCAATGTCTGGGGGCTAAATAGTTTTCAACCCCGACAGTGCCAAGGTGCGACTATCCAGGCTGAAAACCACTGGTGAATAAGATGCTGCAAGTGCAGTCTCAGTGACCTAACTGAGGCTGTGCTCCCAGCTGGCCTGAACTGTGGTGACCACAGGACCGTGGGAAAAAGTCAGTGATGAGGTCACCGCAGTTCAAGGTCAGTGTCTTCACAGCATATCACTGTGAGAATTTTTGCGTGCTGACGGTAAAAAATGGACATGTCTACGTGTGGGGCACATGGACACACAGTCCATGGAAACACACTAACATGTGCACAGACCGAGTCATTTAAAGGGGTCTACCTGTGTACATGTCTCTGGTACGTGTGAAAACTGTCACCACACGTACCGGAGACACGGATGTGTGAAACAGGCCTCAAGGTTGTTCCATGTGGGCAAAATGTTCCGCCTCGTTGGCTCCGCTCTCTCACACTGACTTCAGGTCAGTCCCAGATCCTCAACACAGACCGTCCAGTTCTACGGTCTCCAGGTGCTCCAGGACGACTCCACTCCCAGGAGTCTCCAACACCAACCCTCCGTGCTATGTCCAGCACGCAGGCTCTCCAGCGTGGAATGGTCTCTCTGTGCTTCCAGGACGTCCCCACTTGGAACCGTCCAACACACAAGCCATTTTGCAGTGTCCTGCCAGGACACACGGAAGTGTGTCCACCCTGACAGACACTCACACACACGCTCAATCTCTCTCTCCAAGTGCTACACACACCTCCTTTACATAGGTGTAACCACACCCAGGTACCTGTCACATGGCTAGTCAGGTGAGCGTGACATCACCACAGGTCCTTTCACACAAAACCATCTTACGTGTTCAGACACGCCTCTTTGGGAGGGTTTGTAGGTGACTGAACCCACCCATCTCTCCAATCACCTGGAAGCCTTCCCAATGTAAACAAACCCCTCAGCAGTAGATCTGCTTGAGCAAAACAAACCCAGGCTTCCATCACAGGGCCACCCACCTCTGCGATACATACCTTCGTTCATTCACATGACCAGTCGCTATGCTACAATATATATATATATATCACTAATAACCCCTTTGTGTCTTACGTTTTTTGGTATGGACGTTTAATTGATGATGTTCTAATCATGTGGTGCGGCGGAGGGGCGTCCTTACAGAATTTCATCAGATACATTAATAACAACTCTGCCAATATTTGTTTCAATTATAATAGTCATACTTCATGTATTCCTTGATATTTTTCTGACTGAGATCCTATTTAACAGAGAGTTAATTCTATTATCCAAGGCTTGGGCAAGGTATTTTGGTGCCCTAGGCAATGAGGTAAATAATGCCCACTCCCACCCCAAGCAACAGAATGGATTAGAGACTAAGGTAACAGGACACCTAACTCACCCCTGACCCATGGATAACATAACAAGCTCCAATGGTCATATTCACTAGAATAGCTATCATTTTCAATTTCAAAGTTACATATAGGATCGATCATTGTTTGTTAACCATTTACACAATATGAGGGACACATAGTGATATTCATTCCTGACCCAAATCCAAACCCAAAGACAATCATGGAAACTAATATAGTATAACGATAATCAGGGCCGATTAGTTTCCATTTTCACCAAATGTTAGAAACCTTAATAGAAACCAAACAGACCCTATTATAGATAAAGGGATATGTTTTATGGATTTTAGATTCATCATGAAACAAATACCGCTTTCAACAAAACTGATGGTTGGTAGTTTTGGTGACATATTCATGTACTGAAGATGGCTCTGGTGATGTATTCATGAAGTGATGATGGTCCTAGTAATGTATTTATCACCAGAACCACAATCAGTATATTAATACATCACCAGAACCATCATAATTACTTGAATACAAGAACGGAACTTAGTACAGCAATCAATTGCAATGTCAGGTCAGCCCCATACACATTTGTATCGCATAAACCTACAACTCCCAGTATGTCATTAACAATGGTAAGGAGATACTGGGAGACTGCGGACCATATAGGAACCACATGACTGATGATACAGGCAAAATTACACAGAAACATTTACATCCAGGTACCATTTCTCTGATTGAGTCGTTCCCATTTTTTTTCCCATCTCTAACTTGTCCTGAAGCCATGATGACTTTCCACATCCATAGCTCAGCTCTTCTCCGCAGACTTCACTCTTCTCCAGTCTTCTGCAGCACATCCCAACATTGTGCCCTTAAAAATAAGTGTTATTAAAATGCCCTCTGAACAGTCCATGCTGTGCCCTAAATAAGCGTCCTATGGTATATGACCTCTACACTGTCCACCTTATTGAGCTATAACCATGACACTGTCTTCCATTATCAGCTATAACCACCACACCGTCCGCCCTTATGAACCACAGTCTATACCATGGCTGTCCCTTCTTCACTGTTTCCCTTTAGAAAAATATTTAGAATTGAGAGTCCTCAGTGGTTGATACCTTTTAATGGCTAACTGAAAAGATGGTAACAAATTGCAAGCTTTTGAGACTACTCAGGTGTCTTCATCAGTCATAGATGAAGAGACTTGAGTAGTCTCGAAAGCTTGCAATTTGTTACCATCTTTTCAGTTAGCCATTAAAAGGTATCAACCACTGAGGACTCTCAATTCTAAATATTTTTCTATCTACTGGCTAACACGGTACCAAGATATATATCTTTCCTGTTTCCCTTTACACATTCTACATCTCCACACTGTCCCCAGCCATGCTAACCTCTCTCTATACTGTGCCCCCATTTCATGCTGCCTCTACCGATTCTGTGTCCTCTCTTCATACTAGATCTTCATACTATAAATATCCAAACAGGAAACAGTACAGTGACAATAAACGGTCTCATAACTATACCAAGGTAATGGACCTAAATTAGAAAGGAATCGGATAGGAAACTCCCCTACAACATATATCCTACAAGAGACATGGAGTAAAACATCCAAAAATAGTAAAATCACAATTTTATTAAAGATCATAAAAGGTAAAAGTAGACATCTTAGATAAACAGAAAAGTAGAGGTAATGGCGCACAGTGTCAACAACTGTTCACAAATCCACAATCAAAAGTATCAGGTATGGGATACATGATGCACTAGTAACAAGGAGTCCCAAAAACAAGACTCCAACATACATAATCAGATGCCAACACGCCCTGTAGCAGTGGCCAGAAAATCCCCACTAATTAGATAAGTTATTATGCCATGGAATATGGTAAAGCAAGCAGAGCAGTAACTGACAAAAGCTTCAATAATAAATATGGCACACAGGGGTATCATATCAAGGCCTTGTAAAACTGACCAGGGCAATCCAAGTGAAAAAAAGAGAAAAAGACATCTTATCCATAGTAACCCATATGTGGACAAGTAAACAGCATTTCGCGTGGGCTTCCATGGTATGATGATCACTACAGCAACCAATACAGTATGATGTTCACCACAGCCAACCCATTATATAGCATAGTAACCACAGCCCTCCCATTATATAGTATGGTCACTACCAGAACCCCCTAATACAGTATGATGGTTGTCCCCGTCACCAATACAGTATAATGACCTCCACGACCCCCTATATACAGTATAATGTCTCCCACAAAACCCCACACAGTATAACCACCACAGCGCCCTATCCAGTATGTATACCACAGATCTCCCATCATATAATATGGTCACCACCATAGCCCCCTTATACAGTATGATGGTCCTCCAAGTCACCAATATAATATAATGCCCCCCAGCCCCTTATATACAGCATAATGTCTCCCACAACACCCCATACAGTATATCCACCACAGCCCCCTATCCAATAAGGTCACCACAACCTTCTATGCAGTATGATGTCCCCAAAACCCAGGAATAATTTCCGCCACAGCTCCTCATATAATATTCCCCCACAGTCATCATATCAGGTCCACCCACAGCCCCTCATATCAGGTCCCTGGCAGACCCTCATATCATGTCCCCCTTGCAGCCCCTCATGTCAAGACTCCTGTTGCCCCTCATATCAGGTCCCCCGACACCCCACAGCCTCTGATATTATGTCCCATGCACATTATATATACACTATGATACACACACACAGACATATTATATATCTACTATTATTTACACACACACACATTATATATACAGTTGTGCTTGAAAGTTTAGATACTGCAGCGCCCCAAAGTCATGGTCATTGCAGTATTGTCGCTCCGCCGCTAAGGGGAGTGATGGTATGTCTGATGGCACTAAAGGAGTTCACCTGACCAGGTATCACAGACACACATTACACTTCACACTCCGGCCACCAGGGGGAGTGGTTCTATCTAGTAGGCCACTCCTCACACTTTGGTAAAACTGGGGGTTGGACAGGAAGTTAGGGAGAACGTAGCTGGGAAGAGCTAGAGAGAGGACCTGTCAGGGGTGGGATCCTGGCAGCATCCTGAAAAGAGGCAAGATCGTTACGGAGTTGTGCCTGTGCCTTACAGCGGCAGACTCCTAAGAAAGGACAAGAAGCGAGGTGTATTGTGAAGGAGTGAGAAACGGGAATACAGCGCAGAGGTGATAGGACCAGAAGGAGTCATGCTGTAAAATCGAGGCAACATCCTTCTGAGGCGCAAAGTCGCCTAAGCATTACTTCAAACCACGGCAGGACAGCCAATTATAGGTTGGCTGTCTCACTTAATCACCTAAGCAGACAACGGAGGCAGCTGTGGGAGAGGGGCGACTCTAGGGTCCCGGAAGAACTCCAGGCCTATCCCGTCATACGGGTGCGTCCTAACCATATCATCTGGGGGACGGAGAGAACGAACATCAGAGGCAGACGCAACAGTTGTGAGGACTATCCCGGGGTGCTCAGCAGGGAAGGACTACAACACACAGGCGCTAGAAGGTAGACACTGATTCCCACCTGCTAAGGGAACTCCGGATGTGCCTTTGGACCGGCCGGTCACAGACAGCCCTGTTAACAGTACTCTGGATTGAGCATCCTGAAGCCTTCAGTAAAGAGGTAAAGAGACTGCAACCCTGTGTCCTCGTTATTCATCGCACCCTGCACCACACATCATCACTCTCAACTTTTACTGGACGCCCCTTAGCAGGGTCACGGACCGGGTCTAGCCACCGTGACAATCCCAGAACCGAGACAGAGAGGCCCGGTACCGGGTACCCCACGGCCCTGCGACAGTGGGGGCGCTCCAATACCACGGCAGAATTTTTGATTTCTTGGCCTTTTTTTCATAGAATATGAATGATAACATCAAAACTTTTTCTCCACTCATGGTTATTGGTTGGTTTTAGCCATTTATTGTCAAACCACTGTGTTTTCTCTAATAGCCAATACATCTTTTAACTGACCTGAGATATAAGAGAATACCATCCCCATACAGGTGACAATCCAGCAGCTGTCAGCTGTACACTATAGCTGACAACTTGCTGCACCAGCCATGATCAGTATTTGCACCTTCCAAATCTGTTTAACCCCTTAGATGCTGCTGTCAATAGTGACAACATCATTATAAAAGGTTAACAGAGTGTGGGGGCTTCTTTATCCAAACTGGTGCCCTCAGATCATGATTTTGTGGTCCTGATGTTTGCCGTGGCAATTCACGTCCAAATAGCGGCCTTACAGTCTGACAGCTCTAGTAATCTGTTCAGAAGTTAGAGGCATTTAGGTGGTAAAAATACACATTTTCATTTCTGTCATACCACTTTGCGTTAATTCCTGTAAAGCACCTGAAGGGTTAATAAACTACCTGACAGCAGTTTTCAATATGTCAGGGGGTGCGGTTTTTAAAATGGTATCATGTTTGGGGATTCACCAATATATGGGACCCCTAAAGTCACTTCAAACATGGATAAGTCCCTAAAAAATAAATTTTGTAAATTTCCTTGAAAAAATGAAAAATTGCTGCTACATTTTAAACCTCCTAAAATGCTAAGAAAATAAAATAAAATTTTACAAATGGTGCTGATGTAAAACAGACATGTGGGAAATGTTATTTATTAATGGTTTGCTGTGGTATGACCATCTGGATTAAAGGGATAATCATTCAAATTTAGAAAATTGCTAATGTTTTAACATTTTTCTCAATTTTTTTATATTTTTTATAAGTAAACACAAAACATATTGACCTAAATTTACCATTATCATAAAGTATAATGTGTCACGAAAAAACAGTCTCAAAATCACTGGGATTTGTTGAAGCATTCCAGAGTTATTACCACATAAAGTGACACTGGTCAGATTTCAAAAATTTGGCTCTGTCACTAAGGGGTTAAATCACAATGACAACCCAAAACATCCAAGTGACCCTGATCAAATTTTCACATACCCTGGTGATTTTGGCCTGATAACATGCACAGAAGTTGACACAAATGGGTTTCAATGGCTACTAAATGTAACATCCTGACCTGTGACCTGTTTGCTTGTAATCAGTGTATGTGCATAAAAGCTGAGTGAGTTCCTGGGACCTAGACAGACTCTGGCATCTTTCATCCAGCCACTGACTTTTCTGGATTGTGAGTCATGGGAAAAGCAAAAGAAATGTCAACGGATCTATGGGAAAAAGTAGGTGACTGTATAAAACAGGAAAAGTATACAAAAAGATACCCAAGGAATTGATAATGCCAGTCAGCAGCATTCAAACTGTGATTAACAAATGGAAAATCAGGGGCTCTGTAAAAACAAAACCACGGTGTCACGGGAAGCCTAGGTAGGCAAGAGCTAATAACCCAGGCCCCTGCGATTTCCCTCAACTCTGGGAAACCCTGACTGACCCTCTCCCAGAGTTTACACTGATGGTGTGCATGTCTGGGCCTCCACCCTCACCCTGTCTCCTGTTGTGAATTTGGTTTCTGGGCTCCCCCGGTGGTTACTGGTGGTACTGAACCTGTGTGCTTCATCTCCTCTGTTCACCTGTTTCCATCAGGATGTGGGAGTTTCTATTTAGCCTTGCTCCTCAGTCATTTCTATGCCGGCCAACAATGTTACCAGAAGCCTTTCTGTTGCATGTTCCTGCTCCTAGACTACTATCAGCTAAGTTGGACTTGTAGTCCTAAGATTGTTTTGCATTTTTGTTCCAGTTCTCTGTGTTTGAATATTTCTGAGGCTGGAAGCTCTTGTGAGCTGAAATTGCCACTCTGGTGTCATGAGTTGATATTAGAGTCTTAAAGTAATTTCAGGATGGTGTTTTGAAAGGGTTTTCAGCTGACTGTGAAGTTCCCTTTTCTGTCTTCCTACTATCTAGTAAGCGGACCTCAATTTGCTAAACCTATCTTCATACTTCGTATGTCAATTTCCTCTAAAATCACCGACAATATATGTGGGGGCTACTGTCTGCCTTTTGGGGAAAATTTCTCTAGAGGTAAGCCAGGTCTGTATTTTCCTCTGCTAGGGTCAGTCAGTCCTCCGGCTGGCGCTGGGCGTCTAGGGATAAAACGTAGGCACGCTACCCGGCCACTGTTAGTTGTGCGGTAGGTTTAGCTCACAGTCAGCTCGAGTTCCCATCTTCCAAGAGCTAGTCCTTTTGTATGCTTTACTACGGTCTCTTGCCATTGAGAACCATGACAGTTTGGCCGGCCAAGGGTTAAAATAATTGGCAGAAGAAAGGAGAGAAAAGAAGTCTGCAGAGATTTTATTTTTTTTTTTTTTCTGAGTTTGCTCATTAGTTGCTTCACTTGCATCTCTGCTTACTGCAGCCTTCGTCTCTCTCTCCTTCTAATCCTTGAATGGTTCTGATTTCACCTGATTAAAATGGATCCTCAGAGTTTAGCTACAGGTTTGGATAATCTCGCTATGAAGGTTCAAAGTTTACAGGATTTTGTAATTCATGCTCCTATATCTGAACCTAGAATTCCTTTACCTGAATTTTTCTCCGGGGATAGATCTCGCTTCCAGAATTTCAAACATAATTGTAAATTATTTTTGTCTCTGAGATCTCCCTCCGCTGGAGATCCTGCACAGCAGGTCAGGATTGTAATTTCCTTGCTCCGGGGCGACCCTCAGGATTGGGCATTTGCTTTGGCACCAGGGGATCCTGCGTTGCTCAATGTGGATGCGTTTTTCCTGGCTTTGGGGTTGCTTTATGAGGAACCTCATTTAGAGATTCAGGCTGAAAAAGCCTTGATGGCCCTGTCTCAAGGGCAAGATGAGGCTGAAATATACTGCCAAAAATTTCGTAAGTGGTCTGTGCTTACTCAGTGGAATGAGTGCGCCCTGGCGGCGAATTTCAGAGAGGGTCTCTCTGATGCCATTAAAGATGTTATGGTGGGGTTCCCTGTGCCTACAGGTCTGAATGAGTCCATGACAATGGCTATTCAGATTGATCGGCGTTTGCGGGAGCGCAAACCTGTGCACCATTTGGCGGTGTCTACTGAGAAGGCGCCAGAGATTATGCAATGTGATAGAATTCTGTCCAGAAGCGAACGACAGAATTTTAGGCGAAAAAATGGGTTATGCTTCTATTGTGGTGATTCGACTCATGTTATATCAGCATGCTCTAAACGTACTAAGAAGGTTGATAAGTCTGTTTCAATTGGCACTTTACAGTCTAAGTTTATTCTATCTGTGACCCTGATTTGCTCTTTATCGTCTATTACCGCGGACGCCTATGTCGACTCTGGCGCCGCTTTGAGTCTTATGGATTGGTCCTTTGCCAAACGCTGTGGGTTTAATTTAGAGCCTCTGGAAGTTCCTATACCTCTGAAGGGTATTGACTCCACGCCATTGGCTAGTAATAAACCACAATACTGGACACAAGTAACTATGCGTATTAATCCGGATCACCAGGAGATTATTCGCTTCCTTGTGTTGTATAATCTACATGATGTGTTGGTGCTTGGATTGCCATGACTGCAATCTCATAACCCAGGCCTCGACTGGAAAGCAATGTCTGTGTTAAGCTGCGGATGTCAGGGGACTCATGGGAACGTACCTTTGGTTTCCATTTCGTCATCTATTCCCTCTGAGATTCCGGAATTTTTATCTGATTATCGTGACGTTTTTGAGGAGCCTAAACTTGGTTCACTACCTCCGCACAGAGATTGCGATTGTACTATAGATCTGATTCCGGGCAGTAAGTTTCCAAAGGGTCGTTTATTTAATCTATCTGTGCCTGAACATGCTGCTATGCAGGAATATATTAAGGAGTCCTTGGAAAAGGGACATATTCGTCCTTCGTCATCTCCCTTAGGAGCCGGTTTTTTCTTTGTATCTAAAAAAGATGGCTCTTTGAGGCCGTGTATTGATTATCGGCTTTTGAATAAAATCACGGTTAAATATCAGTATCCTTTGCCATTGCTTACTGATTTGTTTGCTCGAATAAAGGGGGCCAAGTGGTTCTCTAAGATTGATCTTCGTGGGGCGTATAATTTAGTGCGAATTAAGCAGGGGGATGAGTGGAAAACCGCATTTAATACGCCTGAGGGCCATTTTGAGTATTTAGTAATGCCTTTTGGTCTTTCAAATGCCCCTTCAGTCTTTCAGTCTTTTATGCATGACATTTTCCGTGAATATTTGGATAAATTTATGATTGTGTATCTGGATGATATTTTGATTTTTTCGGATGACTGGGACTCTCATGTCCAACAGGTCAGGAGGGTTTTTCAGGTTTTGCGCTCTAATTCCTTGTGTGTAAAGGGTTCTAAGTGTGTTTTTGGGGTTCAAAAGATTTCATTTTTGGGGTACATTTTTTCCCCCTCTTCCATTGAGATGGACCCTGTCAAGGTTCAGGCTATTTGTGATTGGACGCAACCCTCTTCTCTTAAGAGCCTTCAGAAGTTTTTGGGCTTTGCTAATTTTTATCGTCGATTTATAACTGGTTTTTCTGATGTTGCTAAGCCGTTGACTGATTTGACTAAGAAGGGTGCTGATGTTGCTGATTGGTCCCCTGCTGCTGTGGAGGCCTTTCGGGAGCTTAAGCGCCGCTTTTCTTCCGCCCCTGTATTGCGTCAGCCTGATGTTACTCTTCCTTTTCAGGTTGAGGTCGACGCTTCAGAAATCGGAGCTGGGGCGGTTTTGTCGCAGAAAAGTTCCGACTGCTCCGTGATGAGACCTTGCGCGTTCTTTTCTCGTAAATTTTCGCCCGCTGAGCGAAATTATGATATTGGTAATCGGGAGCTCTTGGCTATGAAGTGGGCTTTTGAGGAGTGGCGTCATTGGCTTGAGGGGGCTAGACATCAGGTGGTGGTATTGACCGACCACAAGAATTTGATTTATCTTGAGTCTGCCAGGCGCCTGAATCCTAGACAGGCGCGCTGGTCGTTATTTTTCTCTCGGTTTAATTTTGTGGTTTCTTACCTACCGGGTTCTAAAAATGTGAAGGCAGATGCCCTTTCTAGGAGTTTTGAGCCTGATTCCCCTGGTAATTCTGAACCTACAGGTATCCTTAAGGATGGAGTGATATTATCTGCTGTTTCCCCAGACTTGCGACGGGTCTTGCAGGAGTTTCAGGCGGATAGACCTGATCGTTGCCCGCCTGGTAGACTGTTTGTTCCGGATGATTGGACCAGTAGAGTCATCTCGGAGGTCCATTCTTCTGCGTTAGCTGGTCATCCTGGAATCTTTGGTACCAGGGATTTGGTGGCTAGGTCCTTCTGGTGGCCTTCCCTGTCGCGAGATGTGCGAGGTTTTGTGCAGTCTTGTGATGTTTGTGCTCAGGCCAAGCCTTGTTGTTCTCGGGCTAGTGGATTGTTGTTATCTTTGCCTATTCCGAAGAGGCCTTGGACTCACATCTCCATGGATTTTATTTCTGATCTCCCTGTTTCTCAGAAGATGTCTGTCATCTGGGTGGTGTGTGACCGTTTCTCTAAGATGGTCCATTTGGTTCCCTTGCCTAAATTGCCTTCCTCATCCGAGCTGGTTCCTCTGTTTTTTCAAAATGTGGTTCGCTTGCATGGTATTCCGGAGAATATCGTTTCTGACAGGGGAACCCAATTCGTGTCTAGATTTTGGCGAGCGTTCTGTGCTAGGATGGGCATTGATTTGTCTTTTTCGTCTGCTTTCCATCCTCAGACTAATGGCCAGACCGAGCGAACTAATCAGACCTTGGAGACTTATTTGAGGTGTTTTGTGTCTGCGGATCAGGATGATTGGGTTGCCTTTTTGCCCTTGGCGGAGTTTGCCCTCAATAACCGGGCTAGTTCTGCCACCTTGGTTTCTCCTTTCTTCTGTAATTCGGGGTTTCATCCTCGTTTCTCTTCCGGTCAGGTGGAGTCTTCGGATTGTCCTGGAGTGGATGCTGTGGTGGAGAGGTTGCATCAGATTTGGGGGCATGTGGTGGACAATTTGAAGTTGTCCCAGGAGAAGACTCAGCAGTTTGCCAACCGCCGTCGTCGTGCTGGTCCTCGTCTTTGTGTTGGGGACTTGGTGTGGTTGTCTTCTCGTTTTGTCCCTATGAAGGTTTCTTCTCCTAAGTTTAAGCCTCGGTTCATCGGCCCGTACAGGATATTGGAGATTCTTAACCCTGTGTCCTTTCGTTTGGACCTCCCTGCATCTTTTTCTATTCATAATGTCTTCCATCGGTCATTGTTGCGCAGGTATGAGGTACCGGTTGTGCCTTCCGTTGAGCCTCCTGCTCCGGTGTTGGTTGAGGGTGAGTTGGAGTACGTTGTCGAGAAGATCTTGGACTCCTGTGTTTCCAGATGGAGACTTCAGTATTTGGTCAAGTGGAAGGGCTACGGTCAGGAGGATAATTCTTGGGTGACAGCCTCTGATGTTCATGCCTCCGATTTGGTCCGTGCCTTTCATAGGGCTCATCCTGATCGCCCTGGTGGTTCTGGTGAGGGTTCGGTGCCCCCTCCTTGAGGGGGGGGGGGTACTGTTGTGAATTTGGTTTCTGGGCTCCCCCGGTGGTTACTGGTGGTACTGAACCTGTGTGCTTCATCTCCTCTGTTCACCTGTTTCCATCAGGATGTGGGAGTTTCTATTTAGCCTTGCTCCTCAGTCATTTCTATGCCGGCCAACAATGTTACCAGAAGCCTTTCTGTTGCATGTTCCTGCTCCTAGACTACTATCAGCTAAGTTGGACTTGTAGTCCTAAGATTGTTTTGCATTTTTGTTCCAGTTCTCTGTGTTTGAATATTTCTGAGGCTGGAAGCTCTTGTGAGCTGAAATTGCCACTCTGGTGTCATGAGTTGATATTAGAGTCTTAAAGTAATTTCAGGATGGTGTTTTGAAAGGGTTTTCAGCTGACTGTGAAGTTCCCTTTTCTGTCTTCCTACTATCTAGTAAGCGGACCTCAATTTGCTAAACCTATCTTCATACTTTGTATGTCAATTTCCTCTAAAATCACCGACAATATATGTGGGGGCTACTGTCTGCCTTTTGGGGAAAATTTCTCTAGAGGTAAGCCAGGTCTGTATTTTCCTCTGCTAGGGTCAGTCAGTCCTCCGGCTGGCGCTGGGCGTCTAGGGATAAAACGTAGGCACGCTACCCGGCCACTGTTAGTTGTGCGGTAGGTTTAGCTCACAGTCAGCTCGAGTTCCCATCTTCCAAGAGCTAGTCCTTTTGTATGCTTTACTACGGTCTCTTGCCATTGAGAACCATGACAGTCTCCTGTTTCAACCCTAGGCTGAAACCTCCACCCACCACCCAGTGAAGAGACCACTAACCAAAACCCACAGTTAGCACAGACAATGATAACGGAAAATATACACCACGCCGCAATCATCAGCCTGGAAGCTGCGCATGGGACGTACTTGGACGTTCCAACATGACAAAGATCCAAAACACAAGGCCAAGTCGACATGTCATTAGCTACAGTAGAAAAAAGTGAAGGTTCTGGAGCAGCCATCTCAGTCTCCTGACCTTAATATCAATGAGCCACTCTGGGGAGATATCAAGCGTGCAGTTTATGCTAGACAGCCCAGAAATTTACAGGAACTGCAGGCTTTTTGCCAAGAAGAGTGGACAGTTTTACCATCTGAGAACATAAAGAACCTCATCACAATTACCACAAAAGACTTCAAGCTGTCATTGATGATAGAGGGAGCAATTGTCATGATCCAGACCAGGTTTTGGGTCTTGTATCTCCTTTCCCAATATGGTCATGTCAGGGGTTAACTTTCTCTGCCTCTGGTCTGCTATTTAGCTGTGCTGCAGGCAGTGTCAGTTCTATTTCCTGCCTACGGCATGTGTAGCTGGCTCTGGTGAAGCCCTGATTTGTCCTGCTGCGTTTAGCTGACTTTGCTCGTGTCTGTTCGTACCTCTCTTCCCGCTCCTGACTCTGTTTGTCCCTGTGTGTCAGGGTTCCCTGGTACTCGACTCTGCTTTAGCTCTGACCTGCTTCTGTCTCTCCCTTCTGATACTTCTGCTATGGACCGGTACTGACCTTTTGGGGCTCCTTTGACTCTGCGTTTGGAATCTCCCTTGGTACTACGCTACTCTCAGGTATCTACCAAGCTTTTCTTACCATTCTGCTGATACCTGGTGGTAGCTTCGCTGCCGTTCTGCTGGTCTGCTCTGAGCAGGAGTTCAGCCCTCTCTCCACTCCGTTGCCATCTAGTGGAGTCTGCAGTTACCTACAGACCTGCAGAGTGACAGCAATACAAAGTATTAAGATATGGGGTATGTAAACTTTTGATAAGGGTCATTTGGATGTTTTGGGTTGTCATTATGATTTAAAAAGAGAAAACACAGTAGTTTGAGAATAAATGGCCTCAACCAACCGCTAGCCATGATTGGAGAAAAAGTTTTGGTGTTATCTATATATATAAGAGACATCGTGATTACTCGCTAATCCCGCCCCCTGCACAGTAGCTCTGCCCCCCACCACATCACCACACATAATCCTTCCCCCCACCCCATTACCACACACAATCCCGCCCCACCACATTACCACACACAATCCGCACCACATCACCACACACAATCCCGCCCCCCACAATACCACACACAATCCGCACCACATCACCACACACAATCCCGCCCCCCACAAATCCCGCCCCCAACACATCACCACACAATCCCGCCCCCCAACACATCACCACACAATCCCGCCCCACAACACATCACCACACAATCCCGCCCCACAACACATCACCACACATAATCTCGCCCCCCCACCCCATTACCACACATAATCCCGCCCCCCCACATACATCACCACACATAATCCCACCACCACACCACATTACTACACATAATCCCGCCCCCACCACATTACCACAGATAATCCCGCCCCCACCACATTACCACACATAATCCCGCCCCCACCACATTACCGCACATAATCCCGCCCCCCCACCAAATTACTGCAATAATCCCGCCCCCAACACATCACCGCACAATCCCGCCCCCCAACACATCACCACACAGAATCCCGCCCCCCACCACATTACTGCACATAATCCCGCCCCCACCCCATTACCACAGATAATCCCTCCCCCACCCCATTACCACACATAATCCCGCCCCCCACATCACCACACATAATCCCGCCCCCCCACATCACCACAAATAATCCCGCCCCCACATTACCACACATAAACCCGCCCCCCACCACTTTACCGCACATAATCCCGCCCCCCCACCACATCACTACACATAATCCCGCCCCCAACACATCACCACATGTAATCCTGCCCCCCACATTACCGCACATAATACCGCCCCCCCACCACATTACTACAGATAATCCCGTCCCCCCACCACATTACCACACATAAACCCGCTGTCATGTCGGACGCTGTTCAGACCAGGTCGTTCGACAGACAGCGGTAATTCCGTTTTTGACCTTTTGACCACTATGCGCTCATTGGCGTTGGCTAGATTTTATCTAGCTGGTCCAGGGTTAAATTACCTGGTGCTCGGATTGGAAGCTGGGCCATGCCCACTGCCTTTAAATAGTTCTCCTGAACATTTGGCGTCGCCGATTATAGCTTCTGTCTTGTGCATGTTATCTCGGTCTGGAGTGGTGAGCTAGTAGTTGGAGTATCGTTGCTGGTGGTGTATTTCCCTTTGTCTTATTTGCTCCTTCCTATATTTGTATTTGTTTTGCCCTTTGCATTTATAGTGTATTCCTGAGTGACTGCGGCGTTGTGCTTATTTTTCCGTTATCCTTGTCTGTGCTAACTGTTGGAATTGGAGTGTGGACTCTTCACTGGGTGGTGGGTTGTGGTTTCAGCCTAGGGTTGAAATAGGAGATAGGGCGAGGGTGGAGGCTCAGACATGCACACCATCAGTGTAAACTCTGGGTAGAGGGTCAGTCAGGGTTTCCCTAGTCTGAGGGAAATTGCAGGGGCCCGGGTTATTAGCTCTTTCCTACCTGGGTCTCCCGTGACACCCGCCCCCCCACCACATTACCACACATAATCCTGCCCCCACCACATTACCGCACATAATCCCACCCCCCACCACATATAATCCCACCCCCCACCACATCACCACACATAATCCTGCCCACCACATCACCACACATAATCCCGCCCCCTCACCACATTACCACACATAATCCCGCTCCCACCACATTACCACACATAATCCCGCCCCCCACCACATTACCACACATAATCCTGCTCTCCCACCACATTACCACACATAATCCCGCCCCCACCACATTATCACACATAATCCCACCCCCACCACATTACCACACATAATCTCGCCCCCTACCACATCACCACACATAATCCCGCCCCATCACCACACATAATCGCGCCCCAACACATCACCACACTATTCTTATTAACTTCATTTTAAGTTAATTTACCACCTGCGTAAGCGCTATTGAATGTTGTCATTATTTACTTTAGTTTAATCACCAGCAGCGTTAATTAGATAGCAATGAGCGTGCCGAGCGTTAGCTGGCTGGAAACATCTAGTCATTCATATTCTCTGAAAAAAGGCCATGAAAGCAAAAATTCTGCCAGGCTATGTAAACTTTTGAGCACAGCTGTAATATATATATATATATATATATATATATATATATATATATATATATACACAGTGCCTTGCGAAAGTACTCGGCTCCCTGGAACTTTTCAACCTTTTCCCACATATCATGCTCTAAACATAAAGATACCAAATGTAAATTTTTATGTTTGAAGCATGATATGTGGGAAAAGGTTGAAAAGTTCCAGGGAGCCGAATACTTTCACAAGGCACTGTATATACACTGCTCAAAAAAAGAAAGGGAACACTTAAACATCAGAATATAACTTCAAGAAAATCAAACTTCTGTGAAATCAAACTGTCCACTTAGGAAGCTACACTGTCAATTTCACATGCTGTTGTGCAAATGGAATAGACAACAGATGGAAATTATTGGCAATTATCAAGACACACTCAATAAAGGAGTGGTTCTGCATGTCGGGACCACAGACCACATCTCAGTAACAATGCTTTCTGGCTGATGTTTTGGTCACTTTTGAATGTTGGTTGTGCTTTCACACTCATGGTAGCATGAGACGGACTCTACAACCCACACAAGTGACTCAGGTAGCGCAGCTCATCCAGGATGGCACATCAATGCGAGCTGTGGCAAGAAGGTTTGCTGTGTCTGTCAGCATAGTGTCCAGATGCTGGAGGCGCTACCAGGAGACAGGCCAGTACACCAGTAGATGAGGAGGGGGCTGTGGGAGGGCAACAACCCAGCAGCAGGACCGCTACCTCAGCCTGTGTACAAGGAAGAACAGGAGGAGCACTGCCAGAGCCCTGCAAAATGACCTCCAGCAGGCCACAAATGGGCATGTGTCTGCAGAAACGGTTAGAAACTGACTCCATGAGGATGGTCTGAGTGTCCGACGTCCACAGATGGGGGTTGTGCTCACAGCCCAACACTGTGCAGGATGCTTGGCATTTGCCACAGAACACCAGGATTGGCAAATTCGCCACTGGTGCCCTGTGCTCTTCACAGATGAAAGCAGGTTCACACTCAGCACATGTGACAGAGTCTGGAGATGCCGTGGAGAGCGATCTGCTGCCTGCAACATCCGTCAGCATGACTGGGTCAGTGGGTCAGTAATGGTGTGGGGTGCATTTCTTTGGAGGGCCGTACAGCCCTCCATGTGCTTGCTAGAGGTAGCCTGAGTGCCATTAGGTACCGAGATGAGATCCTAAGACCCCTTGTGAGACCATATGCTGGTGAAGTTGGCCCTAGGTTCCTCCTAATGCAGGACAATGCCAGACCTCATGTGGCTGGAGTGTGTCAGCAGTTCCTGCAAGATGAAGACATTGAAGCTATGGACTGGCCCGCCTGTTCCCCAGACCTGAATCCGATTGAACACATCTGGGACATCATGTCTCGCACCATCCACCAACCTCGCTTTGTACCACAGACTGTCCAGGAGTTGGCGGATGCTTTAGTTCAGGTCTGGGAGGAGATCCCTCAGGAGACGATCCGCCGCCTCATCAGGAACATTCCCAGGCATTGTAGGGAGGTTATACAGGCACATGGAGACAACACAAACACAACTGAACATCATTTCCTTGTCTTCAGGCATTTCCACTGAAGTTAGATCAGCCTGTAATTTGATTTTCCACTTTGATTTTGAGTATCATTCCAAATCCAGAGGTCCATGGGATATTCATTTTGATTTACATTGATCATTTTTATGTTTTATTGTACTCAACACATTCAACTATGTAATGAATAAATATTTGCAACTGAAATATTTCATTCAGTGATATCCAGGATGTGGTATTTTAGTGTTCCCTTTATTTTTTTGAGTTTTGAGCAGTGTATATAGTGTATATATATATATATATATATATATATATATATATATATATATATATATGTATTGTAATGCAGCGGTATGACCATACACAGTGAAACGGCAGTGACCCAAACAAGTTGAAAACAAAACGTTCTCTTATTGTGTTACTTCACACAGTCAATATAGTATACGGCTTCTTCATACAGTCCATTAATAATGCATGGCTATATGATGCAGTCAATACACAGGCCGAACTTCCCTCTGTCCAGTTTCCCTGGGTGACCGCACGCCGGTAACAAGTCTCTGTACTCAGTGCACTGCACTCTTTATCCTCTGGAGTGCAGCCGGGTACACGGAAGACAGCCCAAGACGCAGGGTGTCTGTCTCTCTGGTTCCTTTAGCCTCTGTGCTTCTCCACACAGAGAGAGCTCTGCAGACAACTGCCCTGTCTGCTTCCAAGAGCACACTGACACACCTCCCCAACTACTACAGGGCTTTTTAATCAGTCACTGCTTCAGTATTCTAATTACAGCCACACCTGTGTCTGTAGTACGCACTCCTGGCCTCACTATGCTTCCATGCACATTCTGCAGAGCACATACAGCGCCCCCTAGCTGAACCAGGGGTCACTGCCTCACAATATATACAGGGTGGGCCATTTATATGGATACACCTAAATAAAATGGGAATGGTTGGTGATATCAACTTCCTGTTTGTGGCACATTAGTATGTGGGAGGGGGGGAACTTTTCAAGATGGGTGGTGACCATAGCGGCTACACCGACACACTGATAGCAACACCACAGAAAAAATGCTAGCACAGGCTTCCAGTATCCGTTGTTTCATATTTTGCACATGTCGTATCTTCACAGCATAGACAATTGCCTTCAGATGACCCCAGCGTCTGAAACAACGGATACTGGAAGCCTGTGCTAGCATTTTTTCTGCAGTGTTGCTATCACTGTGTCAAGAGTGGGAGAAGAGGGTTGCATTGACAATCCAACACAATGGGCAGCACTTTGAACACATTTTATAAGTGGTAATAAACATGTAAATAACTAATGAAAGACTAAAGTTATGTTAAAACCAAGCACACCATTGTTTTCTTGTGAAATTCTCAATAAATTTGATGTGTCACATGACCCTCTTCCCACTGGAAAAAATAAAGTTGGATTCAAAATGGCCGACTTCAAAATGTCCGCCATGGTCACCACCCATCTTGAAAAGTTTTTCCTCTCCGGTATACTAATGTGCCACAAACAGGAAGTTGATATCACCAATCATTCCCATTTTATTTAGGTGTATCCATATAAATGGCCCACTCTGTATATACATTCTATTATATATACATTATATACACAGACACATGCACAAGAGGGGCCTCACCGTTGTTGTAGACATCGCTCTCCTCCCCTTCCATCCCGTCGCAGCTTGCTCACGATCAGTAATTGCAGCAGTCTTGATGCTACATATTTAGGCAGCGTCAAACCCGCAGCGGCCAGATGTTATAGCATAGTGGATGGGATTTCTATAAATCCCATGTCCACTATGCATGTATGTATACCTGCGGATCACCTGCCGACACGGACATGCGGCGCGTCTTTCTGGACCACATACCCTGCGGTCACAGTGCTGCTAGTTCCTGATTGTGGGAACATACCCTAATGAGTCCTGCTGAGAGGCATCAGGAGTAGAAATGAGCACATTTTTCAATGTTTGGTTCAGATTGCGATTGCTGAATTTGCAACATTCTCCTATTAATTCATTGAATATTCGCCGAACATAACTGAACGCCATTCATGTCAATGGGAGGCAAAAACAAAAGCATGTACAACACCTTATAATGGACCAAATGCTGCCAAAACACATCAAATGAGGGACAGACACCAGGAAAGTGGCCTTAATTCACCCACAGTACAAATTGTAGCTTGGCACTGCAGCAATCAGCCATCAGGGTCTGGGACAGTATTTACAGCTTTCAATTGAATGTCACAGTAATATGAGGTGGGTGAAGGATCGGTGTAGACCTCTGTTATGATCCTAGTGGCTTAGGATCACAAATCTAACCAGCTAAGTAGAGATAATAGGACGAGCTCTGGGGATGTGGTAACTGGACTAACCGCAAACCTGATCCTAACCGCACACACTATAGGCAGCCGTGGAACGTTTCCTGAAATCCTAGACGTCTCTTCACGGCCTGAGAAACTAACTACCCCTAAAGAGAAAGTAAAGACCTCACTTGCCTCAGAGAAATAACCCCAGAGATATAGAAGCCCCCCACAAATAATAACGGTGAGTTAAGAGGAAAAGACAAACGCAGAGATGAAACAGGTTAAGCAAATGAGGCCCGCTAACGCTAGATAGCAGAAAATAGCAAGGGATCTGTGCGGTCAGTAAAAAACCCTATGCAAAAATATCCACGCAGAGAATGCGAGAACCCCCACACCAACTAACGATGTGGGGGGAGCAACTCAGAACCCCAGAGCACCAGCAAGCAGGGAAATCACATATTAGCAAGCTGGACAAAACTCATCATATACTAGGAAACATCTTGAACACAGATGAGCAAAAATAAGCAAACCAAACTTAGCTTCTCTTGGAGAGACTGATAACGGATGTAGACAGGAGCAATCAGAATAGCACTGAATACAACGACAACAGGCAAGGAATGAAGGACCAGGTGGATTAAATAGGAAACCTAACTAGCAGATGACGAGACAGCTGATCCTGCCAGAAACCTGCAAAATAACAAAAAGAGCCACCAGGGGGAGCCCAAAGAGAGAACTCACACAGTACCACTCATGACCACAGGAGGGAGCCCGGAAACAGAGTTCACAACAGACCTCCTTTGCTGGGAGCCCTGATACAACATGCAACACCTCTACCTGCTTTCATTCTGAGTAACACTCAGGTGGCACAAATATCGGTTTCTTAGACTATGGCTGGTTTCACACTTGCGTAGGGCAGAGCTGTGAAGGGCTGCGTAGTTCCTCCGTTAAGCCCCGCCCACTGCCGCATCTCTTCCATTCAGCTCCGCCTACGTCAGCATGTGTCCTGTGTACCTATTTTAACATTGGGTACACAGGCCATGCGAATGTATGCGGATGCCCCCGCATGCGTCGTTTTGACGCTGCACCGAACTTGCGTCGAACGCAACATGTTGCATTTTGTTGCGGTTGGCGCAGCGTAAAAAAGACGCATGCGGAGGCATCAGCAAAGATTCGCATGGCCTGAGTACCCAATGTTAAAGATAGGTACGCAGGACGCAGGACGCATGCCGACGTAGGCGGAGCTGAATGGAAGAGGTGCGGCAGTGGGAGGGGCTTAACGGAGTAACTACGCAGCCCTTCGCAGCTCTGCCCTACGCAAGTGTGAAACCAGCCTACCTTTGTCAGAAAAATTTAAGGACAGTAACACGGACAGTTGAGTCCAAGAAATGGAGGCCTGACGGTGTCGGTCTCGGCCTACTGCTACAAGCAACACGCATGAAAGAGACCCAACCAGCAGTCTACACATTTTCAAAAATTATTGGCAGACACCACCAAAGTGGCATCAATTTCACCACAGCAGAAATAGTATAATAGGGACCGACAGGTCTTCCATTATGACAGTCCAGCAGATGGACACCCAACCAGGAGTGTTCACATTTCCAAACATTATTGGCAAACACCACCAAAGTGGTGTCAATTTCACCACAGTATAGATAGTATAATATGGACTGACAGGTCTTCCACTATGCCCAATCCAGCACATGGACACCCAAACAGGAGTGTTCACATTTTCAAAAATTAATGGTAGACAATAGCAAAGTGGCATCAATTTCACCACAGTAGAAATAGTATAATAGGGACCGAAAGGTCTTCCACTATGCCCAATCCTAAAGGTAAACACCCAACCAGGAGTGTTCATATTTCCAAAAATTATTGGTAGACAATGTCAAAGTGGCATCAATTTCACCACAGTACAAATAGTATAAATAGGGACCAACAGGTCTTCCACTATGCCCAATCCATCAAATGGACACGCAACCTGGAGTTTTCGCATTTTAACATATGAGGGCCTGACACCACTGAAGTGGAATAAATGTCACGATAATAGAAATAGTATAATTGGGACCTACACATCTTCCACTACAGCTAACCCAGCAGATGTAGACCCAACATTACTGTTCACATTTCCACAAATTTGTGTTAACATCAGCATCAGCAGGCACAGAAGCCACACTAAAGATATCACAGAGTGCAGTTACATGACATTAATGTAGCACACTAAAAAATATCACCTAGTCTGTACAGTCATGACTTGTTCATTTTGATGAAAGTTAGGCAGTCTACACTTTCACAGGCCAGCCGGCTGTGCTTATCCATCAGAATACCACCAGCAGCACTGAAAACACGATCTGAGAGAAAGCTGGCTGCCAGGCACAATAAAACCTCCAAGGGGTGTGAAGCAAGCTCAGGCCACTCATCGATTTTGGAAGACCAAAAAGTGAAAGGTTCCAAACCCTCCCTGATGGTATTGATATTCAGTTCTAGATACTCCTGCACCATCCTCTCCATTCATTCACCACATGTAAGACTTGGACTCTGTTGTGCTGGTGCATGAGCTTGTCTAAAAAAGTGTCAAAGGACTCACATAAATTGCCACTTACAATACTGCTGTGGCTGCTAATGTTGTGGTGTTGACAATTTGACGTGTCGGAGGTTGGAAGTCTAGAACTGCAATGCAAACTGTGCTTCTCTGCTGTCTTGGGGAAAAATTCTCTTAAGGTTGTGTAAAAGCGTGTTTCGATACTCCAGCATTCGCGGGTCCCTTTCCAGGGCGGGAAGCATCTGGCAAAGTTTGGTTTTAGAACATGGATCTAACAGAGTGGCAACCCAGTAGTCAGCAGTATTCCTAATCATAACTATACAGGGATCATGTTGCAGATAGTGCAGCAAGAAGGCACTCATATGGCGGGCTCTTCCATAACATACAAGCTCATGATGTGTTGGTGGCTTCGTAACAATGATGTTTGTTTCCTATGTCCCCTCCCACCAACCACAAACAACGGAGAGGGGAGGACTACCCTCTTCAACTGACAGTTGCTCGCCCATCACCTCTTCCTCCTCCATTTGTTCCTTGGATATTGCACCTTCAATAACAGTTTGTCTGTTATCACCAGCCCCCCTCGATAGCAGTAATCCACCCTCCCTTGGCACCCGCCTGTGTGACGACAGTTTGGGACTTAGCGACAATGTGAGAACTTGCGCATCCTCCTATGCTTCCTCCTCTTCTTCTGGGACCACTATCTCCTCCCGAAGGCTATTCAAAGTCAACTCCAGCATTTTGATGACTGGAACAGTGATGCTGATGATGGCATCACCAGTGCTAACCATCTTAGTAGCCATTTTGAAACTGTGCAGAAGGGTGCAGAGGTCCTTAATCTGTAAATGTGATATGCGCCCTGTCCGTACTGCGTTGGCCCAGGCTGTACTACCAGGATGAGGACATGAGCCATGCAAGGCTCATGTGGGAGGTTTCCCCGGCATAGGGCCGACACCAGGTTTGCACCGTTATCACACATAGCCTTCCCTGGCTCCAGGTTCAGTGAAGAAAACCACTGCTCTAACTCGGCCTGGAGAGCTGTCCACAACTCTTGAGCTGTGTGCGTTCTCCAAGTCATATTAATTTGAAAACTTGAAACAATAATTTGAACACTGCCTGATTACATTGAGCCATAGATGCGCAATACAGAGGCTCTTGTGCACCAGGCATCAGCTCTACCATCTGAGGAATTCAGCTTGCTGGATATTTCCTTCCTAAACCAGATAAAAGTACCTGTGTCCTTTCAGATTGTCTTGACCCTGAGTTCCTGATTGGCTCCACCCTGATTGAACACCCTACTTAAACCTAGCATTGCACTTCCTTCATTGCAAGATTATTGAGCTACCAGCCTTTTGTCAAGCTCAATTTCACCTGCTGATGCTGTAAACTACATTGCTGCTGCTGTGTACTGTCCCCTTGCTATTCCTGTCTACACTACTGTAATGGACACAGCACCAGAGTCAGAATGTGTGCGGAGTAAACCAGAGGAATCTTGCTGTAACGGGCGGCCGAGGCCATGAGTGCATCACAGGTTAACAGGACATGCAACACGTGATCACTAGGGGAGTGGCTGGAGGCGAGGCAAAGCCCCGTACTCCT
The DNA here is from genome assembly GCF_051348905.1 of Ranitomeya variabilis. Taxonomy (NCBI): domain Eukaryota; kingdom Metazoa; phylum Chordata; class Amphibia; order Anura; family Dendrobatidae; genus Ranitomeya; species Ranitomeya variabilis. The sequence goes on along the minus strand of NC_135236.1, from coordinate 230,368,726 downwards.
GAGAACAGTGATGGGAGCCAGCGGAGCTGAGAGTCAAGCAAGCCAAGGTCAGACCAGAGGGTAATGCGGTAACCAAAGGAGGAGAAAGATAGTGTGGTACAATACAAGCAGGGGGCAGAAGCCAGAGAGAGTAACGCGGTCACCTAGGGCACAAACGAGAGAATAGTCAGGGAGCTTTAGCCAAGATCAAAACCAGAGGTAAGACAGAAGGTGCAGAGTCTAAGCACAGATACAAAATGAGGGACGGGATGGGTCATACACAGTACTAGCATACAAGAACAGGCAGTGCTCACAAGTATCACAAGGGTCAGCTGCTCAGCCAAGAATGAAAGTATCACTGACGAGGAGTCCAGCACAGGGGTGGGTAAATATAGTCCTTCCCAAACCAAAGGGAGGCCATGCAAAATTAACCCTATAAGGATGGTGAGGGAAATCCCGTCCAGACCCATTACAACTACCTGCCGATGCTGCCCCTAGTGGTTGCAATACCACTACTCCAACCCAGTTCAGTTTATAATGGAGGGATTCTATCCGCACTGTTGCAACGTGTCTGATTAAAGGAGATGTTGAGGTCACAGGTGGAGGTCCTAGAGGAGGTGGAGGAGTCATAAGCAGTGGAGGAATTGTTAGACACAGAGTTTGTCCCATAAGCCTTGGGGATTCAAAGACTTGTCGAGCAGCCCCTTGACCGCCTGACCCCACAGCAACCAGATTAACCTAGTGCCCAGTCAGCAAAATGTAGCGCCCCTGGCCATGCTTACTCGTCCAAGTGTCTGTGGTGAAATGCACCCTGGCAGACAGAGATTTTGTCAAGGAAAGGGTGATGTTGTCTGCGACATGGTGGTGTAGCGCAGGCACAGCTTTCTTAGAAAAGTAATGTCGACTGGGCAATTTGTACTTCAGGACTGTGACTTCCATCAGCTTTCGGAAACCTTCTGTATCTACCATGCTGAAAGGCATCATATCCATGGCCAGCAGATTGGAGATGGTGGAGTTCAACCTCTGTAATAATTATAGGGGATAATTCAGGAGACTCTGCGTGGAACAAGACAACAGGACACAGTTTTATAAGTAGTAAAGTTTATATTATCACACGGTGATTCAAGCAGGTGCAGAGAGAAACTCAAGTCCACAACACTTGGTGCAAATAATAAACGCAGCTTAGCAGTCAATAGGAAACTTCAGAGGTAGATGCAAACAAACAGAAAGTCTATGAAGCAGTTATACTTGAGGAAACTTGACACGAATAGATCCTTGACTTAGTCCAGACACAGATAGATATGCTATTAGGCAGTTCAAATCATATCTTAGCTCAACCAGGGAGGCCTGGTTAATAGTCTCAGGTTTTGCAGAGCAGAAACAGCTTACATGTCCAGCAAATGCAGATGGAAGTAACACGAGCAGCAGATGAAGGAGGATTACTGAACACTGGTGTATGCAGCAGGAACTCAGAGCAGAGTGGCAGGATCTCCAACACAGGTTCACAGGAGCAGGTGCAGGTGCAAGGCCAGGGAGTAATCAGGAGCTGGATGCAAAGCAGAATAATCTAGCACAGACTGAAGGCTGGGGTGGAGTTTTATAGCAGGAAGACAAGTGCACATGAGACCAAAGACGCCATGTTGGAAAAGGGCAGTAATGCACAAAAGGTAAAAAATGTTCAGAGTCCTGACAACCTCTTAGCTTTGTCATGCGTATGAGGAAACAATCTTTTACATGACCACAACTGTTGGACCATGGACTGGCTGCCGTGCTGAGAGAGGGCAAAGTACGGTGAACTGGACAAACTGCTGGACCGTGAGAGAGGTGCAGGCAGAAATGTTACGGTGGATTGAGAAAGTTGTGGTGTGCTCATTCTCTGAGATCAGTCAAAAACAGCAGGCATGTCCACTTCCATTACAGCTTATGGCGGGCTCTCAGTCAGTGTGACTGGAGCAGATAAAGAACCAGAGGTTCTGCTGTCGAAGACCTGCTTCTCAATAGTTGGTAACATAGGAGGAGGAACAAGCAGCAGATGCGATTAATGGGGCAGCTGATGGTTGTTGAGGTCCGCTGGTCCGCATTTTTGTGCACTGGGATTCCCACAGTAGCACATGTTGATTGCGCATGTGAAAATTCATACATGTAGTAGTCAAATTATTGCACTTTTTACCTCTACTCAGTTTTTTTTTTGCAAAGTTGGCAGATTTAGTGAGTTGGCTCATCCTTTGCAGTGTCAAAAAAGGCCCAGGCTAGGCAACTCTTGCCACCCCTGCAAGCTGCAGACCCACGGATGCTGCTGGTCACATCCATAGTTGTGAATGAGGATGCATTGCTCATCGTGGCTGCATCACTACATGTCTGCAACGTACGGCGCAACTTACTGTAACCTCCTCGTCTTCCTCTTCAGATGATCTACTCAGCTGTGAGCTTCTATGTTCACGCCAACTAGGATCTAACACCTCATTATTATCATCCTCTGTGTTATCACATTCCTCGCCCTTGAGGTCACCCTTCTCCTTTTCCTGCCATGACAGCACAGTACAGTCTGTGTGAGCTTCAAATATCTGAGTCTCATCAGGATCACCCCCACCACCCGGGGTTAACATCTGATGACGAGGGTCAGGATGCTATTCGGACCCTACTTTGTCCTGCCATGGATCCAAGCTAAAATATTTTGGGCATTGGTGCAGATTTGCTCCTCTAGACTCTGAAAGCTTTTGAGTACACTTCTGATGATCATGGCATATAATGTGTGAACAGCTCTTCAGACTCACCCATCTTTGGTTCTATACAGTCAGTTGTATGGTTGGAGAGTTGGGATGCGGGGAAAAAGCAAGAGGAATCTGGGTGCCTCTTCAGCGGACTGTACTGGGTGTGATGTTGAGGTGGAGGAAGAGGAGGCAATGCCACTTGCCATCCACTCGAGCACATGCTCTTTCTGGGCCTCATAAAACAAGATGTACCACTGTGCAACTGCCAAAGAAAGGTAGTGGAGTAGCTCATCCAGTAATAGAAGTTGTCAGATGTCTTTGCATAGGACGTGACGTTGGTTCACTAGTGCTTTCACAAACATTACCACCTACCCCACGTAAACCTTGAACACCAAGCCTAATTCCCCTTCCACCACGGCCTCACTTTTTTCCCAGGCATGTTGGTCAGATAGTGTGGTAGGAGCACAGTATTAGCAACAAAAAATTAGATTTTAAACTCTGCACCACCTCTGCAAATAGCTGAATTTCAGTGGCAGTAAATTCCAAGCTGAAATATGGCGTGCTACATCGCGTTAGTCAAAGAAGAAAGAATTGTTTGAGCGTGGATGAGGCCTGTATTACAAAGAAGATATGCTACAAACAATTTGCAAGTCAGATGTCCCCTACTGTATGACGTTAGGAACACAAGAATTTTTTATGGCCTCTGGATCAGGCCTCTATAACACACTAGATGTTACAAACTATTTTAAAGTCAGGTCCCCTACTGTATGACACTTAGCAACAGAAAAAAAAATGCTGGTTATGTGTGTGAGATCTGCAGACAGCTTAATTTCAACCCAATATATTGACAAAGTGTGATACAGATGGCTGTCTAACTTTTTACAACTGAAAAATTATGTATTTTTTTTAATGTGATTTAGGTCTGCAGACAGTTTCATATCACCACAGCACTAAATGACAAGGTGGGATACAGCAGGTTGTTTCACATTTAGCTTGTGAAAAAATATTATTTACAATGCTATACTTGTGCATGGAGCACAATAGAAGCAGAGCACAACACACTTGAAGGACAAATGCCCTGCTGGCTTTGTCTGTGGACCTTAATAATGGCCAAAAAAAAAACAATTGCTGGAAGGTAAACTTAACAGCCACACTGGCCACTAGCTAGCTACACTAAATGACTGATATACAACTGCCTAGCCTACTAGCTAAAATCTTGCTGCTAACAGTGCTAACGTCAGGAGCAGACTCTCTGCGTTGTTAGTGTCCAAATGGCGCTAAAACAAGATGTCCGCTATTTATATGGAGGCAGACATGTGATTTTAGCAGCCATTGACACAAGCCGTGATGTCAGGACATTGTGGATATTTCCTGTGCCCTGATTGAAGTTAGGGAAAAAAAAGTTTACAAGAACGCTGTGCCTCTGAGCTCTGCAAACACCGTCCCCTCATCAAACACATGCCAAATGGTCATGATACACCACCATTATCGTTGCGTTGCAAAAGTGCTGAAAATAATTTTGTGGCAATGCAAATATTTTCCCACACTTTTTACCTAATGATACCAATTTTATAACATTTTGCTCGTGTTTCCAATCATGAATCCAAATGTGCCGTATTCGTGCCAAATTTATGTTTGGCGATCGTTTTCCAAACAAATTCTCTCATCACTAGTCAGGAGTTCAAGGGAGATCAGAGGCATGGCAACTGGGAACATCCTCCGGGTCCTGCCTTCCTGCTTTGCTCAGACCATCAGAGCAGGCCGAATCTGCAGCAATAAGCTATGACGCAGCACAGAGCATTTTCCCAATCCTCATGCAACGTGATAGCAAGTCAGTGACTTGCTGTATTCACTTTGCTGAATGTTTCCAGCTGGATAAACGAACAGGGTGGCTGCAAGCATTCAGCAATGTCATTTTGTTTTAAACTGTGCGCCCTTGAGTAGGCAGGAGGTAGCACCCTAGGGTGCCCACCCTGCATACCCCTTGTCCTGGCACCAGAGGCGTAGCTAGGGTTTCAACTTAGGGGCGGCGAAACATCTGAGTGGGCCCCTAACCAGCTAACCCTGATTACAGCTACGGTTGCGCACTCTAGTTGTGAATATAGGGGAACCTCAGAATATGACCCTACTGTTATTGAAAATAAATCTATATACAAAAACGAACATTGACTTTACCGCCATATTGTGACCATATGCAACTTTGATGGTCACAATACTCTGAGTGCCCCTATAACAATAATGCTTAAGTGCCCACTTTACATTTAATAATGTCCCCTAAGTTCCCCCATGTACTGCTCCATTATACACAGTATGGTGAGCTTAAAGCTTCCCTATACACAGTCTAAGGCCCCCACAGCTCCCTTATACACAGTATGATTCTATAACTAGGGTTGAGCGAAACGGGTCGATCATTTTCAAAAGTCGCCGACTTTTGGCTAAGTCGGCGTCTCATGAAACCCGATCCGATCCCTGTGCTTGTCGGCCATGCGGTACGCGACTTTCGCGCCAAAGTCGCGTTTCAATGACGCGAAAAGCGCCATTTCTCAGCCAATGAAGGTGAACGCAGAGTGTGGGCAGCGTGATGACATAGATCCTGGTCCCCACCATCTTAGAGAAGGGCATTGCAGTGATTGGCTTGCTGTCTGCGGCGTCACAGGGGGCTATAAAGGGGCGTTCCCGCCGACCGCCATCTTACTGCTGCTGATCTGAGCTTAGGGAGAGGTTGCTGCCGCTTCGTCAGAAGCAGGGAGAGCGTTAGGCAGGGTCCACTAACCACCAAACCGCTTGTGCTGTAGCGATTTCCACTGTCCAACACCACCTTCGGTGTGCAGGAACAGTGGAAGCTATTTTTTTTTTTTTTTCCTCAGCGCTGTAGCTCATTGGGCTGCCCTAGAAGGCTCCGTGATAGCTGTATTGCTGTGTGTACGCCACTGTGGAAACCAACTGCTTTTTTCAAAGCACATATCCTCTTGTTCCTTTCTGCACAGCTATCTTTTTTGTTTGTCCACACTTTTTATTTAATTTGTGCATCAGTCCACTCCTATTGCTGCCTGCCATACCTGGCTTAGATTACTGCAGGGAGATAGTAATTGTAGGACAGTCCCTGTTTTTTTTTTTTTTTTTTTTGTGGGAGATTAAGATTGGCATTTCTGCTACAGTGCCATCCCTGTGTGTGCCATCTCTCACTGAGTGGGCCATAGAAAGCCTATTTATTTTTTCCGTGATTTGTGTTCTAAATTCTACCTCAACACAAAAACACTACATCAATCAGTGGTAGAAAAATATTGGCCTCAGTCAGGGCTTGTGTGCCACTGCTGTGTGTGCTATCTCTTATTCAGTGGGCTATAGAAAGCCTATTTATTTATTTATTTTTTTTCTTATTATTTGGTTTCTAAAGTCTCCCTGAAAAAAAAAAAAAAAACTTAAAAAAACAGTGGGAGAGTAATATTGCCCTTTCAGCTTGTGCGCCAGTCTTGACTCCTGGGTGTGCCACCTCTCTCTCTCTAATTGTGGGCCATAGAAAGCCTTTTTTTTTTGTTTTTTTTTTAATATTATTTGGTTTCTAAAGTCTCCCTTAAAAAACAAAAAATACATAAAAAAACAGTGGGAGAGTAATATTGCCCTTTCAGCTTGTGTGCCAGTCTTGACTCCTGGGTGTGCCACCTCTCTCTCTCATTCAGTGGGCCATAGAAAGGCTATTTATTTTTTTGGTTTTTTTAATATTATTTGGTTTCTAAAGTCTCCCTTAAAAAACAAAAAATACATAAAAAAACAGTGGGAGAGTAATATTGCCCTTTCAGCTTGTGTGCCAGTCTTGACTCCTGGGTGTGCCACCTCTCTCTCTCATTCAGTGGGCCATAGAAAGGCTATTTATTTTTAAAAAAAATATTATTGGGTTTCTAAAGTCTCCCTTAAAAAACAAAAAATACATAAAAAAACAGTGGGAGAGTAATATTGCCCTTTCAGCTTGTGTGCCAGTCTTGACTCCTGGGTGTGCCACCTCTCTCTCTCATTCAGTGGGCCATAGAAAGGCTATTTATTTTTTAAAAAAATATTATTGGGTTTCTAAAGTCTCCCTTAAAAAACAAAAAATACATAAAAAAACAGTGGGAGAGTAATATTGCCCTTTCAGCTTGTGTGCCAGTCTTGACTCCTGGGTGTGCCACCTCTCTCCCTCTCATTCAGTGGGCCATAGAAAGCATTTATTTTTTTTTTTCCTTGATTTGTGTTCTAAAATCTACCTCAACACAAAAACACTACATCAATCAGTGGGAGAAAAATATTGGCCTCAGTCAGGGCTTGTGTGCCACTGCTGTGTGTGCTATCTCTCATTCAGTGGGCTATAGAAAGCCTATTTATTTATTTTTTTTTTTTCTTATTATTTGGTTTCTAAAGTCTCCCTGAAAAAAAAAAATACCTAAAAAAACAGTGGGAGAGTAATATTGCCCTTTCAGCTTGTGTGCCAGTCTTGACTCCTGGGTGTGCCACCTCTCTCTCTCATTCAGTGGGCCATAGAAAGGCTATTTATTTTTTTGTTTTTTTTAATATTATTTGGTTTCTAAAGTCTCCCTGAAAAAAAACAAAACATAAAAAAACAGTGGGAGAGTAATATTGCCCTTTCAGCTTGTGTGCCAGTCTTGACTCCTGGGTGTGCCACCTCTCTCTCTCATTCAGTGGGCCATAGAAAGGCTATTTATTTTTTTGGTATTTTTAATATTATTTGGTTTCTAAAGTCTCCCTGAAAATAAAAAAAAAAAAACTTAAAAAAACAGTGGGAGAGTAATATTGCCCTTTCAGCTTGTGCGCCAGTCTTGACTCCTGGGTGTGCCACCTCTCTCTCTCTAATTGTGGGCCATAGAAAGCCTTTTTTTTTTTTTTAATATTATTTGGTTTCTAAAGTCTCCCTTAAAAAACAAAAAATACATAAAAAAAACAGTGGGAGAGTAATATTGCCCTTTCAGCTTGTGTGCCAGTCTTGACTCCTGGGTGTGCCACCTCTCTCTCTCATTCAGTGGGCCATAGAAAGGCTATTTATTTTTTTGGTTTTTTTAATATTATTTGGTTTCTAAAGTCTCCCTGAAACAAAAAAAAAAACATAAAAAAACAGTGGGAGAGTAATATTGCCCTTTCAGCTTGTGTGCCAGTCTTGACTCCTGGGTGTGCCACCTCTCTCCCTCTCATTCAGTGGGCCATAGAAAGCCTATTTATTTATTTTTTTAAATATTATTGGGTTTCTAAAGTCTCCCTTAAAAAACAAAAAATACATAAAAAAACAGTGGGAGAGTAATATTGCCCTTTCAGCTTGTGTGCCAGTCTTGACTCCTGGGTGTGCCACCTCTCTCTCATTCAGTGGGCCATAGAAAGCATTTATTTTTTTTTTTCCTTGATTTGTGTTCTAAAATCTACCTCAACACAAAAACACTACATCAATCAGTGGGAGAAAAATATTGGCCTCAGTCAGGGCTTGTGTGCCACTGCTGTGTGTGCTATCTCTCATTCAGTGGGCTATAGAAAGCCTATTTATTTATTTATTTTTTTTCTTATTATTTGGTTTCTAAAGTCTCCCTGAAAAAAAAAATACCTAAAAAAACAGTGGGAGAGTAATATTGCCCTTTCAGCTTGTGTGCCAGTCTTGACTCCTGGGTGTGCCACCTCTCTCTCATTCAGTGGGCCATAGAAAGGCTATTTATTTTTTTGGTTTTTTTAATATTATTTGGTTTCTAAAGTCTCCCTGAAAATAAAAGAAAAAAAACTTAAAAAAACAGTGGGAGAGTAATATTGCCCTTTCAGCTTGTGCGCCAGTCTTGACTCCTGGGTGTGCCACCTCTCTCTCTCTAATTGTGGGCCATAGAAAGCCTTTTTTGTTTTGTTTTTTTTTTTTATATTATTTGGTTTCTAAAGTCTCCCTGAGAAAAAAAAAAAAAAAATTAGGTGGGAGATTAATATTGACATTAGTGCTTGAGTGACAGTCCTGCGTGTGTGTCATCTCTGTGATTTTGTGCCACAGAAAACAGAGTGTGTAACATTGTGCCTGATTTTCCTTGTGGTCTCACCAACCTGTTAAGGGATATTGAAATCATACTGAAGTTATAGCTCACCGTGTAAGTTGTTTGACAGCAACAAATAAAGTTACTTTGGTTAAGATTTTAAAACAATGAGGAAGTCTGGTGCAAGAGGTCGTCGTGGGCGTTCATTGTCAGCTGGTAATGATGGTAGTGGTAGTGGAGCATCAGGTGGTCGTGGGGATAAAAATATTCCACCTAAGTCTGGAGCTGTGGAGCCAGTTTAGTCGTCAGGCTACACAAGGCCTCGAACGCTCTCTTTTCTGGGAGTAGGAAAACCGCTTTTAAAGGCGGAGCAGCAACAGCAAGTTTTGGCTTACATTGCAGACTCAGCCTCTAGCTCTTTTGCCTCCTCTTCCGAAACTGGTAAATGTAAAAGCAGCGCGTCGCTTGTGGATGTTCACGGTCAGGGACAAGTCGCTTCCTTGTCCTCCTCAGCAAAAACTACAACAAGAGAGAAGGATGCAGCAGGCGACACAACGGGTCACTCCATGGAGCTCTTTACACATACCGTCCCTGGCTTAGAAAGTGAAACATTTAACAGGCCATGCCCATTACAAGTAGATTCTGACATGGAGTGCACTGATGCACAGCCACAGCCAGAGTACTATGCTGCTCCTTTGACTCAGACCACCACTTTGCCCTCTCAGGGTACAGATCCACAATCAGACCCTGATGAGACTATGTTGCCCCGCCACGAACGCTATACCACCGACCGACACAGTGACACAGACGAAGTTGCACACGAGCTCGAAGAGGAGGTAATAGATGACCCAGTTATTGACCCCGATTGGCAGCCATTGGGGGAACAGGGTGCAGGCGGCAGTAGTTCAGAAGCGGAGGTGGAGGAGGGGCCGCAGCAGGCATCAACATCGCAACAGGTTCCATCTGCCGGGCCCGTATCTGGCCCAAAACGCGTGTCAAAGCCAAAACCTGTTGGAGGACAGCGTGGCCATCCGGTTAAAGCTCAGTCTGCAATCCCTGAAAAGGGATCTGTCATGATCTCAATGGCAAGAGAACATAGCATCAGCATATATATATGAACTAGCTCTTGGAAGATGGGAACTGAGCTGACCATGAGCTAAACCTAACGCACAACTAGCAGTGGCCGGGTAGCATGCCTACGTTGATTCTAGATGCCCAGCACCAGCCGGAGGACTAAATAAAGCTAGCAGAGGAAAATATTAGTCCTAGCTCACCTCTAGAGAAATACCCCGAAAGGAGACAGAGGCCCCCCACATGTATTGGCGGTGAGTTAAGAAGAAATAACAAACGTAGTATGAAAATAGGTTTAGCAAATTTGAGGTCCACTTACTACATAGCAGAAGACAGAAAGGACACTTTCATGGTCAGCTAAAAACCCTATCAAAACACCATCCAGAAATTACTTTAAAACTCTGGCATTAACTCATAACACCAGAGTGGCAATTCCTGTTCACAAGAGCTTTCCAGACACAGTAACGAAACTACAGCTGTGAACTGGAACAAAAATGCAAAAACAAACATGGACAAGAGTCCAACTTATCTAGTAGTTGTCTAGGAGCAGGAACAAGCACAGAGAGGCTTCTGATAACATTGTTGACCGGCAAGCAACTAACAAAGCAGCAAGGTTATATAGCGACTCCCACATCTTGATGGGAACAGGTGAACAGAGAAGATGAAGACACCAGTTCAATTCCACCAGTAGCCACCGGGGGAGCCCAGAATCCAAATTCACAACAGTACCCCCCCTCAAGGAGGGGGCACCGAACCCTCACCAGAACCACCAGGGCGATCAGGATGGGCCCTATGAAAGGCACGAACCAGATCAGAGGCATGAACATCAGATGCATTCACCCAAGAATTATCCTCCTGGCCGTATCCCTTCCACTTGACCAGATACTGGAGTCTCCGTCTGGAAACACGAGAGTCTAAGATTTTCTCCACAACGTACTCCAACTCACCCTCAACCAACACCGGAGCAGGAGGCTCAACGGAAGGCACAACCGGTACCTCATACCTGCGCAATAATGACCGATGAAAAACGTTATGAATAGAAAAGGATGCAGGGAGGTCCAAACGGAAGGAAACAGGGTTAAGAATCTCCAATATCTTATACGGGCCGATGAACCGAGGCTTAAACTTAGGAGAAGAGACCCTCATAGGGACAAAACGAGAAGACAACCACACCAAATCCCCAACACAAAGCCGAGGACCAACACGACGGTGGCGGTTGGCAAAAAGCTGAGTCTTCTCCTGGGACAACCTCAAATTGTCCACCACCTGCCCCCAGATCTGATGCAATCTCTCCACCACAGCATCCACTCCAGGACAATCCGAAGATTCCACCTGACCAGAGGAAAATCGAGGATGAAACCCCGAATTACAGAAAAACGGGGACACCAAAGTGGCAGAGCTGGCCCGATTATTGAGAGCGAACTCCGCCAATGGCAAAAAGGCAACCCAATCATCCTGGTCAGCAGACACAAAACACCTCAGATATGTCTCCAGGGTCTGATTAATCCGCTCGGTCTGGCCATTCGTCTGAGGATGGAAAGCGGACGAAAAAGATAAATCTATGCCCATCCTAGCACAGAATGCCCGCCAAAATCTAGACACGAATTGAGTCCCTCTGTCAGAAACGATATTCTCAGGAATACCATGCAAACGAACAACATTTTGAAAAAACAGAGGAACCAACTCGGAAGAAGAAGGCAACTTGGGCAGAGGAACCAAATGGACCATCTTAGAGAAACGGTCACACACCACCCAGATGACAGACATCTTCTGAGAAACAGGCAGATCTGAAATAAAATCCATCGAGATGTGCGTCCAAGGCCTCTTAGGAATAGGCAAGGGCAACAATAATCCACTAGCCCGAGAACAACAAGGCTTGGCCCGAGCACAAACGTCACAAGACTGCACAAAGCCTCGCACATCTCGTGACAGGGAAGGCCACCAGAAGGACCTTGCCACCAAATCCCTGGTACCAAAAATGCCAGGATGACCTGCCAACGCAGAAGAATGAACCTCAGAGATTACTCTACTGGTCCAATCATCAGGAACAAACAGTTTATCAGGTGGGCAACGATCAGGTCTATCCGCCTGAAACTCCTGCAAGGCCCGCCGCAGGTCTGGAGAAACGGCTGACAATACCACTCCATCCTTAAGGATACCTGTGGGCTCAGAGTTACCAGGCGAGTCAGGCTCAAAACTCCTAGAAAGGGCATCCGCCTTAACATTCTTAGAACCCGGTAGGTATGACACCACAAAATTAAACCGAGAGAAAAATAATGACCAGCGCGCCTGTCTAGGATTCAGGCGCCTGGCGGTCTCAAGATAAATCAAATTTTTGTGGTCCGTCAATACCACCACCTGATGTCTGGCCCCCTCAAGCCAATGGCGCCACTCCTCAAAAGCCCACTTCATGGCCAAAAGCTCCCGATTCCCAACATCATAATTCCGCTCAGCGGGCGAAAATTTACGGGAAAAGAAGGCACAAGGCCTCATCACGGAGCAGTCAGAACTTTTCTGCGACAACACTGCCCCAGCTCCGATCTCAGAAGCGTCGACCTCAACCTGAAAAGGTAGAGCAACATCAGGCTGACGCAACACAGGGGCAGAGGAAAAACGGCGCTTAAGCTCCCGAAAGGCCTCCACAGCATCAGGGGACCAATCAGCAACATCAGCACCCTTCTTAGTCAAATCGGTCAATGGCTTAGCAATATCCGAAAAACCAGCAATAAATCGACGATAAAAGTTAGCAAAGCCCAAAAATTTCTGAAGACTCTTAAGAGAAGAGGGCTGCGTCCAATCACAAATAGCTTGAACCTTGACAGGATCCATTTCAATGGAAGAGGGGGAAAAAATATATCCCAAAAAGGAAATCCTCTGTACCCCAAAAACACACTTAGACCCCTTCACACACAAAGAATTAGACCGCAAAACCTGAAAAACCCTCCTGACTTGCTGGACATGAGAGTCCCAGTCATCCGAAAAAATCAGAATATCATCCAGATACACAATCATAAATTTATCCAAATAATCGCGAAAAATATCATGCATAAAGGACTGGAAAACTGACGGAGCATTTGAAAGACCAAAAGGCATCACTAAATACTCAAAGTGGCCCTCGGGCGTATTAAATGCGGTTTTCCACTCATCCCCCTGCCTGATTCGCACCAAATTATACGCCCCACGAAGGTCAATCTTAGAGAACCACTTGGCCCCCTTTATGCGAGCAAACAAATCAGTCAGCAACGGCAATGGGTATTGATATTTAACAGTGATTTTATTCAAAAGCCGATAATCAATACATGGTCTCAAAGAGCCGTCTTTTTTTGACACAAAGAAAAAACCGGCTCCTAAGGGAGATGACGATGGACGAATATGTCCCTTTTCCAAGGACTCCTTTATATATTCTCGCATAGCAGCATGTTCAGGCACAGACAGATTAAATAAACGACCCTTTGGGTATTTACTACCCGGGATTAAATCTATGGCACAATCGCACTCTCGGTGCGGAGGTAACGAACCAAGCTTGGATTCTTCAAAGACGTCACGATAGTCAGACAGGAACTCAGGAATTTCAGAGGGAATAGATGATGAAATGGAAACCACAGGTACATCCCCATGAGCCCCCTTACATCCCCAGCTCAACACAGACATAGCTCTCCAGTCGAGGACTGGGTTGTGAGATTGCAGCCAAGGCAATCCTAGCACCAAATCATCATGTAGATTATACAGCACCAGAAAGCGAATAATCTCCTGGTGATCCGGATTAATACGCATAGTTACTTGTGTCCAGTATTGTGGTTTATTATTAGCCAATGGGGTGGAGTCAATCCCCTTCAGAGGAATAGGAGTCTCCAAAGGCTCTAAATCATACCCACAGCGATTGGCAAAGGACCAATCCATAAGACTCAAAGCGGCGCCAGAGTCGACATAGGCGTCCGTGGTAATAGATGACAAAGAGCAAATCAGGGTCACAGATAGAATAAACTTAGACGGCGAGGTGCAAATGGAAACAGATTTACCAAGCTTTTTAGTGCGTTTAGAGCATGCTGATATAACATGAGTAGAATCACCACAATAGAAACACAACCCATTTTTCCGTCTAAAATTCTGCCGCTCGCTTCGGGACAGAACTCTATCACACTGCATACTCTCTGGCAACTTCTCAGTGGACACCGCCAGATGGTGCACTGGTTTGCGCTCCCGCAAACGCCTATCGATCTGAATAGCCATTGTCATGGACTCATTCAGACCCGCAGGCACAGGGAACCCCACCATAACATCCTTAATGGCATCAGAGAGACCCTCTCTGAAAGTCGCCGCCAGGGCGCACTCATCCCACTGAGTAAGCACAGACCATTTACGGAATCTTTGGCAGTAAATTTCCGCTTCATCTTGCCCCTGAGATAGGGACATCAAAGTTTTTTCTGCCTGAAGCTCCAAATGAGGTTCGTCATAAAGCAACCCCAAGGCCAGAAAAAACGCATCCACATTGAGCAACGCAGGATCCCCTGGTGTCAATGAAAAAGCCCAGTCTTGAGGGTCGCCCCGGAGCAAGGAAATCACAATCCTGACCTGCTGTGCAGGGTCTCCGGCAGAGCGAGATTTCAGGGACAAAAATAATTTGCAATTATTTCGAAAATTCTGAAACCCAGATCTATTCCCCGAGAAAAATTCCGGCAAAGGAATTCTCGGCTCAGATACAGGTGCATGACAAACAAAATCTTGCAAATTTTGTACCTTCGTGGCGAGATTATTCAAACCTGCAGTTACACTCTGAAGATCCATTACAAACAGGTGGACACAGAGCCATTCAAGGGTTAAGAGGAGGTAAGAAGCAGCTAGACAGCAATTAAGGGCTAGGCAGCAAAACTCTGAAGGGAAAAAAAAAAAAAAAAAATTTCCCTTAAACACTTCTCTATCTCCTGCTTCAGCCCAAACAATTAACACTTTGTGGGCCGGTCAAACTATCATGATCTCAATGGCAAGAGAACATAGCATCAGCATATATATATGAACTAGCTCTTGGAAGATGGGAACTGAGCTGACCATGAGCTAAACCTAACGCACAACTAGCAGTGGCCGGGTAGCATGCCTACGTTGATTCTAGATGCCCAGCACCAGCCGGAGGACTAAATAAAGCTAGCAGAGGAAAATATTAGTCCTAGCTCACCTCTAGAGAAATACCCCGAAAGGAGACAGAGGCCCCCCACATGTATTGGCGGTGAGTTAAGAAGAAATAACAAACGTAGTATGAAAATAGGTTTAGCAAATTTGAGGTCCACTTACTACATAGCAGAAGACAGAAAGGACACTTTCATGGTCAGCTAAAAACCCTATCAAAACACCATCCAGAAATTACTTTAAAACTCTGGCATTAACTCATAACACCAGAGTGGCAATTCCTGTTCACAAGAGCTTTCCAGACACAGTAACGAAACTACAGCTGTGAACTGGAACAAAAATGCAAAAACAAACATGGACAAGAGTCCAACTTATCTAGTAGTTGTCTAGGAGCAGGAACAAGCACAGAGAGGCTTCTGATAACATTGTTGACCGGCAAGCAACTAACAAAGCAGCAAGGTTATATAGCGACTCCCACATCTTGATGGGAACAGGTGAACAGAGAAGATGAAGACACCAGTTCAATTCCACCAGTAGCCACCGGGGGAGCCCAGAATCCAAATTCACAACAGGGATCCGAGTCTAGGAAGAGTGCAGTCTGGCATTTTTTTAAACAACATCCAACTGATCAGCGCAAAGTCATCTGTCAAAAATGTTCAACTAGCTTAAGCAGAGGTCAGAATCTGAAAAGTCTAAATACTAGTTGCATGCATAGACACTTAACCACCATGCATTTTCAAGCCTGGACTAACTACCAAACGTCCCTTAAGGTTGTAGCACCCTCGGCCAATGAAGCTAGTCAGCAACGCAACATCCCTTCCGTCACTGTAAGGCCACCATTTTCTGCACCACCGGCAGTATCTGTGCAGGTTTCTTTGCCAGCCAAAAGCAGTCAGGGTCAGGGAACCACCAGTTTTGTAGGAGGAAATATTGCATCTAGGGCACCGGCGGAAACAATACCGTCTCCAACCGTCTCTCAGTCTGCCATGTACACCGGCACACCCGAAAGTTCCACGATCTCCAGCTCTCCAGTCCAGCTCACCCTACATGACACTCTGGTTAGAAAAAGGAAGTACTTATCCTCGCATCCGCGTACACAGGGTTTTAACGCCCACATAGCTAGACTAATCTCGTTAGAGATGATGCCCTACCGGTTAGTTGAAAGCGAAGCTTTCAAAGCCCTGATGGAGTACGCTGAACCACGATACGAGCTACCCAGTCGACACTTTTTTTCCAGAAAAGCCATCCCAGCCCTGCACCAGCATGTTAAACAGCGCATCGTCCATGCACTCAGGCAATCTGTGAGTACAAAGGTGCACCTGACTACAGATGCATGGACCAGTAGGCATGGCCAGGGACGTTATGTGTCCATCACGGCACACTGGGTGAATGTGGTGGATGCAGGGTCCACAGGCGACATCAATTTAGGGACAGTTGTGCCTAGCCCACGGTCTAGGAAACAGTTGGCTGTAGGCGTTCGCACCCCCTCCTCCTCCTCCTCCTCGTCCTCCTGCAGAAGCTACAGCTCTTCCACAGAACGCAGTCTGCCAACCACTCCATCGGCAGATGACACTGTTGCACACCAGTTGTCCCATTATGGGCCAGCTACTGCCAAGCGTCAGCAGGCTGTATTGGCTATGAAGTGTTTGGGCGACAACAGACACACCGCGGAAGTTCTGTCCGAGTTCTTGCAACAAGAAACGCAGTCGTGGCTGGGCACAGTAGATCTTGAGGCAGGCAAGGTAGTGAGTGATAACGGAAGGAATTTCATGGCTGCCATCTCCCTTTCCCAACTGAAACACATTCCTTGCCTGGCTCACACCTTAAACCTGGTGGTGCAGTGCTTATTGAAAACTTATCCTGGGTTCTCCGACCTGCTCCTCAAAGTGCGTGCACTTTGCTCACATATCCGACGTTCGCCTGTACACGCCAGCCGTATGCAGACCTATCAGCGGTCTTTGAACCTTCCCCAGCATCGCCTAATCATAGACGTTGCAACAAGGTGGAACTCAACACTGCACATGCTTCAGAGACTGTGCGAACAGAGGCGTGCTGTTATTTAATTGTGGGAGGATACACGGGCAGGCAGTAGGATGCCAGACATGGAGTTGTCAGGTGTGCAGTGGTCTAAGATACAAGACATGTGTCAAGTCCTTCAGTGTTTTGAGGAATGCACACGGCTGGTTAGTGCAGACAACGCCGTAATAAGCATGAGCATCCCCCTAATGCGTCTGCTGATGCAAAGTTTGACGCACATAAAGGAGCAGGCGTCTGCACCAGAGGAAGAGGAAAGCCTTGATGACAGTCAGCCATTGTTTGGTCAGGGCAGTGTACAGGACGAGGTAGCGGGCGAAGAGGAGGTGGAGGACGAGGAGGATGATGGGGATGAGTATATTTTTAATGCCGAACCTTTCCCGGGGGCACAGGAAATTGGTTGCGTGTCACGGCCGGGTTCTGGTTTTTTGAGGGACACAAGTGACGTAGATTTGCCTGCAACTGCCCCTCAACCAATCACAACCGGAGATTTGACAACTGGAACTTTGGCCCACATGGCGGATTATGCCTTACGTATCCTAAAAAGGGACACACGCATTACGAAAATGATGAACGATGACGATTACTGGTTGGCCTGCCTCCTTGATCCACGCTATAAAGGCAAATTGCAAAATATTATGCCACATGAGAACTTGGAACTAATATTAGCAACCAAACAATCAACTCTTGTTGACCGTTTGCTTCAGGCATTCCCAGCACACAGCGCACGTGATCGTTCTCACACGAGCTCCAGGGGGCAGCAGACTAGGAGTGTTAGGGGTGCACACATCAGAAGTGGCGTTGGACAGAGGGGTTTTCTGACCAGGTTGTGGAGTGATTTTGCTATGACCGCAGACAGGACAGGTACTGCTGCATCAATTGAAAGTGACAGGAGACAACATTTGTCCAGTATGGTTACTAACTATTTTTCATCCCTTATCGATGTTCTCCCTCAACCGTCATTCCCATTTGATTACTGGGCCTCCAAATTAGACACCTGGCCAGAATTGGCAGAATATGCATTGCAGGAGCTTGCTTGCCCGGCAGCAAGTGTCCTATCAGAAAGAGTATTCAGTGCTGCAGGTTCAATATTAACCGAAAAAAGGACTCGTCTGGCTACCCAAAATGTTGACGATCTAACATTCATTAAAATGAACCACAACTGGATTTCGAAATCTTTTGCCCCACCTTGCCCGGCCGACACCTAGCTTTCCTATGAAAAGCTCTTGCCTGTGAATTACTTTTCTAATGTCTAATTTGCTGCAGCTGATTGTACAGCATACGACATGTTTACACCTCCCTAAATGGCAAAACTCCCCACACGGGGCCGTGGTATCGCGACTTGGCGCAAGCACCCGTGAGACTGCTGTTTGTCTGAAGAGGTGGGTGTGCTCGCTTTTGGTTGACGGCATTGCTACTGGGTCCCTCATAGTACAATGTAGTGTCTCTGGCGGTGGTGGTGCGCACCCAACGTCAGACACACCGTTGTAACATGAGGGGCCCTGGGGCGGTCCCGCCGGCCTCAAGAGAGTTCCCCCGTACCCCAGCTCAAAATGTGCTCTACCACGTGCAAAATTATGTCGCACAGCTCCACCAATCTTTAGTCTATTCGCTGACATCATTCAATGTCTGGCACTGACAATACAAATTTGTAGACATCTATGATGCAACTTAAAGTAGTCTGTGTCTGTGTCCTATATTGGCACCATTAAATAGTTACTGCCAAATTACTATGTCAGAAACTCAGTAGATGAGCCCACCCCTGTACCTAAGTATGCCACCTTTTTTTTTGTTTTGGTTGTTTTGCGAGACATTAACATCTATTTATATTTTGGGAGTACTGGGACAGACACTCCTTGCACTACTCCTCCACTCACCACCAAGCTGCCTGTGTATCCATGTAACCGCTGTAAAGCTGCCATGAGCCTATTGTTTGTTATTTTAGGCCTTTGATAGCCTGTATGCGGTCCCTACTTTAAATACTCCTCCACTCATCACCAGCTGCCTGCCCGTGTATCCATGTAACCGCTGTAAAACTGCCATGAGCCTATTGTTTGTTATTTTAGGCCTTTGATAGCCTGTCTGCGGTCCCTACTTTAAACACTCCTCCACTCACCACCAAGCTGCCTGCCCGTGTATCCATGTAACCGCTGTAAAACTGCCATGAGCCTATTGTTTGTTATTTTAGGCCTTCGAAGCCTGTCTGCGGTCCCTCCTTCCACTAGGCCTCCACTGACCAGACCACTGCTGCCCGTGTACCCCTGGAACCAATTTTAAAGTGCCTACAGCCAGCCCATTTTATTGTGTTAGGCCTTCGAAGCCTGTCTGCGGTCCCTCCTTCCAATAGGCCTACACTGACAAAGGTACACCTGACAACAGACACATGGACCTGTAGGCATGGCCACGGAAGGTTACGTGTCCTTTGTGGCTCAATGGGTTAATGTATTGGATGCATGGTCCACACAGGGGACAGCCTGCTAAGTCTGTATGCAGTCCCTAATTCAAGTTGTCCTCAACTGAATAAAGCTGAGCTTCTACCTTCTGGCTCTCATTAAGTGTTTTTTAAAAAACAAAATGGTGGTTAGGGCCTACTAACGGCTTCTGCCCCTCCCTGGTGTTGCCCTCAACTGAATAAAGCTGAGCTTCTACCTTCCGGCTCTGATTAACTGCTGTTTTTAAACACATTGCTGGTTCCGGCCTACTAACGGTGTCTGCCCCTCCCTGGTGTTGCCCTCAACTGAATAAAGCTGAGCTTCTACCTTCCGGCTCTGATTAACTGCTGTTTTTAAACACATTGCTGGTTCCGGCCTACTAACGGTGTCTGCCCCTCCCTGGTGTTGCCCTCAACTGAATAAAGCTGAGCTTCTACCTTCCGGCTCTGATTAACTGCTGTTTTTAAACACATTGCTGGTTCCGGCCTACTAACGGTGTCTGCCCCTGCCTGGTGTTGCCCTCAACTGAATAAAGCTGAGCTTCAACCTTCTGGCTCTCATTAAGTGTTTTTTAAAAAACAAAATGGTGGTTAGGGCCTACTAACGGCTTCTGCCCCTCCCTGGTGTTGCCCTCAACTGAATAAAGCTGAGCTTCTACCTTCCGGCTCTGATTAACTGCCGTTTTTAAACACATTGCTGGTTCCGGCCTACTAACGGTGTCTGCCCCTCCCTGGTGTTGCCCTCAACTGAATAAAGCTGAGCTTCTACCTTCCGGCTCTGATTAACTGCTGTTTTTAAACACATTGCTGGTTCCGGCCTACTAACGGTGTCTGCCCCTGCCTGGTGTTGCCCTCAACTGAATAAAGCTGAGCTTCAACCTTCTGGCTCTCATTAAGTGTTTTTTAAAAAACAAAATGGTGGTTAGGGCCTACTAACGGCTTCTGCCCCTCCCTGGTGTTGCCCTCAACTGAATAAAGCTGAGCTTCTACCTTCCGGCTCTGATTAACTGCTGTTTTTAAACACATTGCTGGTTCCGGCCTACTAACGGTGTCTGCCCCTGCCTGGTGTTGCCCTCAACTGAATAAAGCTGAGCTTCAACCTTCTGGCTCTCATTAAGTGTTTTTTAAAAAACAAAATGGTGGTTAGGGCCTACTAACGGCTTCTGCCCCTCCCTGGTGTTGCCCTCAACTGAATAAAGCTGAGCTTCTACCTTCCGGCTCTGATTAACTGCTGTTTTTAAACACATTGCTGGTTCCGGCCTACTAACGGTGTCTGCCCCTCCCTGGTGTTGCCCTCAACTGAATAAAGCTGAGCTTCTACCTTCCGGCTCTGATTAACTGCTGTTTTTAAACACATTGCTGGTTCCGGCCTACTAACGGTGTCTGCCCCTGCCTGGTGTTGCCCTCAACTGAATAAAGCTGAGCTTCAACCTTCTGGCTCTCATTAAGTGTTTTTTAAAAAACAAAATGGTGGTTAGGGCCTACTAACGGCTTCTGCCCCTCCCTGGTGTTGCCTTCAACTGAATAAAGCTGAGCTTCTACCTTCCGGCTCTGATTAACTGCTGTTTTTAAACACATTGCTGGTTCCGGCCTACTAACGGTGTCTGCCCCTCCCTGGTGTTGCCCTCAACTGAATAAAGCTGAGCTTCTACCTTCCGGCTCTGATTAACTGCTGTTTTTAAACACATTGCTGGTTCCGGCCTACTAACGGTGTCTGCCCCTGCCTGGTGTTGCCCTCAACTGAATAAAGCTGAGCTTCAACCTTCTGGCTCTCATTAAGTGTTTTTTAAAAAACAAAATGGTGGTTAGGGCCTACTAACGGCTTCTGCCCCTCCCTGGTGTTGCCCTCAACTGAATAAAGCTGAGCTTCTACCTTCCGGCTCTGATTAACTGCTGTTTTTAAACACATTGCTGGTTCCGGCCTACTAACGGTGTCTGCCCCTCCCTGGTGTTGCCCTCAACTGAATAAAGCTGAGCTTCTACCTTCCGGCTCTGATTAACTGCTGTTTTTAAACACATTGCTGGTTCCGGCCTACTAACGGTGTCTGCCCCTGCCTGGTGTTGCCCTCAACTGAATAAAGCTGAGCTTCAACCTTCTGGCTCTCATTAAGTGTTTTTTAAAAAATAAAATGGTGGTTAGGGCCTACTAACGGCTTCTGCCCCTCCCTGGTGTTGCCCTCAACTGAATAAAGCTGAGCTTCTACCTTCCGGCTCTGATTAACTGCTGTTTTTAAACACATTGCTGGTTCCGGCCTACTAACGGTGTCTGCCCCTGCCTGGTGTTGCCCTCAACTGAATAAAGCTGAGCTTCAACCTTCTGGCTCTGATTAACTGCTGTTTTTAAACACATTGCTGGTTCCGGCCTACTAACGGTGTCTGCCCCTGCCTGGTGTTGCCCTCAACTGAATAAAGCTGAGCTTCAACCTTCTGGCTCTCATTAAGTGTTTTTTAAAAAACAAAATGGTGGTTAGGGCCTACTAACGGCTTCTGCCCCTCCCTGGTGTTGCCCTCAACTGAATAAAGCTGAGCTTCTACCTTCCGGCTCTGATTAACTGCTGTTTTTAAACACATTGCTGGTTCCGGCCTACTAACGGTGTCTGCCCCTCCCTGGTGTTGCCCTCAACTGAATAAAGCTGAGCTTCTACCTTCCGGCTCTGATTAACTGCTGTTTTTAAACACATTGCTGGTTCCGGCCTACTAACGGTGTCTGCCCCTGCCTGGTGTTGCCCTCAACTGAATAAAGCTGAGCTTCAACCTTCTGGCTCTCATTAAGTGTTTTTTAAAAAACAAAATGGTGGTTAGGGCCTACTAACGGCTTCTGCCCCTCCCTGGTGTTGCCCTCAACTGAATAAAGCTGAGCTTCTACCTTCCGGCTCTGATTAACTGCTGTTTTTAAACACATTGCTGGTTCCGGCCTACTAACGGTGTCTGCCCCTGCCTGGTGTTGCCCTCAACTGAATAAAGCTGAGCTTCAACCTTCTGGCTCTCATTAAGTGTTTTTTAAAAAACAAAATGGTGGTTAGGGCCTACTAACGGCTTCTGCCCCTCCCTGGTGTTGCCCTCAACTGAATAAAGCTGAGCTTCTACCTTCCGGCTCTGATTAACTGCTGTTTTTAAACACATTGCTGGGCATATCTTCTCTGCAGGGAGTCATCACAGGCTTGAAGAAGAGACGGTGTAAAGGAGGGCTACTGTAATATCCATTTCTGATGCCCTTGCATGGTTCCCCTGCTCTCTCTATACGGGCACTCACCAGCCCAGCCGCATCCACGTGCTCCACTCCCTCTCTGTCCTTTGCACAAGTGCGTGTGCTCAACTGCTCCTAACATGGGCAGTACACACACCTGCAAAGATGCCCCCTGCCAATTGTTGGGAGGCTTCTTATATAAAAGACACTCTCCCCAATAGGGAGATGCCTGAGCAACCCCTATAGCTATTTAGTGGTAGTGTTTGCAACTGTATGTTTCCAGATCCCTTGTCCTTAGTCTATTATAGTATTTCCCTTATCCAGTGTCATCCCTGTAGTCTTGTTTAGCGTGTTCATAACCCTGAAGCTGCTCTGGCGGTAACCCTGAAGCCGTGTTGGCGGTACCTGAACTGTTTTCCGAGACCTGTGTGCCTGAACGCGAAACTATCATACACATTGCTGGACAGTCTATCAGTCTCCGAATTCTGTATGTCAATGACTCCAGTCCAGTATACCCTTCCAGAGAACCCATCCCTTAGGGACTACCTAGACGTGGTAGCTGGTGGCTACCTGAGCTCAAGCCTGACTCGACCTTCAGGAGCTCCAGTGAACACCAGGTAGCTACTTAGTTACTCCCCTCCTAGGCAAGCCCATCCCTGTGGCACAGTGGGTCCACGAACAACTGGCGCCACCAAGCTAACATGATATGTAGCCTAGGTCATCATGGGTCTTGCAGCAGGGCAATGACCACAAACATACTTCAAGATTTAAATAGCAGAATAGGAAGTATTTCTACGCTCTCCAGGATTACTACACAAATATTGGTAACAGAATTGTAGGTTTATTGTCAACACATTTCAGAGTCCACTGACTCCTTCTTCAGTATAACCATACATTAACCATATTGTATGGATGTCAGAAATACTTCCTATCTTGCTATTTATATCTACTGTTTCTTGGAAGCTGCCGCATCTGGTATTCAGGCTCTATAGGGGTTGTGTCTCACATAACCATGCAAGGTGTGTGGTCCTATTTAGCAATACCAACCCTTTAATGTGGAAAAGACCCTATTGCGCTTTTGCATTTTTTTATAAACATACTTCAAGAAGCACCCTGAAATGGATGGAAACAAAGCGTTGGAAAGTGGTCAGCAATGAGACTGGATCTAAATCGCATCGGACACTTGGAAGAGTGGTCCAAAATTCCAGAAGAGACGTGTAAGAAGCTTGTTAATGGTTATAGGAAGCAATTGATTGCAGTTATTTGTCCCAAAGAGTGTGCAACCAAATATTTAGTGGAGGGTGCCAACAATTTTGTCTGGCCCATTTTTTGGGTTTAGTGTGAGATTATGTCCTATTTGACTTTTTTTCTATGTTTTATTTTTGCTCCAATATACACTAAATTAAATAAATATGTGTATAACAGAACATGTGTAGTTGCAAAAATCTGGGCGAAATACTTCATTTTCTGGAACAACTTCAAGGGTGCCAACACTTTCAACCATGACTATATATATTAAACAGCTTTCAAGCACAAGTTCTCCTTGCCTAGGAAGTCATCAACATTGACAAGGAGCAGTACACTACAGAATTAAAAATCATTCTCTTTCTAAGAGCGGAGAGGATTTCTAAGAAGTGTTTTTTTTTTGTTTTTAAAGGCACTCTGCAATTTTACTCTTATAATAAGATGACACAACTCTTGTTAATGCCAGAATTTCTTGACATTTTCTCAGACATATATTGAAGAACACTGTAGTAACTGAAAGACGACATCGCCACCTGTCTTCTAATGTACGCTACTGCAGTATTTTTTCTTCAATAATAATAAAGGGAACTTGTCAGAAACTTTTACTCCTTCCCCACAACTATTAATATGATTGTGTAGCCCTTTAAAAGAAAAGCCAATTGATGTCTTTATGACCATAAAATACTGCTCCAGGAAATCGTTTTTTGAAGTCTTGTCTAAAAGTGTATTGGGGCATGATGATGTACTTCAAGATTCTCAGCCTCGAGCTGTATTTCCTACCCAGCAGCATCCTCCCTTACCCGCCAGATGGTTTGTCTGGTACACGGCCATTGACGTGTGGCACTAGAAGAACCACAAACCTGTTGAGTGTTGTAATTAATATTAACTGCAAAAGTAAGAAAAGTCTAACCTTCTACATCCAAACAGCACGTTTTCCCAGGGAACAATTCAGGCAGCCATCAATTTCTCCTACAAAAGTTATTCCAGTACTACATGGAGGCAATTCATGTGACAAGCCAGTTTCAGTCAGAATGTAAGCTGTTCACTAGTGTCTTTCTGCTATGGCTTATAGAGATAAATCCAAAATAGGGTATAATGTACCTATCTATGATTTCATATATCTTATGGTTAGAGATTAAAGGGAATATGTTACCCCTGGGGACATATATGATCTATTAATATGGGCATACAGGTAATAGAAATGTTAAGCTAGTCCTACCTGTATGCCTCATATTAATGGTCTTGTTGTTGAGAAATCTTATATTCTTTCTTTATGTTAATGATTTCTTCCAGGCTCTGGGGCATGTAGTGCCTGGAAGAAATCCATGCCTCCTGTCTTCATTATAATACTACCCCCCCCCCTCCCATCAGCATCAGTTCTGTTGCTGGAATCAGGTGCCTGCACTCCCTCCACAATAGGTACCTATTCCTCCCTTCTATGCGCACTGCATTCAGGGATCCTCTGTGTATGCACCGGCGACTTCCGCTCCAGTGACCTCTGGCGTGTGCGACGATAAGGTGCCCTCCCTATATAGTCATCGTTATGTACACATGGTTCCTAGTGATGACTATGCAGGGAGGAAGTGGGGAGAGCACCTTATGGGCGCACACGCCAAATGTCATAGAGACTCGTCGGCACCTGTGCAGAAGTTCCCTGAATGTAGTGCTCATAGAAGGGAGGAAAAGGTACTTATTGTGGAGGGAGTGCAGACTCCAGGCATGGGATTCTAGCATTAGAACGGACATGCATGGGAGGGGGTAGTATTATAATGAATGTAGGAGGCAGGGATTTCTTCCAGGCACCGAGTGCCCTGGAGCCAGGAAGAAATCATTAGAATAAGGAAAGAATATAAGAATATAAGATTTCTCAACAACCAGACTGCTAGTATGTGGCATACAGGTAGGACTAGTTTAACATTTCTATTACCTGTATGGCCATATTATTAGGTGATATAAGTCTCAATGGGTGACAGTTTCCCTTTAATCACATAAAAATGGTTATTTCTTTATTATACATGTGTAAAATTACAAAGTGCTTGTAAAAACAAGAACTTTTGCAATTTACCTCTTTATTTTTTAGCACATAGCCAACTTTACTGACCACCTTTGCAGTCTATCAGAGGTGGTAAGTCTTCAAGGCAAGAAGCACAAGCTTGAAAGCATTGGTGAAAAACTAGTCAGATTGCTGGGCTTGGCCAGCTTCAGAGCTCTTGTGATGCTCCTATGATTCTGCAGAGGCAAATCTTCCTCTGCTAGCAGCACTGGAGAGAGCATAGTTTGGAACAGGAGCAGCAGCTTGACTATGCCGCTAGTTCGCACTGTCAGTCTTCAAGAGATCAAAGTCCCTGGCAAGCAGGAAGCCGAGATGGCAGAGGAACAGTCAGCTCCTGAAGATAAAAGATGAAAATAACCCTTTAATGAACAACATGTTTAAGACTATAGGGACAATAATATGGCTGTATGTTATGGCCAATATTCCAGCTGCAACACCTGGAAACCATTTAAGTTCAGCCAAAGAGAACATCTGTTACCATAGAACTCTATTGGCCTTTGTTTTTGATTGCCGACTAATACAATGGCATGTAAAAGTTTAGGCATCCCTGATCAAAATTACTGTTTCTGTGAACAGTTAAGCAAGTTGAATATGAAATGATCCCTAAAAGGCCACATTTCCTTTTTCTATTCTATGCAATACATATGTCATTTTTTATATTGTAAAAATTACAAAAGGGAAAATGGGCTGATGCAAAAGTTTGGGCACCCTTGGAGATTTATGTGCTCAGATAACTTTTACCAAGGTTTCAAACCTTAATTAGCATGTTAGTGTTATGGTTTGTTCACTATTATCGTTAGGAAAGGCCAGCTGATGCAAATTTCCCAACTTTAGAAACCCCCCAACCTCCACTATCCTTGTGCTAAAAAACAGCAGCCATGAGTTCTTCTAAGCAGCTGCCTAGCAGTCTGAAAATAACAATGGCAGAGGCCCACAAAGCAGTAGAAGACTTTAAGAAGATAGCAAAGCATTTTCAAGTTGCCCTCAGTTCGAAATGTAATTAAGAAATGGCAGTTACCAGGAACAGTAGAGGTCAAGATAAAGTCTGGAAGACCAAGTAAAATTTCAATGAGAGCTGCTCTTAGGATCGCTAGAGAGGCAAATCAGAACCCCCGCTTGATTGCAAAAGACCTTCCAAAAGATTTAGCAGACTCTGGATTTGTGGTACATTGTTCTACTGTTCAGAGACACCTGCACAAATATGGCCTTCATGGAAGAGTCATCAGAAGAAAATCCTCCTGCATCCTCATCATAAAATTCTGCAAGAGAAGTATGCAAAAGAACATCTAAACAAGCTTGATGCATTTTGGAAACAAGTCCTGTAGAGCGACGAGATGAAAATAGAACTATTTGGCCACAATGATCAAAGGTATGTGTGGAGAAAAAAAAGAGTACAAAATTTCAGGAAAAGAACATCTCGCCAACCGTTAAGCAAGGGGTGGATCAATTATGCTTTGCGGTTGTGTTGTAACTAATGGCACAGGGAACATTTCATGGGTAGAGGGAAGATTGAATTCAATGAAATTTCAACAAATTCTTGATGCAAACATAACATCATCTGTAAAAAAGCTGAAGTTGAAAAGAGGATGACTTCTACAAATGGATAATAATCCTAAACACTTGTCAAAATCCACAATAGACGGCCTCAAACGACGCAATCTGAAGGTTTTACAATGGTCCTCGCAATCCCCTTATCTGAATATCATTGAAAATCTGTGGCTAGACATCAAAATAGCAGCGCATGCAAGATGACCCAAGCATCTCACAGAACTGGAAGAAATTTTGAGAAAGAATTAATGAAAATCCCTCAAACAAGAATTGGAAGACTCTCTTGTGTGGCTACAAAAAAGCGTTTACAAGCTGTCATACTTGCAAAAGGGGGTGCTACTATTTACTAACCATCGGCCCATTATCCTATTTGTAATTTTTTAAATGTAAAAGATGAAAATATATATATATACAGTATATTTGCCTAAAATACAAAAGAAATGTGTCATCTTTAACTTTAGAACTTTTAGAAATCATTTAATCTTCATCTTGTTTAATTGCTCACAACAACAGTAATTTTGACCAGGGATATCTCAACTTTTACATGCCACTGTATATTGTCGACAGTGTCTGACATTCCTATATATTTATTTAGCTTCCTCTAAAATTGACCCTATTCGGTGTATGCCTGAGATAGGAAAGCTAGATTATTAGCTCTGATTGGGACAGAAACGATTGTGAACAGTGACAATATCTCTGCAGCACTTTGGCATATGTTGGCACTATGTAAGCAATAGGAAAAAATATTATTACCTGTTTGTAAAGAATTTAAAAGGTTTTACCTGCGGTGCATTGGGGGTGCGTGGCACCGATGACGACAGGTCTACATACACCTGCCCTAGCAGTGAATGGCATCGGAATAACCCAATAGTTTAGTGGCTACTTCTCTACATAGTGTGATTTGAGTATTTGTTGGTGTATTTGTAGTCTTACCTTGACAATCTCTAATTAATCCTGACAGCAAATGAGGTGAAATCTCCTCCAAAATGGAACAAAATGCACAAAATGCACAAGGACCTTTGGCGGCAAGTTTTTCAAGGAAAACTTCAGCTCTTTTCTTACTGTTTTCATAAGCAAGAACGTCTCTGTACTCATCCAAAGAGAAAACTTTTTCACAGACTAGATAGGACAGAACTTTATTCACATCCAACTCCCCAAGTATCTTCTCTCTGTGATTATTCAGAATGACAGATGGCCATTTCTTCCCATCTTCATCTTCCCTTTTTACCGGGCATGCAATGTTGTAAAACCAAGACTTTGCAGACCTGCCCAGCATCCTGAGTTTCCACCAGAAGATGTGGAATTCCAATGCTGCTTGCTCCAAACAGTGATCCTCATGTAGTATGCACATAATGGAAGAAGACGTAACGTAACTGCATTCTGCTCCAGCAATTAATGTAATTCTTCTGCAGCGGGGAAGGCCTTCTCCAGGCCGGGCTGTACACAGGTTTACTGTGTGCAGTTACTTAAGAGGATTACTTGACCCTAATAAGTTCCTTATAAATGCTATCGCCTTCTGAACCATAAGGCAAAACTCTTTTATATGCCTTGTAAACAATTCATGAATAGATTAAAGATGAAAAAAATAGTAATTGAGAATGCAATTATTCTTATCATGATGGAAACCACAAGTTTTTTCTATTTATTTATTTTTAAATGGTGTTTTAGGACCTTTAACCAAACTACTAGGCACAAAATGTAGTAGTGGTTCTAGAGTAGAATTAAACTCTATTTTTTCTTTTAAATTTCGCCTCTTAGTTGCACCGATATTAGCAATTACAGTATTTGGCACCTAATTAGTTAACTTTAATTATGTCCACGTGGGTGTTTTTACTGGAGGCGCGTACCTCTTCTCCCCTATGACTTGCAATCCATAACAACCATTTAAAGATAACTAAAATTAACTCATTAGATGCCAAGAATAGAAAATATCTCCGCAATGTACATGCGAAATACAAAAAAAAGTTTTTATTCTGTTCTGCAGCCTATTATTACATCTTGTGTCTAGTTCAACATGAAAGTTCCTCAACACAGTAAAGCCAATGTACATAGCTTGCAAACATAAACTTTATACCTAAAAATGTTAATATCAATCATACATGTAAATAAAAAAGTTTTCTGAAAGTTTTGTATATTGTATAATATATTCCTATATTTTGATGATATGTTAAAAGGATCATCCATCATGGCTTATTGATCCTGTTTACGTGATTGTGTACAGGCTGCATCGATTACATCACATTGACAGTGCTGCAGCCAATCACTATGCTCAGTGCCTTTTTTATCAGAAGGGTTGCTGAGCTCAGTGATTGGCTGCAGCCTAGTTGACTTGACATTTACACAATCATTGGAGTACCAAAAAGGAGCAGAACTGGACCCCAAGAAATTGAGTAACTGCTCAATTTATTTATTTTTTTGGCCCATTTTACTGATAATTTTTGAAAGGGGACATCCCCTTTGAGTGTCCTATATTCAATAACATAGTACAGAAAACATGGAGGCCGATTCATTAAGCAGTTTATAGTAGTGTAAAACTGCTTAAAATGTTACAAAATTTTGGGGTGCAACTTTTGTTTTTTTATGCCTGTGCTGGTCAACTCCGACATAATTTTGAAAAGTGAGCAAAGCTTGAGCAGGAGGGCAGATGGCTGAGCAAGTCCTACGAATTCATTACAATTCATGCTACAAAAGTGGAGTAAATAGCCCAAAGTGTACCAAAAAGTAAAATAAAGCTGCCTTCACTGGGTAGCTAAATGATCAGGTAAGGAAAAGAACAGAACAGAAGTGCAGGCCATGTAGTGTTCAGCACTGTGCTGGAGAGCGGTTATACTAGACAGCACATCAGTGCTTGCGTGTCAGAAATACAGGGGTTTTATCAGTAAAATGCCAATTGCGAATTTGCCAATTTTGGCCAAAATATCCATCAATACTTGAGATATATAGATAGCAATACGAAAAAATGGAGTAAAACAGTCCAACGCAGCATTATAATACAATTTATTAATAAATAATCAATTCACAAACATAAGTGTATATCTGCTGTATGCAAAAATATACCGAACAGGACAGATGATACAAGAAGGATATGACGGTACATCAGGTAAAGTGTGGTACTGCTGGGCAACATCCCTAACTGGTGCACATAATATAAAGCTATGTCAGCATATCACAGGGATGGCAAACAGTCACCACAAAACATCATTAGTAAATCAGCCATCCCTGCACCGATAATCATACAATAAATATTGCTGTTGTTAATCATGTGCACTTACCCATGGATCAGAGGGAACCCGACCACACTCCACCTGAAGGCCCTGGACGCGCGTTTCGCGGTGAGCTTTTTTCCCTGTTGAAAAAGCTCACCGCGAAACGCGCGTCCAGGGCCTTCAGGTGGAGTGTGGTCGGGTTCCCTCTGATCCATGGGTAAGTGCACATGATTAACAACAGCAATATTTATTGTATGATTATCGGTGCAGGGATGGCTGATTTACTAATGATGTTTTGTGGTGACTGTTTGCCATCCCTGTGATATGCTGACATAGCTTTATATTATGTGCACCAGTTAGGGATGTTGCCCAGCAGTACCACACTTTACCTGATGTACCGTCATATCCTTCTTGTATCATCTGTCCTGTTCGGTATATTTTTGCATACAGCAGATATACACTTATGTTTGTGAATTGGTTATTTATTAATAAATTGTATTATAATGCTGCGTTGGACTGTTTTACTCCATTTTTTCGTATTGCTATATTTCTGGAGTCGTCCAGTTGGGTGGAGGCCCTTGGGGCATCCGGGGAGAGTTTTATACTCTCAAGTTGATCTTGCATTGGGGCTTTTTGATTATGGTCATATAGATATATAGATAGGTAGATAGATAGATAAATAGAAAGATAGATAGATACACTGCTCTAAAAAATAAAGGAAACACTAAAATTACACATACTAGATATCACTGAATGAAATATTCCAGTTGTAAATCTTTATTCATTACATAGTGGAATGTGTTGAGAACAATAAAACCTAAAAATGATCAACGTAAATTACAACTAATATCCCACGAACGTCTGGACTTAGAATGATGCTCAAAATCAAAGTGGAAAATGATGTTACAGGCTGATCCAACTTCAGTGGAAATGCCCCAAAACAACGAAATGATGTTCAGTAGTGTGTGTGGCCTCAACATGCCTGTATGACCTCCCTACAATGCCTGGGCATGCTCCTGATGAGGCGGCGGATGGTCTCCTGAGGGATCTCCTCCCAGACCTGGACTAAAGCATCCGCCACCTCCTAGACAGTCTGTGGTGCAACGTGACGTTGGTGGATGGTGCGAGACATGATGTCCCAGATGTGTTCAATCGGATTCAGTTCTGTGGAACGGGCGGGCCAGTCCATAGCTTCAATGCCTTAGTCTTGCAGGAACTGCTGACACGCTCCAGCCACATGAAGTCTGGCATTGTCCTGCATTAGGAGTGAGTCGCCCGCCAGGGCCGTGGGGTACCTGGTACCGGGTCCGGTGTTCACAGGGGTCCGTGGCCCTTGGCACCCATGTAAAAGGGGAAATTGAATAAAGTTTATGTTCGTGATGCCACCTGTGGTATTCGGTCAGTGGGGACCAACGCTGCTTTAAGGGGTCCTCTGGGGTGATGTAATGGCAGCTGGATGGTACAACTTCCCACAGGTGAAGGATATCCCCAGGGCTCCCGGTGTGTAGAGGAAAGATGGTGAGTGGCGCAGTAAAGAATGAGGTCACAGGTTTGCAATCTCTTTACCTGATTTACTGAAGATTTCAGGCAGCCACAGTCCAGGATACCATATCACAGGGCAGGCAGAGTCCGGCCGGTTTGGAAACGAATCCAGAGTTCCCTTTTACCAGGTGGAGTTAAAAGCCTTCCGCTAGCGTGGTGGTGTTGTAGTCCCTTACTGCCTATGGCTTCAGATAAGGTCCTCACAGTTCTTCTCTCTGTCCTCCATATAGGATAGGACAATACCTGTATGACAGGTAACTCGAGCCTTTTTACAGGGACTCTATCACGCCCCAGGCTCTATGTGTTACTGTGTCTTCAGGTGTGTGTGGCGGACAGGTAAATTGCAGTTCAGCTGTCCTGCCGGTCTCTGATGTAAGCCTTAGAGTCCCTTACAACCTCCGTGTGCCGGCTACCGATTATCTGCACTTGGCCAGGGAGACAGTCTGCTCGTTGCTGTCCTCCCCCTGGTGTCCTCGCCTGTGCCTTGCTCTCCTTCACTCTCACTGAACGATGTCCTTTCCTCCTGTATGTCTCTTTCTCCAGGGGCTGCAGTACTTCAGACTACACAACCCCTTCAGACCTTCTGACACTCTATGTCGGTCTGCTCTCTTCTGTCTCTCTGACAATCTGACCTCTCTTTCCCTCCAAACCACAATATATATATATATATATATATATATATATATATATATATATATATATATATAGGAGAGTCACCTAGGAATTGGATCAAAAGCTCCCCCTTGTGGCCTGGAGTATGAACATGTTGTGTGCATGGTGATACCTGATATAAGATATCTTTCATCGCTTCCAAGCGTAACATCACTCTCCCCATGAGGAAAGCAATGGTACTGTGACAACCAGGACCCTGGGGCACCACAGGAGGAACCCAGGGCCAACCACACCAGCATATGTGTCATGGTTTACTGGGCTCTCGGGTCAGGTAGTTGCAGGGTTAACTCGGATGGCCTCTTTCTGGGTCCTGGGAGGCTTTTTATAGCCTCACTGTGAGGTCAATCCTTGTCATTTATACTCTGACCCTTGGCTGAGTGTGTCTGACCCGGATGTGCCTCTGCTTTGTGCATGTACTATTGTTTGTCTGCTTGGTTTCTGATCTGGTCCCGTCCCTGTTGTGTTTCCTGCCTGCTGTTTCTGTACCATCTATTGCCCATTCTGGTTTTCTTATCTCTTGCTACGTCCTGATTATTCTTCTGACTGCCCCTGTGTACTGCGCTGACCTCTCTGTGTATGACCTTGGCTTGTGTGACTACGTTTTTTCCTGTCATCCCTTTTAACATCCTTGGGGGTTTCCTCTCTTTCTTACACTTTCTCCCAGAGCCGCTGCAGGCTCAAACAGCAATGCTAAGCTCCACCCACCCCCTCTGACACGTGGTCACGTGACCTCAGGTCCTGTCTGCCTGCTCTGGAGAATGGCTAGCCCCTGCAGCACCGCTCTTGTTCACAGCTCCTCAGTGCCACAGGCTGTCCCTGGTACCAGATGTCCATCCTAGCCTCCTGCGCTGTTGCGGTGAGTGCCCGTCAGGTAGCTGGTCCTGACACTGGTCCTGACATTATAAATGACAGTCACAGTTTTTTTTCTCTCTTTTTGAAGGGGGAGGTTAAGGAGTGTTATCTGCATGGATCACCTGACGCAAATGTTCCAGAAATTGAATGTGGAGCAGTGCACAATGGCTCAGACCCAGCAGCAGCTGTCGCTGCGGGGTATCTGGGTACTGGTGGTAGAGATGTGTTGTTGGTATCTCCTGAATCTCCAGTAAAACTTCCAGACCCCTTCTCAGGGGATAAAAAGGAGTTCAGAGCCTTCAGGTAGGGGTGTAAACTTTTTTTTTCCCTGAGGCCTCGTTCTTCTGGGGATGAGTTCCAGAGGGTGGCGTGTTATGATCCTTAGTGGTTGAGGATCACAAATTACTCCAGCTAAGTAACAAACATAGAACAAGCTCTAGGGAGGTGGCAAACTGGACTGACCGCAAATCTGAACCTATCCAAACACACTAGAAGTAGCCGGTGAACGTGCCTAAAAATCCTAGACGTCTCGAGCCAGCCTGAGGAACTAACTACCCCTAGAGAGAAAGAAAGACCTCTCTTGCCTCCAGAGAAATAATCCCCAAAGATATAGAAGCCCCCAACAAATAATAACGGTGAGGTAAGAGGAAGGCACATACACAGGGGTGAAAGCAGATTCAGCAAATGAGGCCCACTAATACTAGATAGCAGAAAATAGAAAAGGGAATCTATGCGGTCAGTAAAAAACCCTTACAAAATATCCACTCTGAGATTTCAAGAACCCCCACACCAACTAACGGTGTGGGGGGAGAAACTCAGTCCCCTAGAGCAACCAGCAAGCGAGGAAATCACATTTTAGCGAGCTGGACTAAAAACATAATGAACGCTGATAATCAAAAAATGATCAATCAAAAACTTAGCTTGTCTTGGAGAGACTGGGAGCAAGGTAGACACAAGGAATCTGAAGAGCACTGAATACATTGATAGCAGGCAAGGAACTGAGTATCCAGGTGAGCTAAATAGGAAACCAACCAAGGATAACGAACCAGCTGATGCTGCCAACCTGCAGAAAGACAACACTACACAGTACCGCTTGTGACCACTAGAGGGAGCCCAAAAATAGAGTTCACAACAGTGGTGGTCATTATTTCCCTATTTCGGGGGGCTCCACAAGCCTGGGCCTTTTCTCTATCTCCTTATGCTCCTGAGAGGATGACTGTTGATGCCTTTTTTGATGCCCTGGGCCACATCTAATGATGAGCCTGACAGGGTCTGTAAGGCTGAGGACATGGTTCTCGGAAGGACAAACATTCAGCTGAGTGGTTCCGACGTTGGGCTGCAGAGGTGTCCTGGGATGATGCCGTTCTTCGAGGGCTATTCCGCAGAGGCCTGTCTGAACGCCTCCAGGACGCTCTGGCCCTTCATCCTCCACCTGACACTTTGGAGGACGCCATAACCCAGGCCGTACGAATGGACCACAGGTTACGCACGAGGGGTTCCTTGCAGTGTGAAACTTCACTGTTTGCTTGCAGAAAAAAGACTGGGGCTGCTCCTGAGGCCATGGAAATCAGCATCACCTCGCTAAAAGAGAAGGAGAGAAGACGCCGCCGGGAGAAACAACTCTGTTTCTATTGCAGAGAACCCGGACATTGCAGAAAAGATTGCCCCTCCTGTCCATCATACTCTAAGACGACGGGAAACGACTAGGTCTGGGTAGCGGTCGAGGAGGCTGCCCAGACCTTCAGGTACTGTTTTCCTCATGTACTAAAGTCTTGTTAAAGGTGGAACTATGGGTAGATAATTAACGTTTTTTCTCTACAGCATTGGTGGACAGTGGTTCATCTCTCAACCTGGTCATTTCCTGTGTCGTCTCCCAACACAAGATAGGGACAGTCAGCCTGGAGACGCCACTTAAAATTTTGGCCATCGACTCTTCCCCTCTTACCCATACAGGGATTATTTATGTTTCCAAAAGGTTTTCTTTACAGATCGGTTCTTCCCACAAGGAAGAGATGGAATGTTTTGTTATGGACAAATTGCCCGCAGGGCTAGTGCTGGGCATGCCATGGCTTCAACGCCACAACCCGGTGATTGACTGTGATACAGGGGAGATTATTAAATGGGGATCCAAATGTGTCGATTGTTGCCTTAAACCTGTTTGTTGTCTGAAACTTGGAAAACCTGTCTCGGTGTCTTCTGTTAGTCTGGAGGGTATTCCGGAGTACCTAAAAGACTTTGAGGACGTATTCTCTGAAAGTGAGGCTGAGACGCTGCCCCCGCATAGGCCATTTGACTGTGCTATTGATCTTATTCCTGGAGCCAAATTGCCCAAAGCCCATCTATTTAATTTGTCAGGCCCGGAGCGCCAGGCTATGAAGCAATACATTGCTGAAAGTCTTCATAAAGGGTATATAAAACCTTCTGTGTCTCCTGTAGCTGCGGGGTTTTTCTTTGTTAAAAAGAAGGATGGCGGCCTACGTCCCTGCCTCGACTTTCGAGAACTTAATAAAATCTCAGTCAGGAACACATATCCCCTGCCTCTGATTCCTGATCTCTGTAACCAGCTCTCTGGGGCCAAGTGGTTTTCGAAATTGGACCTCAGAGGAGCTTATAATTTGATAAAAATACGGGAAGGTGATGAATGGAAAACTGCATTTCTTACATCGGAGGGGTTATTTGAAAATCTGGTGATGCCGTTCGATCTCACCAATGCCCCAGCTGTGTTCCAAAATTTCATTAATGTAGTTTTTTCGGACCTCATTGGTTGCTTTGTTGTGATCTACTTGGATGATATCCTGATATATTCCTCTCACAGACATTCTCATTTATCACAGTGCTTCAAAGACTCAGGGAAAATCAATTATTTGTTAAACTGGAGAAATGTTCTTTTTTCGTTCAGGAGATATCATTTTTGGGTCTCATAATCTCTCCACAAGGGTTTTGTATGGATCCCAAGAAGGTGCAAGCCATTATGGAGTAGGTCCAGCCTCGGGACCTTAGAGGACTCCAGCGCTTTTGGGATTCGCGAATTACTATCTCAGGTTTATCAAAGGTTTTTCTCAGATTGTAAAACCCCTCACGAATCTCACATGTAAAGGGGCAGATGTCAGGAATTGGTCCCCGCCAGCCAAACAGTCTTTTTTAACTTTAAAAAACTGTTTCACATCTGCTCCTGTTCTGGTGCAACCTGACTCATCCAAGCCGTTTGTGGTTGAAGTTGACGCTTCAGAGGTTGGGGTGTGGGCAGTGTTGTCACAGGGACCTGCTTCTCTGACTAGCCTCAAACCTTTTGCCTATTTCTCGAAAAAAATTTATCAGGCTGAGAGGAATTATGATGTTGGTAATAGAGAACCCTTAGCAATTAAGTTGGCGTTCGAGGAATGGAGGCATTTTTTGGAGGGGGCGGCTCACCCCATCACGGTCATTACCGACCACAAAAACCTAGAGTATATCAAATCTGCTAAAAGACTTACTCCTAGGCAGGCCCGTTGGTCACTTTTTTTTTACAGATTCCAATTCTCAATAACGTTTCATCCAGGGTCTAAAAATATGAAAGCTGATGCTTTATCACGTAGTTTTGAGCCGCTATCTGCCCCTGATCCGTCGTCCCCCATTCTTCAACCCAATATTGTTATAGCCGAAGTGTCGTTAGAATTGGAGCCGGAGATTGTGGGGGCTCAATCTTTAGCTCCAAGGTCCAAACCTGAAAACAAATTGTTTGTTCCTCAGCAATTACGTACCAAGCTCCTGCGAGAGTTCCATGATTCGAAACTGAGTGCTCACACGGGCATTTCTGCCATGTGAGAGGCAGTAGCTAGAGTCTTTTGGTGGCCTTTAATGGCTTTGGATATTCAGAAATATGTCGCTGCGTGTGGGCTATGCGCCTGTTCTAAGAGCTCTCATTGCCAGCCGGAGAATTGATGCCTTTATCAATTCCAGGAAGACCATGGACTCACTTGTCCATGAACTTCATTACCAACCTTCCTGCATCCCGGGGTAACACAGTAATCTGGGTAGTCATAGACAGGTTTTCTAAGTTAGCGCATTTTGTACCTATGGCAAGTCTACCTTCAGCAGAGACTCTCGCTAAGCATTTCCTCGCACAAATTGTATGGTTACATGGGGTTCCTATGAACATTGTATCTCATAGAGAGGCACAATTTGTGGCTAAATTTTGGCGGGCTTTTTGCAAAAGGTTGGGGATATCTTTGTCTTTTTCCTCAGTTTACCACCCAGAGAGTAACGGGCAGACGGAGCGCACCAACCAGTCACTTGAACAAATTCTTCGATGTTTGACTTCTGCTCTGCAAAGCGACTGGTGTGATGCCCTCCAGTTAGCCGAGTTCACCTTCAACAACTGTACCAATCAATCAACTGGTAGGTCACCGTTTTTTATTAATTATGGTCTGAACCCCCATTTTGGTGAATTCTCGCAATTAGATTCGGGCTGTCCAAAAGCTAAGGGCTGTGTCAACTGAATCATGGAGTTATGGCCAAAAGTTCGGCTAAATATTTCCTGGGCTCAGGAGAATTATAAGCGATTTAAAGATAAAAAAGGGACTCTGCTCAGGTTTTGCAATGTGGGGACAAGGTGTGGCTCTCTATGCGGAACATAAGTCTCCGTTTGCCCTCCGCCAAACTGGGACCTACGTTCATCGGTCCCTACAAGATCATTGAGGTAGTTAACCCGCTGGCTTATCATCTTTGCCTCCCTCCCTCTTTGAAACTCCATAATATATTCCATAGATCCTTGCTTAAACCCTTGGGATCAGTGGTAGAAGATCCAGGTGCTGTTCCCTCCCCAGTCTTGGTCGATGGGCATATGGAATTTGAGGTACAACATATTGTAGACTCCCGGCAGATTCAGGAGTCTTTACAGTACCTGGTGCATTGGAGGGGGTACGGGCCGGAGGACCAGTCTTGTGTGCCGGCCAGATCGGTACACGCTGACCGTCTGGTTCGGGCATTCCATGCTTGGAATCCTGAGAAACCTGTGGGTCCATAGGCCCCCCATTAAGTAGGGGGTACTGTCATGGTTAACTGGGCTCTCGGGTCAGGTAGTTGCAGGGTTAACTCGATGGCCTCTTTCTGGGTCCTGGGAGGCTTTTTATAGCCTCACTGTGAGGTCAATCCTTGTCATTTATACTCTGACCCTTGGCTGAGTGTGTCTGACCCGGATGTGCCTCTGCTTTGTGCATGTACTATTGTTTGTCTGCTTGGTTTCTGATCTGGTCCCGTCCCTGTTGTGTTTCCTGCCTGCTGTTTCTGTACCATCTATTGCCCATTCTGGTTTTCTTATCTCTTGCTACGTCCTGATTATTCTTCTAACTGCCCCTGTGTACTGCGCTGACCTCTCTGTGTATGACCTTGGCTTGTGTGACTACGTTTTTTCCTGTCATCCCTTTTAACATCCTTGGGGGTTTCCTCTCTTTCTTACACTTTCTCCCAGAGCCGCTGCAGGCTCAAACAGCAATGCTAAGCTCCACCCACCCCCTCTGACACGTGGTCACGTGACCTCAGGTCCTGTCTGCCTGCTCTGGAGAATGGCTAGCCCCTGCAGCACCGCTCTTGTTCACAGCTCCTCAGTGCCACAGGCTGTCCCTGGCACCAGATGTCCATCCTAGCCTCCTGCGCTG
Source organism: Ranitomeya variabilis (assembly GCF_051348905.1). Taxonomy (NCBI): domain Eukaryota; kingdom Metazoa; phylum Chordata; class Amphibia; order Anura; family Dendrobatidae; genus Ranitomeya; species Ranitomeya variabilis. The sequence goes on along the minus strand of NC_135236.1, from coordinate 230,329,451 downwards.
TTGCGGTGAGTGCCCGTCAGGTAGCTGGTCCTGACACTGGTCCTGACATTATAAATGACAGTCACAGTTTTTTTTCTCTCTTTTTGAAGGGGGAGGTTAAGGAGTGTTATCTGCATGGATCACCTGACGCAAATGTTCCAGAAATTGAATGTGGAGCAGTGCACAATGGCTCAGACCCAGCAGCAGCTGTCGCTGCGGGGTATCTGGGTACTGGTGGTAGAGATGTGTTGTTGGTATCTCCTGAATCTCCAGTAAAACTTCCAGGCATTCTGGTGCCCTGGAGAAGCATGAACGCCATCAGGAGTGTTAGTAATGATCTGCGGTTCGCCATTTTGGCTTAGCACGTAGTCTCTTGTGCGTTCAATAGGGTCTTCTGTCTCCACTTCACACAAACTGATGTTGTCTCTTTGACTCCCACTGATAGCTCGTTCCAGGATCCTTAGCTCTGCCATGGCTGTTGCGTGCTCACATTCCTTCTCCAGAGCTTCCTTGCGTGCTGCATCCGCATCCATTTCTGCTCTCTTTTGTGCTGTGGCTGCATCCATTTCTGCTCTCCTTTGCGCAAAGGCAGCTTGTATCTTAGACGTTTCTGCCTTAGCACGTGCTCTTATAAGCTGCTCGCTGAGGGTGGAATATTTTGAAGAACTTGACCTAGATGAGCGTTTTGAATGCTTGGACGATTTGGATGTGCGTGTTGATGCATCTGGTGTCCGTGCAATTTTAGCCTCTATCTTGGTTTTAATGTCACGTACGGTGCAGTCCCTTTCAGAATTAAGCTGTTGGAAACTTTGCAATTCGTTTAAAGTCTCTGGCAGATTCAGTTTTTTCAGGAGAGTAATGTATTGGTCAGTCTTCTCCATATACATTTGGTATGCTGTGCATAATTGTTCTAGGACTCCCTCTAGTGGTAACTCATGAGAAGCAGGCCTTGATACAGTGTCTATGTGACTCAGCACTTTTTCCCACAGTGAAGACACATCACGATATACGACACCTTTTGCAGTCTCTAAATTCTCCATGACTTTCCATGTAGGTTTGACTGTACGTTTTCCTCTTTCACTAGCTGGTGGATGGGGATCTGGGTCTCTTTCCTGTGTTTGTAAAGGCCCCGTCTCACTAAGCGATTTACCAACGATCACGACCAGCGATACGACCTGGCCGTGATCGTTGGTAAGTCGCTGTGTGGTCGCTGGGGAGCTGTCACACAGACCGCTCTCCAGCGACCAACGATCAGGGGAACGACTTCGGCATCGTTGAAACTGTCTTCAACGATGCCGAAGTCCCCCTGCAGCACCCGGGTAAACAGGGTAAACATCGGGTTACTAAGCGCAGGGCCGCGCTTAGTAACCCGATGTTTACCCTGGTTACCAAAAAAAACAAACACTACATACTCGCCTTTCGGTGTCCAGGTCCCTTGCCGTCTGCTTCCTGCTCTGACTGAGCCGCCGTACAGTGAGAGCAGAGCGCAGCGGTGACGTCACTGCTGTGCTCTCACTTCTCACTGTACGGCCGGCAGTCAGTGAGAGCAGGAAGCAGACGGCAAGGGACCTGACGGACATCAGAAGGCGAGTATGTACTGTTTGTTTTTTTTTACGTTTACGCTGGTAACCAGGGTAAACATCGGGTTACTAAGCGCGGCCCTGCGCTTAGTAACCCGATGTTTACCCTGGTTACCAGTGAAGACATCGCTGGATCGGTGTCACACACACCGATTCAGCGATGTCAGCGGGGCCTCAACGACCAAAAAAAGGTCCAGGCCATTCCGACACGACCAGCGATCTCGCAGCAGGGGCCTGATCGCTGGTACGTGTCACACATAGCGAGATCGCTATGGAGGTCGCTGTTGCGTCACAAAACTTGTGACTCAGCAGCGATCTCGCTAGCGATCTCGCTATGTGAGACGGGGCCTTAAGTCTGGTAGGGACATTGTATTCCTTGCTTCAGACATGATTTGATTGCAGGCAGGAAGAGTGGATGATGAGGGTTATACTTCAGACTGTTTATCTGCGGTGTGTGCTTCTATGCACGCTGGGGTCTGGCTGGAAACTGGGTTACTAACTATCTGGGAAATGTCCTTTTTACTGAAGTTCAGCACAGACCTTGAGTTACTGTCTCTGAAGGCAGGATATTCCTTTTTACTATTCTGACTCATGGATATGTAGAACGTAGTAGTGCTTGGATAGACCTCTACTTTTAGGCGCTTCCGTATTCACCTGTACTCACGTTCATACCGATTAATCAGACAGCTTAACTCAGCCACGATCTCATGTAAGAAGACTCCAGGAAAAGAGGGTTGCTTTAACTGAAATTCTTGTATTATGATGAAAGTAGCAGGTAAAAAGGAATATTCAACAGAGGACATGCAGTAAGATGCATACAGATGGAGGAATGATGACAAAATGGAGAATAAGGGCGAGAACAAACATACATCACAAGACTACAGGGAGAGAGTTGGGACAAAATACAGAGAAAGGCAAACTTCTACCTAGAAAAAAGGATTGAACACAAGCAATGCAAATATTAAATGATTTCTCAAGTCGTGAGACATGACACAAACCCGAACAGTAAAGTTGGGCGTCCTTACCGAACACCTAATGTTCGGGCACAGACACCAAACACGAACTTCACCAGGAAGTCTGTGTTACTGTTCGGGTTCAGCTGCTCGAATACACAGTGTTTGTCATGCTTTCATGTGCATGACAGCGCTGCAAAAACCGCTTCTGATCAGAGGTAAAAGTGTCACCACCAGTCACACAGCTGCGGTTCCCATGCTGTGAAAAGACAGTGTGAGCGCGCAGCTAAGATCAGAGGTATAAAGTTTACCTCCGGTCATTGGTGTCAGCTGATATGACTACTGCTCCCATCAGCCGACACCTGCTGCCGCTAATAACAGTGAGAGCAGGAGCAGCTGATGGGAATATTCACCAACCGCCTCCTGCGCTGTAAATAAATAATAATTTAAAAAAATGGTGTGGGTTCCCCTGTATTTTTGATAACCAATTCTGGCGCTTTGCTCAGCTCTTCCCACTTGCCCTGTAGTGGTGGCAAGTGGGGTTCATATTTGTCGGGTTTATGTCACCTTTGTATTGTCAAAGCAAAGCAACTTTTTCCCACACTCGACGTCATATGAGGACATCCAGCAGAGGGCGCATCACCGCGACCGAAGGTAACTATAGGTCATTGACCTACATTACCTTCATTCCCCGGGGTTTACAGGCAGGAGCACAGCTGCATTATAGCAGAGCTCCTGCCTGTAAAATATTTTAACCCCTTCAGAAGGATTTACATCGTGGGACGTTACAGATCTACGGAAGGTATGTATATTGTTGGTTTATTATTTTTAATTTGTTACAGAACGAGGGTATTCAGGTTGATTGAGAGAGCAATAAAATATTACAACAACCTGTGTGTTTATTTCATTAAAATACTTTCAATATTGTGTGTGTGTTCTTTTTTAACCATTTCATACAATTGGATTAATAATGGATAGGTGTCATAATTGACGCCTCTCCATTATTAATCTGGCTTAATGTCACCTTACAATAGCAAGGTGACTTTAACCCTTCATTACCCCATATCCCACTGCTACACAGGAGTGGGAAGAGAGTGGCCAAGTGCCAGAATAGGCACATCTTACAGATGTGCCTTTTCTGGGGTGGCTGGGGGCAGATGTTTTTAGCCGGGGGGGGGGGGAGCAATAACGTGGACCCTCTCCAGGCTATTAATATCTGCCCTCAGTCACTGGCTTTACCACTCTGGCGGAGAAAATTGCGCGGGAGCCCACGCCAATTTTTTCTGCGATTTAACCCTTAAATCTAATAGCTACAGCGCCGAAATTTTGCACATACACACTACTAACATTAGTAGTGTGGAATATACAAAAAAAAGGGGATATGACATGGTTTACTGTATGTAAACCATGTCTCATATCATGTCGGGTTTAGGCAGGAGAAATGAAAAGCCGGCAATCGGCTTTTCTGCTATATCGCGCTGCAGTAAATATATATATATATATATGTGTGTGTGTGTCTCTGATATATATATATATATATATATATATATATACAGTATATATATATATATATATATATATATATATATATATATATATATATATATATATAAAAAACGAAACCCGACTTTGCCAAAAGTCGGCGACTTTTGAAATTGGCCGATCTGTTTCGCTCAACCCTAATTTTGATGATTGGCAGCTGTCACACACTTCTCAGCATGCATTTCAAAAACGCAAACGCAGGAAAAAACGCATGTAAACGCATCAAAACGCCGTGTTTTTTTTACCGCATGAGCGTTTGCACGCGTTTACATGTGTTTTTTCACCACCTGCGTTTGCGTTTTAAAAGCTGCATTTTTAAACGCAAATGTGAAACTAGCCTTACAGCCTATTTCTATTTTAAATGAATACTATTAAAGTTAAGTGATTTTATCTCTTGGAGCCGGATTCCCTTTTTTCCACATGTGCATCTTTAGGTGTCTGGCAGAGATGCAAATCCACATGAAGCAGGGAAGGAGAACGATGATTGTACGAAAGAGGAGACGCTGGATCATGACCAGAGATGTTCACTCTGTCTATGAGTATAATAAAAGCTCATTTTTGTGACTTGCATAGAGTATAGGAGACATACAACCCCTGGCAAAAATTATGGAATCACCGGCCTTGGAGGATGTTTATTCAGTTGTTTAATTTTGTAGAAAAAAAGCAGATCACAGACATGGCACAAAACTAAATTAATTTCTAATGACAACTTTCTGGCTTTAAGAAACACTAAAAGAAATCAAGAACAAAAAATGTGGTAGTCAGTAATGGTTACTTTTTTTAACCAAGCATAGGGGAACAATTTTGGAGTCACTCAATTCTGATGAAAAAAATTATGGAATCACCCTGTAAATTTTCATAAACAAAACTAATACCTGCATCAAATTAGATCTGCTTGTTAGTCTGCATCTAAAAAGGAGTGATCACACCTTGGAGAGCTTTGCACCAAGTGGACTGACATGAATCATGGCTCCAACACGATAGATATCAATTGAAACAAAGGAGAGGATTATCAAACTCTTAAAAGAGGGTAAATCATCAGGCAATGTTGCAAAAGATGTTGGTTGTTCACAGTCAGCTGTGTCTAAAATCTGGACCAAATACAAATAACATGGAAAGGTTGTTAAAGGCAAACATACTGGTAGACCAAGGAAGACATCAAAGCGTCAAGAAAAGAAACTTAAAGCAATATGTCTCCAAAACAGGAAATGCACAACAAAACAAATGAGGAACTAATGGGTGCAACCTGGAGTCAACAACTGTGACCGAACTGTAAGAAACCGCCTAAAGGAAATGGGATTTACATACAGAAAAGCTAAACGAAAACCATCATTAACACCTAAACAGAAAAAAACAAAGGTTACAATGGGCTAAGGAAAAGCAATCGTGGACTGTGGATGACTTGATGAAAGTCATATTCAGTGATGAATCGCGAATCTGCATTGGGCAAGGTGATGATGCTGGAACTTTTGTTTGGTGCCGTTCCAATGAGATTTAAAAGATGACTGCCTGAAGAGAACATGCAAATTTCCAGTCATTGATGATATGGGGCTGCATGTCAAGTAAAGACACTGGGGAGATGGCTGTCATTACATCTTCAATAAATGCACAAGTTTATGTTGATTGGACACTTTTCTTATCCCATCAATTGAAAGGATGCTTGGGGATGAGTAAATCATTTTTGAAGATGATAATGCATCCTGCCATAGAGCAAAAACTGTGAAAACATTCCTTGAAAAAAGACACAAAAGGTAAATGTCATGGCCTGCAAATAGTCCAGATCTCAATCCAATTGAAAATCTTTGGTGGTAAGTTGTAGAAAATGGTCCATGACAAGGCTCCAACCTACAAAGCTGATCTGGCAATAGCAATCAGAAAAAAGTTGGAGCCAGATTGATGAAGAGTACTGTTTGGCACTCATTAAGTCCATGCCTCAGAGACTGCAGGCTGTTATAAAGGTATGTGCACACATTGCGGATTTGGCTGCGGATCCGCAGCGGATTGGCCTCTGTGGGTTCGCAGCAGTTATAGAAAACCAAATTCCGCAGTGCCCATGCTATGGAAAATACCACGTGGAAATGCTGCCTTGTATTTTCCGCAGCATTTCAATTCTTTGTGCACATTCTGCAGCGTTTTACACCTGCTCCTCAATAGGAATCCGCAGGTGTAAAAATGCAGGTGAAATCCACACAAAAACGCAGGAAATCCGCAGTAAATCCGTGGTTAATCCGGAGGTAAAACCTGTGAATTTTTCAAAAAGCCCCTGATGTGCCTAAGCAGTTGAAATCCCCCAATTCTAACCCCAGCCCTAACCATAACCACACCCCTAACCCGAGCACACCCCTAACCCTAATCCCAACCCTAACCACAACCCTATCCCCAACACACCCCTAATCCGAACCCTAACCTCAACCCTAACACTAACACACCCGTAACCCCAACACACCCCTAACCCTAATCCCAACCCTAACCACACCCCTAATCCTGACACACCCCTAACCCTAATACCAACCCTAATCCCAACCCTAACTCTAAACCCAGCCGTAAACATAATCCAAACCATAACCCCAACTTTGGCCCTAACCCTAGCTTTAGCCCCAACCCTAACCCTAAACCTAATGGGAAAATGGAAATAAATACATTTTTATTTTATTATTTTTCCCTAACTAAGGGGGTGATAAAGGGGGGTTTGATTTACTATTTATAGCTGTTTTTTATATCGGTTTTTATGTTTGGCAGCTGTCACATGCTAAAAGACGCTTTTCATTGCAAAAAATAGTTTTTGCATCACCACATTTTGAGAGCTATAATTTTTCCATATTTCGGCCCACAGAGTCATATGAGGTCTTGTTTTTTGCGGGATAAGTTGACGTTTTTATTGGTACCATATTCGGGCACATGACTTTTTTTATCACTTGTTATTGCGATTTTCGTAAGGCAGAATGAACAAAAACCAGCAATTCATGAATTTCTTTTGGGTGGGGCGTTCAGCGTGTGGTGAAATTGATAATGCAGTTTTATTCTTCGGGTCAGTACGATAACAGCGATACCTCATTTATATTTTTTTATGTTTTGGCGCTTTTATACATTAAAAACTGTTTTATATAAAAAATAATAGTTTTTGCATCGCTTTATTCTGAGAGCTATAAGGTTTTTTTTTTTCCGCTGATGGCGCTGTATGGCAGCTCATTTTTTGCGGGAGAAGATGACGTTTTCAGCGGTACCATGTTTATTTATATCTGTCTTTTTGATCGTGTGTTATTCCACTTTTTGTTCGGCGGTATGATGATAAAGCATTGTTATTTGCTTCGTTTTTATTTTTTTACGGTGTTCACTGAAGGGGTTAACTAGTGGGAGAGTTTTATAGGTCGGGTCGTTACGGATGCGGTGATACTAAATATGTGTACATTTACTTTTTTTTATTTACATAAAGAAATGTATCTATTGGAACAATATATATATTTTTTTCTTTATTTAGGAATTTGAAAAAAAATATTTTTACACATGTTATTTTGTTTTAACTTTTTTACTTTGTCCCAGGGTGGGACATCACTATATATTTTAAGATATTTTAAGATCGCTGATCTGACACTTTGCACAGCACTGTGTCAGATCAGCGATCTGACAGGCAGTGAAGGAGGCTTGCCGATGCCTGTTGTCAGCAGGCGCCGGCAAGCCACCTCCCTGCAAGACCCGGAAGGACCCCCGCGGCCATCTTGGATTCGGGGCCTGCAGGGAGGAGGACGGAGGAGACTCTCGGAACAATGTGATCACATTGCATTGTTCCGAGGGTCTCAGGGAAGCATGCAGGGAGCCCCCTCCCTGTGCGATGCTTCCCTATGCCACCAGAACGCTACGATCTTGTTTGATCGCAGTTTTCTGGTGGTTAATGTGCCTGGAGCGGTCTGTGACCGCTCCTGGCACATGGTGACGGATGTCAGCTGTGATAATCAGCTGACACCCGGCCGCGATCGGCCACGCACCCCCCGTGAGTGAGGCTGATCGCATATGACGTACTATCCCGTCGAGGGTCAGATAGGCCTTTTCTGGTGACAATCTCCCTTTCAGTAAGCTTAAAATTAATTTCACCCAACGAATTAACGTTTTGCTCATGCAACGGGTGATTGACAGCTTGTTTAGATAGATTGATAATCAGTTTCTTATTATCGGCTGCAGTGGCTGTCTGGTCTAAAACTACAAATCTCCAGTCACTGTATATGACTGCAGTCTTGTGAATCCTTGTGAATTAAGCACTTCTTGCTGTGAGGATTTTCTGGTGTCGGTGTTGGGAATGGCAGTCATGTGACTGCAAGTAAATTGAGTGAGGCCGTGCCCATCTAGTCAGGTTCTGGCTGGGAGTATGCATATTGCATACTTGCGGTCACATGACCATTGTTCCCAGCACTGACATCGGAGATTCCTCACATCAAGCTATGCGTTCACTGGTAGGGTTCACAACTCTGCAGTCATATAGTGACTGCAGATTTGTAGTTTTAGACCGGATAATCCATTTAATGCTCCTTAAAGGGGTTGTTTCAAGCTGGAAAGTTATCCCCTATCTGCAGGTGTTCCATTCATTCTTAATGGGAGTGCTCGAGATTGTTGAGCACTGTGATCTGCTGATCTTTAGCGTTCTCATTAGAATGAATGGAGTAGTAGTGTGGATGCCTCTGCTCCTTTCAACTGGAGCTCTTCAGATCCTCAGTTCTCAGGAGCAGTGGAATCGATAGCGGTTGGCCCCCAGTAATGAAAAAATAATTCCTATCTAACTTTTGGCATATGTTTTATGTTTTACACCCATTCTGAACAGAATGGTTGCTCACCCAGTTCTGAGGCCCCCAACAATTAATAAACAAAGACCTCCTAGAAGACCGCAGCTGAGGAGACAGAAGAGCATGTGTGACACCCCAGGAATGCGGTTGTCACAGTGGTATTGCCTGCCTCCCGGGGAGGGTGATATCATGCCTGGAAGCGAGAAGGAATCCCCTTAGCAGGTAACACTAGCATACAACACTTTCCTGACTCCAGGCCAGAAGGGGGAGCTCTAGACCCGGTTTCAGAGTAGCTTCCCTATAAATTCTGTCTGGAGGAGGAGTTAGTCAGTCTGTGTGAGACAGTGAAGGGAGAGGAAGTATGTGAGGAGAGGGAAACTGGAGTAGAGCTGTGATTGGGCTCACTCCAGTTTTGAGCGGAAGAAGTTGGACACCGGGGTCCAAGGTTGTGTGGGAACTGTATGCCCCACAGCAGAAACCGGTGGGCAGGAGATTGCAGGTCTTCTAGCCACAACTGACACCCAAAGGCACAGCAGCAGATTAGAGCCCGGAGTCACCACGAGAAAGGGACACCTGCAAAAAGGCTCGAGCTGCCTGCCATGTGGGTATTGTTCCACTAAGAGGACAGATTGAGAGAGGGACTTGAGGAAAGCTAATGCACCAAGAACCTAGAATTCAGCACAGAAAGGAAGGCTTCCAACCCCACCTGACTAGGGGGATTCTGAACCGCTTCCAGGCTGCCTGGATTTCAAGATCACCTGTAATCTGTGTATCTGAACTTCACCAGTAAAAGGTAAAGAGACTGCAACCTCATGAATTCCAAATTTTTCCTGCACCTTAACATCTACAGCCCCTCTTAGACTGTCCTGGTAGCCCTGGGGCCTCCGATCCATCTGTGGGGAGCCAAACCAACTAAGTTGCAGTACCTTCGGCCCCAGCGGATCCCTTTAAGCAGCGTCGGTCATCCCTGGCCGAGTACCACAGGTGGTGTCACGAACTTTAGACTTCATTTCCCAATACACTTTATTTCCCCTTTAATTGGACGCCCAGGGCCACGGACCGAGTCACCGCTGCCACTCTGACTTGCCCTTTAAGAACCGGCCCAGTTCCAAGTACCCCACGGTCCTAGCGGGCGCTCCACATGCACACAGCCCAGAGAGGATCCAGTGAGTAGAAAGTCATAGTCCAGCCCCATGAGCTGTGCACTTCTAAGAGGTCTTTTGAGGAATCGGTGGGGTGCTCAGTTCCCACCCCATGATGACTCTTCGCCACACTGAACCAACTTCAGACTTACACCAATCTGGTGAGAATTAATGGTCCTAAAACATAAGATATCTTCCAAAAGTTAAGTTAATCTGATGGTGGCTGGTAGCAACAACTTAAAGCATCTCCTTACAATTGATAAGGACATACTGGGAGTTGTAACCTAAGTTAATGCAATACAGTTGTATTCAGGGCTGGCCTAACACTACAATTGATTGTTGTACTAAGCTTAGCAATGTATTCATGTACTGATGGAAGTTATGGTGATGTATAACTTATTGACGGTGGTTATAATAATGTTTTACTGTACTGATGGTGGTTCTGGTGATGTGGTCATGTAGATGTTGTAATCTTTAATTTTGGAGACTTGATACTAAAACATTATGCGGTCAGTGTGCTGGACTAAAAATACAACTGTCTGAATGTCTGTCAGCTGAACAAATAATTGACTAAAGCCCCCATATACTATACACAGCTGTCCATTCATTAAGCTGGCAGCTATCCCTTCCGGCTCTCACATATGCAGAATTGCTCATTCTGCCGATCGTTCCTGTGTTCTCTATGAGAGTGCTGTTAGACATCTCTGGCAGCAGTTTATCACTTAAAGAGCAAAAGGCTCTACAGTCCGAAATCGGACATGCTGAATTCTTGTCTCCCCTGACAATCATCAGTCAGAAGCCCTCATCCACATTGGACTGTCATCGGAACCTGTTATCAGCGGGTTTGTCCAAATTTAGTCTAATGTGTATGGGAGTCTTAACCACTATCTGAAGGATATGAACACTGTCAGGGTATGTGCACACAACTTCTTTTAGACTTCTGAGAATCTGTGGAATTTTTCAGACTGATGACTCTTCAGGACACATAATTGTCATTTTGTCCCAAAATAACTTTCTTTTGCTTCTTTTTGGTGTTTTTTCCAACATCGTTTTAGCCATCAGTTTTTGTTTTATGTTTTTAAATGGACCAGTCTCTTCTTTTAGCCGCTTCATTTCATTTACTACATTGCAGTATATGAGTTCATTCTTTTTAACATATACAGTTGTGCTCAAAAGTTTACATGCCCTGGGAAAATGTTTGCTTTTTTTGCCTTTTTTCAGAAAATATGAATGATAACACCAAAACTTTTTCTCCACTCATGGTTAGTGGTTGGGTGAAGCCAGTTATTGTCAAAGTACTGTGTTTTCTCTTTTTAAATCATAGTGACAACCCAAAGCATCCAAATGACCTTAATCAAAAGTTCACATACCCTGATGATTTTGGCCTGACAACATGCACAGAAGTTGACACAAATGGGTTTGAATGGCTACTAAAGGTAACATCCTCACCTGTGACCCGTTTGCTTGTAACATCTTGCATCCTTTATCCAGCCACTGATGTTGGATTGTAAGTCATGGGGATAGCAAAAGAATTATCAATGGATCTACTGGAAAAGGTAGTTAAACTGTATAAAACAGGAAAGGAATACAAAAAGATATCCGAGGAATTGATAATGCCAGTCAGCATCGTTCAAACTGTGATTAACAATTGGAAAATCAGGGGCTCTGTAAAAACAAAACCACGGTCAGGTAGGCAAACAAAAATGTCGTCCACAACTGTCAGGAAAATTGTTCGGGATGTAAAGAAAAACCCACAAATAACATCTGCTGAAATGCTGGACTCTCTGAAAACTAGTGGTGTGGCTGTTTCAAAATGCACAAAAAGAAGGCACTTGAAGAAATATGGGCTGCATGCTCGAGTCACCAGAAGAAAGCCATTACTGCGCAAATGCCACAAAGTATCTTGCCTAAAATACGCAAAACAGCACAGAGACAAGCCTCAAGGTGTCTGGAACAAGGTAATATTGAGGGATGAGACCAAAATTTAACTTTTTGTCCACGACTATAAACGTTACATTTGGAGAGATGTCAACAAGGCCTATGATGAAATGAACACCATTCCTGTTGTGAATTCTGCTTTTGGGCTCCCTCCGGTGGTTGTAGGTGGTAATGCAGTTGTCCCTGAGTTGCAGTCCTGGTCAGGTGTATCTGCTGATTGCAGTTCTGACTGGGGTATTTAGGCGTGCAGGATTCATTAGTCCTTGCCAGTTGTCCATGGTTGTTGGGAGGTTTTGGTCCTGGTTTGGTTCCTTCTGCCTTCTGCCAAATCAGCAAAGATAAGTGTCTGGTTTTGTTTCTGTGGCACACATGCTGTGTGCTTAATAATTCTGTGCTATTCAGTGTTTTTTTGTCCAGCTTAGATTGTGTCAGTATTTTCTCAGTCTTGTTGGATTCTCTGGAGTGGCAGATATACATTCCATGTCTTTAGTTAGATTGTGGAACTTTTTGTATTATCTGCTGTGGATATTTTTGGAAGGGTTTTAATACTGACCGCTTAGTATTCTGTCCTATCTTTCCCTATTTAGCTAGAGTGGCCTCTTTTGCTGAATCCTGTTTTCTGCCTGCGTGTGTCTTTCCTCTCCTACTCACAGTCAATATTCGTAGGGGGCTGCCTATCCTTTGGGGTTCTGCTCTGAGGCAAGGTAGTATTCCTATTTCCATCTATAGGGGTATTTAGTCCTCTGGCTGTGTCGAGGTGTCTAGGGTTTGTTAGGCACACTGTTATGACCCCAATGGCAGAGGGTCTCAGAAATAAATACCAAGTCTGCAAACACAAAAAACCAGCTCATAAGGCAGTGGTAACTGGGCTGACCGTATATCTAATCCTAGCACCACAAATAGCAGCAGCCGGGGAACGTGCCTACGTTGGTTCTAGACGTCTCGCGCCAGCCGGAGAACTAACTAACCCTAGAAGGGAAAAGATAGACCTTTCTTGCCTCCAGAGAAAAGACCCCAAAAGTTGGATACAAGCCCCCAACAAATAATAACGGTGAGGTAAGAAGAAAAGACAAACGTAAGAATGAACTAGGTATTTAGCAAAGAGAGGCCCACTGACTAATAGCAGAATATAGTAAGATGACTTATACGGTCAGCAAAAACCCTATCAAAATTTCCACGCTGGATATTCAAGAACCCCCGAACCGTCTAACGGCCCGGGGGGAGAATACCAGCCCCCTAGAGCTTCCAGCAAAATCAGGAATCACATTAGTACAAGCTGGACAAAAAATAAGAGCAATGCAAATAACCAAAAAACAAGGAAGCAAGACTTAGCTTAATTTTGCAGGAACCAAGACCAGCAGACAGGAGCAAACAGAAAGAACTGATTACAACGATGTCAGGCACCAGACTGAGAATTCAGGAAGTTCATATAGCAACACCCCTGGACTAACGACCCAGGTGGGTGCCAAACTGAGGAAAGACAATCCCAGAGTCATATCACTAGTGACCACAAGAGGGAGCCAAAAAAGTCTAATTCACAACAGCACCCCCCCTTTAAGGAGGGGTCACCGAACCCTCACCAAGACCACCAGGGCGATCAGGATGAGCAGCGTGAAAGGCACGAACTAAATCGGCCGCATGCACATCAGAGGCAACCACCCAGGAATTATCCTCCTGACCATAGCCCTTCCACTTGACCAGATACTGAAGCCTCCGCATGGAGAGACGAGAATCCAAGATCTTCTCCACCACGTACTCCAACTCGCCCTCAACCAACACCGGAGCAGGAGGCTCAACAGAAGGAACCACAGGTACAACGTACCGCCGCAACAAAGACCTATGGAACACGTTGTGAATGGCAAACGACACCGGAAGATCCAAGCGAAAGGACACAGGATTAAGGATTTCCAATATCTTGTAAGGACCGATGAAGCGAGGCTTAAATTTAGGAGAGGAGACCTTCATAGGAACAAATCGAGAAGACAGCCATACCAAATCCCCAACACGAAGTCGGGGACCCACACCGCGGCGGCGGTTGGCAAAACGCTGAGCCTTCTCCTGTGACAACTTTAAGTTGTCCACCACATGATTCCAAATCTGCTGCAACCTATCCACCACAGAATCTACCCCAGGACAGTCAGAAGGCTCCACATGTCCCGAGGAAAAACGAGGATGGAAACCAGAGTTGCAGAAAAATGGCGAAACCAACGTAGCGGAACTAGCCCGATTATTAAGGGCAAACTCAGCCAACGGCAAGAAGGTCACCCAATCATCCTGATCTGCAGAAACAAAACACCTCAAATAAGCCTCCAGAGTCTGATTAGTTCGTTCCGTTTGTCCATTAGTCTGAGGATGAAAGGCAGACGAAAACGACAAATCAATGCCCATCTTAGCACAAAAGGATCGCCAGAACCTGGAAACAAACTGGGATCCTCTGTCAGACACAATATTCTCAGGAATGCCGTGTAAACGAACCACATTCTGAAAGAACAAAGGAACCAGATCGGAAGAGGAAGGCAGCTTAGGCAAAGATACCAAATGGACCATCTTGGAAAAGCAATCACATACCACCCAGATGACAGACATGCCCTGAGACACCGGAAGATCTGAAATGAAATCCATGGAAATGTGTGTCCAAGGCCTCTTCGGGACAGGCAAGGGCAAGAGCAACCCGCTGGCACGAGAACAGCAAGGCTTAGCTCGAGCACAAGTCCCACAGGACTGCACAAATGACCGCACATCCCGTGACAAGGAAGGCCACCAAAAGGACCTAGCCACCAAATCTCTGGTGCCAAAAATTCCCGGATGCCCTGCCAACACCGAGGAATGAACCTCGGAAATGACTCTGCTGGTCCACTTATCAGGAACAAACAGTCTGTCAGGTGGACAAGAGTCAGGTCTACCAGCCTGAAATCTCTGCAACACACGTCGCAAATCCGGAGAAATGACTGACAAGATTACTCCCTCTTTAAGAATACCAACTGGTTCTGCGACTCCAGGAGAGTCAGGCACAAAGCTCCTTGAAAGAGCATCAGCCTTCACATTCTTTGAACCTGGTAAATACGAGACCACAAAGTCAAAACGGGAGAAAAACAATGACCAACGGGCCTGTCTAGGATTCAGGCGTTTAGCAGACTCGAGATACATCAGATTTTTGTGATCAGTCAAGACCACCACACGATGCTTAGCACCCTCGAGCCAATGACGCCACTCCTCAAATGCCCACTTCATGGCCAGCAACTCCCGATTGCCAACATCATAATTCCGCTCAGCAGGCGAAAACTTCCTAGAGAAAAAAGCACATGGTCTCATTACAGAGCAACCAGGGCCTCTCTGTGACAAAACGGCCCCTGCCCCAATCTCAGAAGCATCCACTTCAACCTGAAAGGGAAGTGAGACATCAGGCTGGCACAAAACAGGCGCTGAAGTAAACTGGCGCTTCAACTCTTGGAAAGCTTCCACGGCTGCAGGAGCCCAGTTAGCAACATCAGAACCTTTCTTGGTCATATCCGTCAAAGGTTTAACAACGCTAGAAAAATTAGCGATAAAACGACGGTAGAAGTTAGCAAAACCCAAGAACTTCTGAAGACTCTTAACTGACGTGGGTTTAGTCCAATCATGAATAGCTCGGACCTTGACTGGGTCCATCTCCACCGCAGAAGGGGAAAAAATAAAACCCAAAAAGGGAACCTTCTGTACTCCAAAGAGACACTTTGAGCCCTTAACAAACAAAAAACAAAACATTCTCACGCAAGACCTGAAACACCATCCTGACCTGCTCTACATGCGAGTCCCAATCATCAGAAAAAAACAGAATATCATCCAGAAAAACAATCATAAATTTATCCAGATACTTCCGGAAAATATCATGCATAAAGGACTGAAACACTGAAGGAGCATTAGAGAGCCCAAAAGGCATCACCAAGTACTCAAAATGACCTTCGGGCGTATTAAATGCAGTTTTCCATTCATCTCCCTGCTTAATGCGCACAAGGTTGTACGCACCACGAAGATCTATCTTGGTGAACCACTTGGCACCTTTAATCCCGGCAAACAAGTCCGACAACAGAGGCAAAGGATACTGAAATTTAACCCCTTCCTGACATCGGACGTACTATCCCGTCGAGGTGGGGTGGGCCCCCATGACCACGGACGGGATAGTACGTCCAGCGCGATCGGCGGCGCTCACGGGGGGAGCGCGGCCGATCGCGGCCGGGTGTCAGCTGCCTATCGCAGCTGACATCCGGCACTATGTGCCAGGAGCGGTCACGGACCGCTCCCGGCACATTAACCCCCGGCACACCGCGATCAAACATGATCGCGATGTGCCGGCGGTGCAGGGAAGCATCGCGCAGGGAGGGGGCTCCCTGCGGGCTTCCCTGAGCCCCCCGCAGCAACGCGATGTGATCGCGTTGCTGCGAGGGTCTTACCTCCCTCCCTGCCTGCTCCAGACCCGGATCCAAGATGGCCGCGGATCCGGGTCCTGCAGGGAGGGAGGTGGCTTCACAGAAGCCTGCTCAGAGCAGGCACTGTGAAGCAGCCTGCACTTCTCTCAGATCGGTGATCTGTCAGAGTGCTATGCAAACTGGCAGATCACCGATCTGTATTGTCCCCCCCTGGGGCAAAGTAAAAAAGTAAAAAAAAAAAATTCCAAATGTGTAAAAAAAAAAAAAAAAAAAAAAAAATTCCAAAATAATGGAAAAAATATATATATATTATTCCCATAAATACATTTCTTTATCTAAATAAAATAAAAAAAACAATAAAAGTACACGTATTTAGTATCGCCGCGTCCGTAACGACCCGACCTATAAAACTGGCCCACTAGTTAACCCCTTCAGTAAACACCGTAAGAAAAAAAAAAAAAAAAACGAGGCAAAAAACAACGCTTTATTATCATACCGCCGAACAAAAAGTGGAATAACACGCGATCAAAAAGACGGATATAAATAACCATGGTACCGCTGAAAGCGTCATCTTGTCCCGCAAATAACGAGCCACTATACAGCATGATCAGCAAAAAAATAAAAAGTTATAGTCCTGAGAATAAAGCGATGCAAAAATAATTATTTTTTCCATAAAATAGTTTTTATCATATAAAAGCGCCAAAACATAAAAAAATAATATAAATGAGGTATCACTGTAATCGTACTGACCCGAAGAATAAAACTGCTTATCAATTTTACCAAACGCGGAACGGTATAAACGCCTCCCCCAAAAGAAATTCATGAATAGCTGGTTTTTGGTCATTCTGCCTCACAAAAATCGGAATAAAAAGCGATCAAAAACTGTCACATGTCCGAAAATGTTACCAATAAAAACGTCAACTCGTCCCGCAAAAAACAAGACCTCACATGACTCTGTGGACCAAAATATGGAAAATTTATAGCTCTCAAAATGTGGTAACGCAAAAAATATTTTTTGCAATGAAAAGCGTCTTTCAGTGTGTGACGGCTGCCAATCATAAAAATCCGCTAAAAAACTCACTATAAAAGTAAATCAAACCCCCCCTTCATCACCCCCTTAGTTAGGGAAAAAAAATGTATTTATTTCCATTTTCCCATTAGGGCTAGGGTTGGAGCTAGGGTTAAGGCTACAGTTAGGGTTGGGGCTAAAATTAGGGTTAGGGTTGGGGCTAAAGTTACGGTTAGGGTTTAGATTACATTTACGGTTGGGAATAGGGTTGGGATTAGGGTTAGGGGTGTGTCAGGGTTAGAGGTGTGGTTAGGGTTACTGTTGGGATTAGGGTTAGGGGTGTGTTTGGATTAGGGTTTCAGTTATAATTGGGGGGTTTCCACTGTTTCGGCACATCAGGGGCTCTCCAAACGCGACATGGCGTCCGATCTCAATTCCAGCCAATTCTGCGTTGAAAAAGTAAAACAGTGCTCCTTCCCTTCCGAGCTTTCCCGTGTGCCCAAACAGGGGTTTACCCCAACATATGGGGTAGCAGCGTACTCGGGACAAATAGGACAACAACCTTTGGGGTCCAATTTCTCCTGTTACCCCTGGGAAAATACAAAACTGGGGGCTAAAAAATAATTTTTGTGGGAAAAAAAAAATATTTTTTATTTTCACGGCTCTGCGTTATAAACTGTAGTGAAACACTTGGGGGTTCAAAGTTCTTACAACACATCTAGATAAGTTCCTTGGGGGGTCTAGTTTCCAAAATGGGGTCACTTGTGCGGGGCTTCTACTGTTTAGGTACATTAGGGGCTCTGCAAACGCAATGTGACGCCTGCAGACCATTCCATCTAAGTCTGCATTCCAAATGGCGCTCCTTCCCTTCCGAGCCCTCCTATGCATCCAAACGGTGGTTCCCCCAACATATGGGGTATCAGCGCACTCAGGACAAATTGGACAACAACTTTTGGGGTCCAATTTCTCCTGTTACCCTCGGGAAAATACAAAACTGGGGGCTGAAAAATAATTTTTGTGGGAAAAAATTTTAGTTTTATTTTTACGGCTCTGCATTATAAACTTCTGTGAAGCCCTTAGTGGGTCAAAGCACTCACCACACATCTAGATAAGTTCCTTAGGGGGTCTACTTTCCAACATGGTGTCACTTGTGGGGGGTTTCTACTGTTTAGGTACATTAGGGGCTCTGCAAACGCAATGTGACGCCTGCAGACCATTCCATCTAAGTCTGCATTCCAAATGGCGCTCCTTCCCTTCCGAGCCCTCCCATGCATCCAAACGGTGGTTCCCCCCACATATGGGGTATCAGCGCACTCAGGACAAATTGGACAACAAATTTTGGGGTCCAATTTCTCCTGCTACCCTCGGGAAAATACAAAACTGGGGGCTAAAAAAATAATTTTTGTGGGAAAAAATTTTTGTTTTATTTTTACGGCTCTGCATTATTAACTTCTGTGAAGCCCTTGGTGGGTCAAAGCGCTCAAAACACATCTAGATAAGTTCCTTAGGGGGTCTACTTTACAAAATGGTGTCACTTGTGGGGGGTTTCAATGTTTAGGCACATCAGTGGCTCTCCAAACGCAACATGGCGTCCCATCTCAATTCCTGTCAATTTTGCATTGAAAAGTCAAACGGTGCTACTTCCCTTCCGAGCTCTCCCATGCGCCCAAACAGTGGTTTACCCCCACATATGGGGTATCAGCGTACTCAGGACAAATTGTACAACAACTTTTGGGGTCCAATTTCTTCTCTTACCCTTGGGAAAATAAAAAATTGGGGGTGAAATATAATTTTTGTGAAAAAATATGATTTTTTATTTTTACGGTTCTGCATTATAAACTTCTGTGAAGCACTTGGTGGGTCAAAGTGCTCACCACACCTCTAGATAAGTTCCTTAGGGGGTCTACTTTCCAAAATGGTGTCACTTGTGGGGGGTTTCAATGTTTAGGCACATCAGTGGCTCTCCAAACGCAACATGACGTCCCATCTCAATTCCTGTCAATTTTGCATTGAAAAGTCAAACGGCGCTCCTTCCCTTCCGAGGTCTCCCATGCGCCCAAACAGTGGTTTATCCCCACATATGGGGTATCAACGTACTCAGGACGAATTGTACAACAACTTTTGGGGTCCAATTTCTTCTCTTACCCTAGGGAAAATAAAAAATTGGGGGCGAAAAATATTTTTTGTGAAAAAATGTGATTTTTTATTTTTACGGTTCTGCATTATAAACTTCTGTGAAGCACTTGGTGGGTCAAAGTGCTCACCACACCTCTAGATAAGTTCCTTAGGGGGTCTTCTTTCCAAAATGGTGTCACTTGTGGGGGGTTTCAATGTTTAGGCACATCAGGGGCTCCCCAAACGCAACATGGCGTCCCATCTCAATTCCAGTCAATTTTGCATTGAAAAGTCAAATGGCGCTCCTTCGCTTCCGAGCTCGGTCATGCGCACAAACAGTGGTTTACCCCCACATATGGAGTATCGGCGTACTCAGGACAAATTGTACAACAACTTTTGGGGTCCATTTTCTCCTGTTACCCTTGGTAAAATAAAACAAATTGGAGCTGAAGTAAATTTTTTGTGAAAAAAAGTTAAATGTTCATTTTTATTTAAACATTCCAAAAATTCCTGTGAAGCACCAGAAGGGTTAATAAACTTCTTGAATATGGTTTTGAGCACCTTGAGGGGTGAAGTTTTTAGAATGGTGTCACACTTGGGTATTTTCTATCATATAGACCCCTCAAAATGACTTCAAATGAGATGTGGTCCCTAAAAAAAAATGGTGTTGTAAAAATGAGAAATTGCTGGTCAACTTTTAACCCTTATAACTCCCTAACAAAAAAAATGTTGGTTCCAAAATTGTGCTGATGTAAAGTAGACATGTGGGAAATGTTACTTATTAAGTATTTTGTGTGACATATCTCTGTGATTTAAGGGCATAAAAATTAAAAGTTGGAAAATTGCAAAATTTTCAAAATTTTCGCCAAATTTCCATTTTTTTTGCAAATAAACGCAGGTAGTATCAAAGAAATTTTACCACTATCATGAAGTACAATATGTCACGAGAAAACAGTGTCAGAATCGCCAAGATCCGTTGAAGCGTTCCAGAGTTATAACCTCATAAAGGGACAGTGGTCAGAATTGTAAAAATTGGCCCGGTCATTAACGTGCAAACCACCCTTGGGGGTGAAGGGGTTACCAGTGATTTTATTCAGAAGCCGATAGTCAATACAAGGTCTCAAAGATCCGTCCTTCTTGGCCACAAAAAAGAATCCCGCACCAAGAGGGGAAGAGGATGGACGGATATGCCCCTTCTCCAGAGATCCCTTGATATACGAACGCATTGCGGTATGCTCAGGTACAGACAGATTAAATAGTCTTCCCTTAGGAAATTTACTACCTGGAATCAAATCTATAGCGCAGTCACAGTCCCTATGAGGAGGCAGAGCACTGGACCTGGACTCGCTGAATACATCCTGAAAATCAGACAAATACTCAGGAACTTCCGAAGGAGTAGAGGAAGCAATAGACACCGGCGGGGAATCACCATGAATTCCCTGACAGCCCCAAATTGACACAGACATTGCCTTCCAATCCAAGACTGGATTATGGGTCTGTAACCATGGCAGACCCAAAACGACCAAATCATGCATTTTATGCAGAACAATTCCTCCCTTCTATGCGCACTGCATTCAGGGATCCTCTGTGTATGCACCGGCGACTTCCGCTCCAGTGACCTCTGGCGTGTGCGACGATAAGGTGCCCTCCCTATATAGTCATCGTTATGTACACATGGTTCCTAGTGATGACTATGCAGGGAGGAAGTGGGGAGAGCACCTTATGGGCGCACACGCCAAATGTCATAGAGACTCGTCGGCACCTGTGCAGAAGTTCCCTGAATGTAGTGCTCATAGAAGGGAGGAAAAGGTACTTATTGTGGAGGGAGTGCAGACTCCAGGCATGGGATTCTAGCATTAGAACGGACATGCATGGGAGGGGGTAGTATTATAATGAATGTAGGAGGCAGGGATTTCTTCCAGGCACCGAGTGCCCTGGAGCCAGGAAGAAATCATTAGAATAAGGAAAGAATATAAGAATATAAGATTTCTCAACAACCAGACTGCTAGTATGTGGCATACAGGTAGGACTAGTTTAACATTTCTATTACCTGTATGGCCATATTATTAGGTGATATAAGTCTCAATGGGTGACAGTTTCCCTTTAATCACATAAAAATGGTTATTTCTTTATTATACATGTGTAAAATTACAAAGTGCTTGTAAAAACAAGAACTTTTGCAATTTACCTCTTTATTTTTTAGCACATAGCCAACTTTACTGACCACCTTTGCAGTCTATCAGAGGTGGTAAGTCTTCAAGGCAAGAAGCACAAGCTTGAAAGCATTGGTGAAAAACTAGTCAGATTGCTGGGCTTGGCCAGCTTCAGAGCTCTTGTGATGCTCCTATGATTCTGCAGAGGCAAATCTTCCTCTGCTAGCAGCACTGGAGAGAGCATAGTTTGGAACAGGAGCAGCAGCTTGACTATGCCGCTAGTTCGCACTGTCAGTCTTCAAGAGATCAAAGTCCCTGGCAAGCAGGAAGCCGAGATGGCAGAGGAACAGTCAGCTCCTGAAGATAAAAGATGAAAATAACCCTTTAATGAACAACATGTTTAAGACTATAGGGACAATAATATGGCTGTATGTTATGGCCAATATTCCAGCTGCAACACCTGGAAACCATTTAAGTTCAGCCAAAGAGAACATCTGTTACCATAGAACTCTATTGGCCTTTGTTTTTGATTGCCGACTAATACAATGGCATGTAAAAGTTTAGGCATCCCTGATCAAAATTACTGTTTCTGTGAACAGTTAAGCAAGTTGAATATGAAATGATCCCTAAAAGGCCACATTTCCTTTTTCTATTCTATGCAATACATATGTCATTTTTTATATTGTAAAAATTACAAAAGGGAAAATGGGCTGATGCAAAAGTTTGGGCACCCTTGGAGATTTATGTGCTCAGATAACTTTTACCAAGGTTTCAAACCTTAATTAGCATGTTAGTGTTATGGTTTGTTCACTATTATCGTTAGGAAAGGCCAGCTGATGCAAATTTCCCAACTTTAGAAACCCCCCAACCTCCACTATCCTTGTGCTAAAAAACAGCAGCCATGAGTTCTTCTAAGCAGCTGCCTAGCAGTCTGAAAATAACAATGGCAGAGGCCCACAAAGCAGTAGAAGACTTTAAGAAGATAGCAAAGCATTTTCAAGTTGCCCTCAGTTCGAAATGTAATTAAGAAATGGCAGTTACCAGGAACAGTAGAGGTCAAGATAAAGTCTGGAAGACCAAGTAAAATTTCAATGAGAGCTGCTCTTAGGATCGCTAGAGAGGCAAATCAGAACCCCCGCTTGATTGCAAAAGACCTTCCAAAAGATTTAGCAGACTCTGGATTTGTGGTACATTGTTCTACTGTTCAGAGACACCTGCACAAATATGGCCTTCATGGAAGAGTCATCAGAAGAAAATCCTCCTGCATCCTCATCATAAAATTCTGCAAGAGAAGTATGCAAAAGAACATCTAAACAAGCTTGATGCATTTTGGAAACAAGTCCTGTAGAGCGACGAGATGAAAATAGAACTATTTGGCCACAATGATCAAAGGTATGTGTGGAGAAAAAAAAGAGTACAAAATTTCAGGAAAAGAACATCTCGCCAACCGTTAAGCAAGGGGTGGATCAATTATGCTTTGCGGTTGTGTTGTAACTAATGGCACAGGGAACATTTCATGGGTAGAGGGAAGATTGAATTCAATGAAATTTCAACAAATTCTTGATGCAAACATAACATCATCTGTAAAAAAGCTGAAGTTGAAAAGAGGATGACTTCTACAAATGGATAATAATCCTAAACACTTGTCAAAATCCACAATAGACGGCCTCAAACGACGCAATCTGAAGGTTTTACAATGGTCCTCGCAATCCCCTTATCTGAATATCATTGAAAATCTGTGGCTAGACATCAAAATAGCAGCGCATGCAAGATGACCCAAGCATCTCACAGAACTGGAAGAAATTTTGAGAAAGAATTAATGAAAATCCCTCAAACAAGAATTGGAAGACTCTCTTGTGTGGCTACAAAAAAGCGTTTACAAGCTGTCATACTTGCAAAAGGGGGTGCTACTATTTACTAACCATCGGCCCATTATCCTATTTGTAATTTTTTAAATGTAAAAGATGAAAATATATATATATACAGTATATTTGCCTAAAATACAAAAGAAATGTGTCATCTTTAACTTTAGAACTTTTAGAAATCATTTAATCTTCATCTTGTTTAATTGCTCACAACAACAGTAATTTTGACCAGGGATATCTCAACTTTTACATGCCACTGTATATTGTCGACAGTGTCTGACAATCCTATATATTTATTTAGCTTCCTCTAAAATTGACCCTATTCGGTGTATGCCTGAGATAGGAAAGCTAGATTATTAGCTCTGATTGGGACAGAAACGATTGTGAACAGTGACAATATCTCTGCAGCACTTTGGCATATGTTGGCACTATGTAAGCAATAGGAAAAAATATTATTACCTGTTTGTAAAGAATTTTAAAAGTTTTACCTGCGGTGCATTGGGGGTGCGTGGCATCGATGACGACAGGTCTACATACACCTGCCCTAGCAGTGAATGGCATCGGAATAACCCAATAGTTTAGTGGCTACTTCTCTGCATAGTGTGATTTGAGTATTTGTTGGTGTATTTGTAGTCTTACCTTGACAATCTCTAATTAATCCTGACAGCAAATGAGGTGAAATCTCCTCCAAAATGGAACAAAATGCACAAAATGCACAAGGACCTTTGGCGGCAAGTTTTTCGAGGAAAACTTCAGCTCTTTTCTTACTGTTTTCATAAGCAAGAATGTCTCTGTACTCATCCAAAGAGAAAACTTTTTCACAGACTAGATAGGACAGAACTTTATTCACATCCAACTCCCCAAGTATCTTCTCTCTGTGATTATTCAGAATGACAGATGGCCATTTCTTCCCATCTTCATCTTCCCTTTTTACCGGGCATGCAATGTTGTAAAACCAAGACTTTGCATACCTGCCCAGCATCCTGAGTTTCCACCAGAAGATGTGGAATTCCAATGCTGCTTGCTCCAAACAGTGATCCTCATGTAGTATGCACATAATGGAAGAAGACGTAACGTAACTGCATTCTGCTCCAGCAATTAATGTAATTCTTCTGCAGCGGGGAAGGCCTTCTCCAGGCCGGGCTGTACACAGGTTTACTGTGTGCAGTTACTTAAGAGGATTACTTGACCCTAATAAGTTCCTTATAAATGCTATCGCCTTCTGAACCATAAGGCAAAACTCTTTTATATGCCTTGTAAACAATTCATGAATAGATTAAAGATGAAAAAAATAGTAATTGAGAATGCAATTATTCTTATCATGATGGAAACCACAAGTTTTTTCTATTTATTTATTTTTAAATGGTGTTTTAGGACCTTTAACCAAACTACTAGGCACAAAATGTAGTAGTGGTTCTAGAGTAGAATTAAACTCTATTTTTTCTTTTAAATTTCGCCTCTTAGTTGCACAGATATTAGCAATTACAGTATTTGGCACCTAATTAGTTAACTTTAATTAAGTCCACTTGGGTGTTTTTACTGGAGGCGCGTACCTCTTCTCCCCTATGACTTGCAATCCATAACACCCATTTAAACATAACTAAAATTAACTCATTAGATGACAAGAATAGAAAATATCTCCGCAATGTACATGCGAAATACAAAAAAAAGTTTTTATTCTGTTCTGCAGCCTATTATTACATCTTGTGTCTAGTTCAACATGAAAGTTCCTCAACACAGTAAAGCCAATGTACATAGCTTGCAAACATAAACTTTATACCTAAAAATGTTAATATCAATCATACATTTAAATAAAAAAGTTTTCTGAAAGTTTTGTATATTGTATAATATATTCCTATATTTTGATGATATGTTAAAAGGATCATCCATCATGGCTTATTGATCCTGTTTACGTGATTGTGTACAGGCTGCATCGATGACATCACATTGACAGTGCTGCAGCCAATCACTATGCTCAGTGCCTTTTTTATCAGAAGGGTTGCTGAGCTCAGTGATTGGCTGCAGCCTAGGTGACTTGACATTTACACAATCATTGGAGTACCAAAAAGGAGCAGCACTGGACCCCAAGAAATTGAGTAACTGCTCAATTAATTTATTTTTTTGGCCCATTTTACTGATAATTTTTGAAAGGGGACATCCCCTTTGAGTGTCCTATATTCAATAACATAGTACAGAAAACATGGAGGCCGATTCATTAAGCAGTTTATAGTAGTGTAAAACTGCTTAAAATGTTACAAAATTTTGGGGTGCAACTTTTGTTTTTTTTATGCCTGTGCTGGTCAACTCCGACATAATTTTGAAAAGTGAGCAAAGCTTGAGCAGGAGGGCGGATGGCTGAGCAAGTCCTACGAATTCATTACAATTCATGCTACAAAAGTGGAGTAAATAGCCCACAGTGTACCAAAAAGTAAAATAAAGCTGCCTTCACTGGGTAGCTAAATGATCAGGTAAGGAAAAGAACAGAACAGAAGTGCAGGCCATGTAGTGTTCAGCACTGTGCTGGAGAGCGGTTATACTAGACAGCACATGAGTGCTTGTGTGTCAGAAATACAGGGGTTTTATCAGTAAAATGCCAATTGCGAATTTGCCAATTTTGGCCAAAATATCCATCAATACTTGAGATATATAGATAGCAATACGAAAAAATGGAGTAAAACAGTCCAACGCAGCATTATAATACAATTTATTAATAAATAATCAATTCACAAACATAAGTGTATATCTGCTGTATGCAAAAATATACCGAACAGGACAGATGATACAAGAAGGATATGACGGTACATCAGGTAAAGTGTGGTACTGCTGGGCAACATCCCTAACTGGTGCACATAATATAAAGCTATGTCAGCATATCACAGGGATGGCAAACAGTCACCACAAAACATCATTAGTAAATCAGCCATCCCTGCACCGATAATCATACAATAAATATTGCTGTTGTTAATCATGTGCACTTACCCATGGATCAGAGGGAACCCGACCACACTCCACCTGAAGGCCCTGGACGCGCGTTTCGCGGTGAGCTTTTTTCCCTGTTGAAAAAGCTCACCGCGAAACGCGCGTCCAGGGCCTTCAGGTGGAGTGTGGTCGGGTTCCCTCTGATCAATGGGTAAGTGCACATGATTAACAACAGCAATATTTATTGTATGATTATCGGTGCAGGGATGGCTGATTTACTAATGATGTTTTGTGGTGACTGTTTGCCATCCCTGTGATATGCTGACATAGCTTTATATTATGTGCACCAGTTAGGGATGTTGCCCAGCAGTACCACACTTTACCTGATGTACCGTCATATCCTTCTTGTATCATCTGTCCTGTTCGGTATATTTTTGCATACAGCAGATATACACTTATGTTTGTGAATTGATTATTTATTAATAAATTGTATTATAATGCTGCGTTGGACTGTTTTACTCCATTTTTTCGTATTGCTATATTTCTGGAGTCGTCCAGTTGGGTGGAGGCCCTTGGGGCATCCGGGGAGAGTTTTATACTCTCAAGTTGATCTTGCATTGGGGCTTTTTGATTATGGTCATATAGATATATAGATAGGTAGATAGATAGATAAATAGAAAGATAGATAGATACACTGCTCTAAAAAATAAAGGAAACACTAAAATTACACATACTAGATATCACTGAATGAAATATTCCAGTTGTAAATCTTTATTCATTACATAGTGGAATGTGTTGAGAACAATAAAACCTAAAAATGATCAACGTAAATTACAACTAATATCCCACGAACGTCTGGACTTAGAATGATGCTCAAAATCAAAGTGGAAAATGATGTTACAGGCTGATCCAACTTCAGTGGAAATGCCCCAAAACAACGAAATGATGCTCAGTAGTGTGTGTGGCCTCAACATGCCTGTATGACCTCCCTACAATGCCTGGGCATGCTCCTGATGAGGCGGCGGATGGTCTCCTGAGGGATCTCCTCCCAGACCTGGACTAAAGCATCCGCCACCTCCTAGACAGTCTGTGGTGCAACGTGACGTTGGTGGATGGTGCGAGACATGATGTCCCAGATGTGTTCAATCGGATTCAGTTCTGTGGAACGGGCGGGCCAGTCCATAGCTTCAATGCCTTAGTCTTGCAGGAACTGCTGACACGCTCCAGCCACATGAAGTCTGGCATTGTCCTGCATTAGGAGTGAGTCGCCCGCCAGGGCCGTGGGGTACCTGGTACCGGGTCCGGTGTTCACAGGGGTCCGTGGCCCTTGGCACCCATGTAAAAGGGGAAATTGAATAAAGTTTATGTTCATGATGCCACCTGTGGTATTCGGTCAGTGGGGACCAACGATGCTTTAAGGGGTCCTCTGGGGTGATGTAATGGCAGCTGGATGGTACAACTTCCCACAGGTGAAGGATATCCCCAGGGCTCCCGGTGTGTAGAGGAAAGATGGTGAGTGGTGCAGTAAAGAATGAGGTCACAGGTTTGCAATCTCTTTACCTGATTTACTGAAGATTTCAGGCAGCCACAGTCCAGGATACCATATCACAGGGCAGGCAGAGGCCGGCCGGTTTGGAAACGAATCCAGAGTTCCCTTTTACCAGGTGGAGTTAAAAGCCTTCCGCTAGCGTGGTGGTGTTGTAGTCCCTTACTGCCTATGGCTTCAGATAAGGTCCTTACAGTTCTTCTCTCTGTCCTCCATATAGGATAGGACAATACCTGTATGACAGGTAACTCGAGCCTTTTTACAGGGACTCTATCACGCCCCAGGCTCTATGTGTTACTGTGTCTTCAGGTGTGTGTGGCGGACAGGTAACTTGCAGTTCAGCTGTCCTGCCAGTCTCTGATGTAAGCCTTAGAGTCCCTTACAACCTCCGTGTGACGGCTACCGGTTATCTGCACTTGGCCAGGGAGACAGTCTGCTCGTTGCTGTCCTCCCCCTGGTGTCCTCGCCTGTGCCTTGCTCTCCTTCACTCTCACTGAACGATGTCCTTTCCTCCTGTATGTCTCTTTCTCCAGGGGCTGCAGTACTTCAGACTACACAACCCCTTCAGACCTTCTGACACTCTATGTCGGTCTGCTCTCTTCTGTCTCTCTGACAATCTGACCTCTCTTTCCCTCCAAACCACAATATATATATATATATATATATATATATATATATATATAGGAGAGTCACCTAGGAATTGGATCAAAAGCTCCCCCTTGTGGCCTGAAGTATGAACATGTTGTGTGCATGGTGATACCTGATAAAAGATATCTTTCATCGCTTCCAAGCGTAACATCACTCTCCCCATGAGGAAAGCAATGGTACTGTGACAACCAGGACCCTGGGGCACCACAGGAGGAACCCAGGGCCAACCACACCAGCATATGTGTCATGGTTTACTGGGCTCTCGGGTCAGGTAGTTGCAGGGTTAACTCGGATGGCCTCTTTCTGGGTCCTGGGAGGCTTTTTATAGCCTCACTGTGAGGTCAATCCTTGTCATTTATACTCTGACCCTTGGCTGAGTGTGTCTGACCCGGATGTGCCTCTGCTTTGTGCATGTACTATTGTTTGTCTGCTTGGTTTCTGATCTGGTCCCGTCCCTGTTGTGTTTTCTGCCTGCTGTTTCTGTACCATCTATTGCCCATTCTGGTTTTCTGATCTCTTGCTACGTCCTGACTATTCTTCTGACTGCCCCTGTGTACTGCGCTGACCTCTCTGTGTATGACCTTGGCTTGTGTGACTACGTTTTTTCCTGTCATCCCTTTTAACATCCTTGGGGGTTTCCTCTCTTTCTTACACTTTCTCCCAGAGCCGCTGCAGGCTCAAACAGCAACGCTAAGCTCCACCCACCCCCTCTGACACGTGGTCACGTGACCTCAGGTCCTGTCTGCCTGCTCTGGAGAATGGCTAGCCCCTGCAGCACCGCTCTCGTTCACAGCTCCTCAGTGCCACAGGCTGTCCCTGGCACCAGATGTCCATCCTAGCCTCCTGCGCTGTTGCGGTGAGTGCCCGTCAGGTAGCTGGTCCTGACACTGGTCCTGACATTATAAATGACAGTCACAGTTTTTTTTCTCTCTTTTTGAAGGGGGAGGTTAAGGAGTGTTATCTGCATGGATCACCTGATACAAATGTTCCAGAAATTGAATGTGGAGCAGTGCACAATGGCTCAGACCCAGCAGCAGCTGTTGCTGCGGGGTCTCTGGGTACTGGTGGTAGAGATGTGTTGTTGGTATCTCCTGAATCTCCAGTAAAACTGCCAGACCCCTTCTCAGGGGATAAAAAGGAGTTCAGAGCCTTCAGGTAGGGGTGTAAACTTTTTTTTTCCCTGAGGCCTCGTTCTTCTGGGGATGAGTTCCAGAGGGTGGCGGTCATTATTTCCCTATTTCGGGGGGCTCCACAAGCCTGGGCCTTTTCTCTATCTCCTTATGCTCCTGAGAGGATGACTGTTGATGCCTTTTTTGATGCCCTGGGCCACATCTATGATGAGCCTGACAGGGTCTGTAAGGCTGAGGACATGGTTCTCGGAAGGGCAAACATTCAGCTGAGTGGTTCCGACGTTGGGCTGCAGAGGTGTCCTGGGATGATGCCGCTCTTCGAGGGCTATTCCGCAGAGGCCTGTCTGAACGCCTCCAGGACGCTCTGGCCCTTCATCCTCCACCTGACACTTTGGAGGACGCCATAACCCAGGCCGTACGAATGGACCACAGGTTACGCACGAGGGGTGCCTTGCAGTGTGAAACTTCACTGTTTGCTTGCAGAAAAAAGACTGGGGCTGCTCCTGAGGCCATGGAAATCAGCATCACCTCGCTAAAAGAGAAGGAGAGAAGACGCCGCCGGGAGAAACAACTCTGTTTCTATTGCAGAGAACCCGGACATTGGAGAAAAGATTGCCCCTCCTGTCCATCATACTCTAAGACGACGGGAAACGACTAGGTCTGGGTAGCGGTCGAGGAGGCTGCCAAGACCTTCAGGTACTGTTTTCCTCATGTACTAAAGTCTTGTTAAAGGTGGAACTATGGGTAGATAATTAACGTTTTTTCTCTACAGCATTGGTGGACAGTGGTTCATCTCTCAACCTGGTCATTTCCTGTGTTGTCTCCCAACACAAGATAGGGACAGTCAGCCTGGAGACGCCACTTAAAATTTTGGCCATCGACTCTTCCCCTCTTACCCATACAGGGATTATTTATGTTTCCAAAAGGTTTTCTTTACAGATCGGTTCTTCCCACAAGGAAGAGATGGAATGTTTTGTTATGGACAAATTGCCCGCAGGGCTAGTGCTGGGCATGCCATGGCTTCAACACCACAACCTGGTGATTGACTGTGATACAGGGGAGATTATTAAATGGGGATCCAAATGTGTCGATTGTTGCCATAAACCTGTTTGTTGTCTGAAACTTGGAAAACCTGTCTCGGTGTCTTCTGTTAGTCTGGAGGGTATTCCGGAGTACCTAAAAGACTTTGAGGACGTATTCTCTGAAAGTGAGGCTGAGACGCTGCCCCCGCATAGGCCATTTGACTGTGCTATTGATCTTATTCCTGGAGCCAAATTGCCCAAAGCCCATCTATTTAATTTGTCAGGCCCGGAGCGCCAGGCTATGAAGCAATACATTGCTGAAAGTCTTCATAAAGGGTATATAAAACCTTCTATGTCTCCTGTAGCTGCGGGGTTTTTCTTTGTTAAAAAGAAGGCTGGCGGCCTACGTCCCTGCCTCGACTTTCGAGAACTTAATAAAATCTCAGTCACATATCCCCTGCCTCTGATTTCTGATCTCTGTAACCAGCTCTCTGGGGCCAAGTGGTTTTTGAAATTGGACCTCAGAGGAGCTTATAATTTGATAAAAATACGGGAAGGTGATGAATGGAAAACTGCATTTCTTACATCGGAGGGGTTATTTGAAAATCTGGTGATGCCGTTCGATCTCACCAATGCCCCAGCTGTGTTCCAAAATGTCATTAATGTAGTTTTTTCGTACCTCATTGGTTGCTTTGTTGTGATCTACTTGGATGATATCCTGATATATTCCTCTCACAGACATTCTCATTTATCACAGTGCTTCAAAGACTCAGGGAAAATCAATTATTTGTTAAACTGGAGAAATGTTCTTTTTTCGTTCAGGAGATATCATTTTTGGGTCTCATAATCTCTCCACAAGGGTTTTGTATGGATCCCAAGAAGGTGCAAGCCATTATGGAGTAGGTCCAGCCTCGGGACCTTAGAGGACTCCAGCGCTTTT
This sequence comes from Ranitomeya variabilis, assembly GCF_051348905.1. Lineage (NCBI taxonomy): Eukaryota > Metazoa > Chordata > Amphibia > Anura > Dendrobatidae > Ranitomeya > Ranitomeya variabilis. Next base: position 230,297,792 of record NC_135236.1, on the reverse strand, counting down.
GGGATTCGCGAATTACTATCTCAGGTTTATCAAAGGTTTTTCTCAGATTGTAAAACCCCTCACGAATCTCACATGTAAAGGGGCAGATGTCAGGAATTGGTCCCCGCCAGCCAAACAGTCTTTTTTAACTTTAAAAAACTGTTTCACATCTGCTCCTGTTCTGGTGCAACCTGACTCATCCAAGCCGTTTGTGGTTGAAGTTGACGCTTCAGAGGTTGGGGTGTGGGCAGTGTTGTCACAGGGACCTGCTTCTCTGACTAACCTCAAACCTTTTGCCTATTTCTCGAAAAAAAATTCTCAGGCTGAGAGGAATTATGATGTTGGTAATAGAGAACCCTTAGCAATTAAGTTGGCGTTCGAGGAATGGAGGCATTTTTTGGAGGGGGTGGCTCACCCCATCACGGTCATTACCGACCAAAAAAACCTAGAGTATATCAAATCTGCTAAAAGACTTACTCCTAGGCAGGCCCGTTGGTCACTTTTTTTTTACAGATTCCAATTCTCAATAACGTTTCATCCAGGGTCTAAAAACATGAAAGCTGATGCTTTATCACGTAGTTTTGAGCCGCTATCTGCCCCTGATCCGTCGTCCCCCATTCTTCAACCCAATATTGTTATAGCCGAAGTGTCGTTAGAATTGGAGCCGGAGATTGTGGGGGCTCAATCTTTAGCTCCAAGGTCCAAACCTGAAAACAAATTGTTTGTTCCTCAGCAATTACGTACCAAGCTCCTGCGAGAGTTCCATGATTCGAAACTGAGTGCTCACACGGGTATTTCTGCCATGTGAGAGGCAGTAGCTAGAGTCTTTTGGTGGCCTTTAATGGCTTTGGATATTAAGAAATATGTCGCTGCGTGTGGGCTATGCGCCCGTTCTAAGAGCTCTCATTGCCGGCCGGGGAATTGATGCCTTTATCAATTCCAGGAAGACCATGGACTCACTTGTCCATGAACTTCATTACCAACCTTCCTGCATCCCGGGGTAACACAGTAATCTGGGTAGTCATAGACAGGTTTTCTAAATTAGCGCATTTTGTACCTATGGCAAGTCTACCTTCAGCAGAGACTCTCGCTAAGCATTTCCTCGCACAAATTGTATGGTTACATGGGGTTCCTATGAACATTGTATCTCATAGAGGGGCACAATTTGTGGCTAAATTTTGGCGGGCTTTTTGCAAAAGGTTGGGGATATCTTTGTCTTTTTCCTCAGTTTACCACCCAGAGAGTAACGGGCAGACGGAGCGCACCAACCAGTCACTTGAACAAATTCTTCGATGTTTGACTTCTGCTCTGCAAAGCGACTGGTGTGATGCCCTCCAGTTAGCCGAGTTCACCTTCAACAACTGTACCAATCAATCAACTGGTAGGTCACCGTTTTTTATTAATTATGGTCTGAACCCCCATTTTGGTGAATTCTCGCAATTAGATTCGGGCTGTCCAAAAGCTAAGGGCTGTGTCAACTGAATCATGGAGTTATGGCCAAAAGTTCGGCTAAATATTTCCTGGGCTCAGGAGAATTATAAGCGATTTAAAGATAAAAAAGGGACTCTGCTCAGGTTTTGCAATGTGGGGACAAGGTGTGGCTCTCTATGCGGAACATAAGTCTCCGTTTGCCCTCCGCCAAACTGGGACTTATGTTCATCGGTCCCTACAAGATCATTGAGGTAGTTAACCCGCTGGCATATCATCTTTGCCTCCCTCCCTCTTTGAAACTCCATAATATATTCCAAAGATCCTTGCTTAAACCCTTGGGATCAGTGGTAGAAGATCCAGGTGCTGTTCCCTCCCCAGTCTTGGTCGATGGGCATATGGAATTTGAGGTACAACATATTGTAGACTCCAGGCAGATTCAGGAGTCTTTACAGTACCTGGTGCATTGGAGGGGGTACGGGCCGGAGGACCAGTCTTGTGTGCCGGCCAGATCGGTACACGCTGACCGTCTGGTTCGGGCATTCCATGCTTGGAATCCTGAGAAACCTGTGGGTCCATAGGCCCCCCATTAAGTAGGGGGTACTGTCATGGTTAACTGGGCTCTCGGGTCAGGTAGTTGCAGGGTTAACTCGATGGCCTCTTTCTGGGTCCTGGGAGGCTTTTTATAGCCTCACTGTGAGGTCAATCATTGTTGTTTATACTCTGACCCTTGGCTGAGTGTGTCTGACCCTGGTGTGCCTCTGCTTTGTGCATGTGCTATTGTTTGTCTCTTTGGTTTCTAATCTGGTCCCATCCCTGTTGTGATTCCTGCCTGCTGTTTCTGTACCATCTGTACCCATTCTGGTTTTCTGATCTCTTGCTACATCCTGACTATTCTTCTGACTGCCCCTGTGTCCCGCGCGACCTGTCTGTGTATGACCTTGGCTTGTGTGACTACGTTTTTTCCTGTCATCCCTTTTAACATCCTTGGGGGTTTCCTCTCCTTCTTACACTTTCTTCCAGAGCCGCTGCAGGCTCAAACAGCGACACTAAGCTCCGCCCACCCCCTCTGACACGCGGTCCTGTCTGTTTGCTCTGGAGAACTGCTAGCCCCTGCAGCACCGCTGCTACCGCTCTCGTTCACAGCTCCTCAGTGCCACAGGCTGTCCCTGGAACCAGACATCCAGGCTAGCCTCCTGCGCTGTTGCCGGTGCGTGCCCGTCAGGCAGCTGGTCCTGACATTGGTCCTGAAAATATGGTCTCCAAGAGGTCTGAGGATCTCATCTCGGTACCTAATGGCAGTCGAGCTACCTCTGGTGAGCATATGGAGGGCTGTTTGGAACTCCAAAGAAATGCCACCCCACACCATTACTGATGCACTGCCAAACTGGTCATACTGAAGGATATTGCAGGCAGCAGATCGCACTCCACAGCGTCTCCAGACTCTGTCACGTCTGTCACATGTGCTCAGTGTGAACCTGCTTTAATCTGTGAAGAGCACAGGGCACCAGTGGCAAATTTGCCAATCCTGGTGTTCTGTGGCCAACGCTAAGTGTCCTGCATGGTGTTGGGCTGTGAGCACAACCCCCATATGTGGACGTTGGGCATTCAGACCATCCTCATGGAGTCGGTTTCTAACCGTTTGTGCAGACACATGCACAGTTGTGGCCTGCTGGAGGTCATTTGCAGAGCTCTGGCAGTGCTCCTCCTGTTCCTCCTTGCACAAAGGCTGAGGTAGCGGTCCTGCTGCTGGGTTGTTGTCCTCCTATGGCCCCCTCCACGTCTTCTGGTGTACTGGCCTGTCTCCTGGTAGCGCCTTCAGCCTCTGGACACTACATTGACAGCCACAGCATACCTTCTTGCCACAGCTCGCTTTGATGTGCCATCCTGGATGAGCTGCACTACCTGAGCCACTTGTGTGGGTTGTAGAGTCTGTCTCATGCTACCACAAGTGTGAAAGCACAACCAACATTCAAAAGTGACCAAAACATCAGCCAGAAAGCATTGGTACTGAGATGTGGTCTGTGGTCCCCACCTGCAGAAACACTCCTTTATTGAGTGTGTCTTGATAATTGCCAATAATTTCCATCTGTTGCCTTTTCCATTCGCGCAACAGCATGTGAAATTGATTGTCAAACAGTGTTGCTTCCTAAGTGGACAGTTAGATTTCACAGAAGTTAGATTTACTTGGAGTTATATTCTGTTGTTTAAGTGCAGTGTATATATAGATATTTTTTTATGCAGGGTGCAGCCAAGCACATAAATGTTGGCCTTGTAAAGTAGGGTGTCTATTCTGGTGGGGTGCACTTACATAGTGCTGAGCAGCCCGCCTAATTTAATAGTATGGTCATCACTAACAGGCTGTAAAAGAGACACTATGCACTAGATGTGTGTGACCAGCGCCCAATAAAAGTCTTTTTTTGTGTGCAATTTTAAAATAAAGCAATCACTAAATCCATGAACTGATAGGTTGTGATTGGTTGTCTGATTTGTATTTTGTACCTTTGCTGCCTCCATCTTTATAAAGAGGGTTTGCTGCGTCCTATAAATTGTTGGCTTTTTTGCTTTCTTAATTCTTTACATGATTTTCTCATGCTGACAGCCAGTGGCATAGTATGTATATTTTTAAATCAAATTGCAATCAGCCATTATACGTTATAAAAATAATAAATTACATTTAGTCAATGGTAACTTGAAACACTACTTTTATGGATGTTGTCTTTAATGACAGGTTGGCTTTATGGTCTCTTAGGCTCCAAACCTCTGCAATCCCTATCATTATACCACTGGCACTGCTCCATTGCCTTTCTATCTGTATATATCATGAAGGATCATACTAATAAATCTATGTGAGAAATTAATATACATGTATTTCAATCTTATTGGGACAGAATTTGAACCAATCAGTTGTGTTTAGTGTTTAAATATCAGAGTCTAAGAGGGGCGATCCAAAAGTAATGATAATCAATACTAAACACAATGAATATAGTAAAAAAAAATGTTATTTTTCTACATAGTCTCCTAACAAGTCTAAACATTTAGTCCATCTCTTTTCTAAACTTAGAATTCCCTTCGAAAAAAATTCTTGATCTTGACCCTCAAAAAAATCCCCAACAGAAGTTATCACGTCGCTATTGTCGTCAAATTTCTTGCCCCGGAGGTGTTCCTTGAGCCGAGGAAAGAGAAAGAAGTCATTGGGGGCTAGATCTGGCGAATAGGGGGGGTGTTCCACCAGTTCAAAGCCCGCTTCTTGAATGGTAGCTATGGCAACTGCAGCTTTGTGAGCCGGTGCGTTATCTTGGTGAAACAGCACTCAAGCCCGCAGTTTGCCGCGCCTTTTCTCCTTGATAGCCTCCCGCAATCTTCTTATTTGTTCTGCGTAGTAGGAGCCCATAATAGTGGCTCCCTTCTCCAAATAGTCCACCATAATAATTCCTTCAGCGTCCAAAAAAACGGACGCCATAACCTTCCCTGCTGAGCTTGACACTTTGAATTTCTTCGGCGTCGGTTCGTCGGCTCGTTTCCATGTCATCGATTGTTGTTTAGTTTCGGGATCAAAGTGGTGGATCCAGGTCTCGTCAATGGTCAAAAAAACATGACAAAAAATGTTCCTTGTCTGCTTGGAACTTTTCGAGATTTGCTATTGAAATGTCAACTCGTTTCTTCTTTTGCTCGTCGGTTAACATTTTTGGCACCCAACGCGCGGAGACCTTTCTCATATGCAATTCTTTTGCAAGGATTCTTTGAATACAGCCATATGAGATCCCTGTGACCTCAGCTACATGCCTGATAGTCACTCTTCGATCTGCCAATACAACTTCTTCAACTTTTTTCACGTTTTCTTCATTGAGGGACGTGGATGGGCGTTGGTTACAATGGGTAAAGATATTCGTAACTCTGCTATAGAAGGTGCACAGATAGGATACCACTCTTTATATTAAGTAACAAAATAAAATCTGCATCTCTTGTGAGGTGAAAAGTTGTGAGGTGAAAAGTGTGATTTTATTTAGCATCAGCAATCCTAAAAAATGTAACATATTGGTCTCAAACATAGACCCTCATCAGGCAGTTTGCAGAGGTGTGAAGGAAATGAAATGCAGTGCCACTAAGGTTATGGTAACTGTGCGCACATTCTCTCTAAAGCCACTTCTGAAGAAACGTGCACAAATGGACAGCGACATCCTAAAGCCACAGCTTATAAACAGGCAGTGAAATGTTTCGCCTCACAAAAAAGCAAGGAGCATGCATGCAGTTTCAGTTTTCTCACGCTGACATACCAGGCCTGGCTTGTCACTCTCTACAAGGAGAAGCGTTACACCTTAGATCCCAGTCTTAAGTCTCTCAACAAGCCAAAGCAGATCTCATACTTTGCACTGAAGAGAGGCAACACTGTGTCTGCAAATTAAGATTCTGGTTTGGCTTTTATCCTAAGTCATGTGGTAAGGCTCAATATTGACCTCAAGATTGCTACTTCCAATAGGTGGCACTAGAGTTCTAATAGCCTTCCTCTTTGATGAAGCAATTTGCATATTTAATTTACCAGAGTAGCATTGCAAGGCATATAAGTCTCCTCACACATTAGGCCTGGCTTGTCACTCTCCACAAGAAGAAACACTACCCCTTATATTGTAGCTAGTATGTATTTTTATTTTGCATTTCTGTAATATATACATTTTTTAAGCTAATATTGGCAACGCTATTAGTTTGCTCTTAATTCCTATGGAAAATATATTGCTGTTGGGCCATTCTTGAACATGTGGTGAATGTACCAGTTTTCTATGTCTAGCGCTTTATCGCTTGAAGCATTCCATAGATGTGAGTGTACATTTTTTATTTGCATAAGAACATAGTGTATTTTTCTTTTGTGTTACATTGTGTTTTTGAATGATACGGTATATGGTAGTGGAAGAGCCTCGGTTTTTACACACACAGATTCAGTAATCTCTTTTAACCCTTCTTTGCTTGCATTATTATTTATCCTAAAGGGTGTAGCCTCAAGAACATAATATGACAGCTAATTCAGAAGATTTGTTGCTGTTTGCCAAACTCTGATATATAAAAAATGTACTAGACCATAATGTGAAGGACACACCACAACCACCAGATAATAGAACAGAAGAATCAATGGGATAAAAAGCCGCCAACCTGGTGACAGTGTAAATGACAAAACTATGAACCATTATAACTGAAAACCATCATATATCTGTGTGTATTATGCTTTATTCCAATATAATAGAAAATCAATGTAAATAGGCAAATAGATAAATCAATTAGACACCTTACCCAATAATTTCTATACTGGAAAATACATTAATTTCTTTAGCTTTAGTACTAACTTTAACACATGACGAGCACTGTACATACAGTTAAAAATAGGCCCCATTTCTTGAAGTTGTCACGGTATTGACCACAGGGCATTACCAGCCTTTTAGTAATTGGAAATCTCATGAAACTTGTTTTCCTGGTGCCATAAAGCCCTGAAATGCTTCTACTTAATGAAACAGGATTAACAATAGAGATTATTACAATCCTACAAGAATTATTCTGCCATTAGTAATCCATCAGCAGGGATAGCGTTTATGTTATTTCTCCTAAGTGACAGATGTCAGCTCTAGGAAACATCTGTAGTTTCACCACACACCATCTGGTCACATTGATGGCAGCAGTGTGTAGGGGAAGAACATAATAGCTTTATGTCACTTGACCGTTTTCTTTTACATTCTTATATTGACCGTCAGTTAACCTGTAGAGCAAATCTAGCTATGTGCTGACCGACAGGATGTGATTCCAATATTACTCTACTTGGTAGCACTGAGAATTTAGCTGGCCAGTCACAAAGCAAACGGAAGACATCGATGAAGGCAGAACTAGACTGGAGACCATTATTGGCAAACTGTTGGACACGTCAGGTTTGTTCATCGGTCGAGCTTCACCTTCACCCCTTCAATCTCGTGTTATTTTTCATTTTTGTTTTTGTGTTTTTTAATCACTTCTTTCTTCCAAGAGCCAGAACATTTTTGTTTATTTTTCCATCAATGTAGTCATAAGATGGCTTTTTTTTTTGCAGAAGTAATTGTAGTTTTGAATGCCCCAATTCAATTTACCGTACATTGTATTGCAAAAGGGGGAAAACAAATTCCAAGTGGAATGAAATGGGGGGAAAAAAGAACAATTCAGCCATTGTCTTATATGTTTTGGTTTTAAGGCATGCATTGTATGCAGGGACGGACTGAGACTAAAACTGAGTCCTATAATCAAAAAGAACCTAGCACTCACTTGATGCCTTTAGAGTGAGTTTAATTGTAGTGGTACACAATAAACGTTTCGGTCCTACACCTGGACCTTCGTCAGTAACGTACTGCAAAGTAGAAAGGGGACGAAAGGGTCGGAAGACACTAAGAAGCGGCGTCTTAAAACTGAACCACACAAGAGCGGTACTGTGGAGACCGTGGCTGGTTGTGGCGGGAGCAGATGCGGATTCCACCGCTGGTCTCACTTGATGCCTTTAGAGTGAGTTTAATTGTAGTGGTACACAATAAACGTTTCGGTCCTACACCTGGACCTTCGTCAGTAACGTACTGCAAAGTAGAAAGGGGACGAAAGGGTCGGAAGACACTAAGAAGCGGCGTCTTAAAACTGAACCACACAAGAGCGGTACTGTGGAGACCGTGGCTGGTTGTGGCGGGAGCAGACGCGGATTCCACCGCTGGTCTGTGAGTGCTAGGTTCTTTTTGATTATGGTTTAAGAAGGTGTGGGAACCTAACCTTAGCACCATCCCTTCCAGTAATGCACACGGCAACTTTGTAAAACTGAGTCCTGGCATTTCAAAATGTGCAGGCTCATGCTGCCCCCTACACCTTCTGCAGAATGGGGTCTCTATAACTAATAGCAACCCAACCTGGAGGAAATAAAGATTTACTACTATTACCTACTATTATAGTGATGTGGCAGTGGGCTTCATACAGTCTGATCAGTATGTTAAACTAAGAACCTCATGTTCAGCTTTGTAAATTTTTGCCTAGCGGCATTAGATCATTATATGATTTTTGGATGAGCAGTTCATATCTTTCTTCTACAGTTCAACATATTACATGGTCTGTCCCCTATTTTTTTTTTTTTACTTGAACCAGCAATCTGACCATTTGGCACAGGCTTTTTTTTTTTTACACGCCCCCTACTGATCACTCAGACTAAGGGTATGTTCACACAGCATAACTTTCTGGCAGATACACTCTGTAACCCACCTGAATAAATGCTAAATACAGTTGTACTCAAAAGTTTATATACCCCGGCAGAATTTTTGCTTTCTTGGCCTTTTTTCAGAGATTATGAATGTTAACACCACAACTTTTTCTCCACTCATGGTTATTGGTTGGGTGAAGCCATTTATTGTCAAACTACCATGTTTTCTCTTTTAAAATCATAATGACAACCCAAGACATCCAAATGACCCTGATCAAACGGTCTCATACCCCATTTCTTAATACTGTGTATTGCCCCCTCTAACATCAATGACAGCTGGCACTCTTTTGTGGTAGTTGTGGATGAGGTTCTTTATTTTTTTAAATGGTAAAGCTGCACACTCTTCTTGGCAAAAACCTCCAGTTCCTGTAAATTCCTGGGCTGTCTAGCATGAACTGCGTGCTTGAGATCTCCCCAGAGTGGCTCAATGATATTGAGGTCAGGACACTGAGATGGCCACTCCAGACCTTTCACTTTGTTCTGCTGTAGCCAATGACAGGTCGACTTGGCCTTGTGTTTTGGATTGTTGTCATGTTGGAGCGTCCAAGTATGTCCCATGCCCAGCTTCCGGGCTGATGAGTGCAAATTTGCCTCCAGTATTTGCTGAAAATGTGCTGCATTCATCTTTCCTTCAACTTTGACCAAGTTTCCTGTGCCTTTGTAGCTCACACATCCCCAAATATCAGCGATCCACCTTCATGTTTTGCAGTAGGAATGTGTTATGATCCGGTGACTTTGGAGCCACATGAACTTTCTCTGGAGTAGGTGGAAACTGTACTGACCGCAAAACCTGAACTAACACCGCAACTAGAAGTAGCCGTGGGGTGTGCCTAACAAACCCTAGACACCTCGACACAGCCGGAGGACTAAATACCCCTATAGATGGAAATAGGAATACTACCTTGCTTCAGAGCAGAACCCCAAAGGATAGGCAGCCCCCCACGAATATTGACTGTGAGTAGGAGAGGAAAGGCACACACAGGCAGAAAACAGGATTCAGCAAAAGAGGCCACTCTAGCTAAATAGGGAAAGATAGGACAGAATACTAAGCGGTCAGTATTTAAACCCTTCCAAAAATATCCACAGCAGATAATACAAAAAGTTCCACAATCTAACTAAAGACATGGAATGTATATCTGCCACTCCAGAGAATCCAACAAGACTGAGAAAATACTGACACAATCTAAGCTGGACAAAAAAACACTGAATAGCACAGAATTATTAAGCACACAGCATGTGTGCCACAGAAACAAAACCAGACACTTATCTTTGCTGATTTGGCAGAAGGTAGAAGGAACCAAACCAGGACCAAAACCTCCCAACAACCATGGACAGCTGTCAAGGACTAATGAATCCTGCACACCTAAATACCCCAGTCAGAACTGCAATCAGCAGATACACCTGACCAGGACTGCAACTCAGGGATAACTGCATTACCACCTACAACCACCGGAGGGAGCCCAAAAGCAGAATTCACAACAGTACCCCCCCCCTTGAGGAGGGGTCACCGAACCCTCACCAGAGCCCCCAGGCCGATCAGGACGAGCCAGATGAAAAGCATGAACCAAATCAGCAGCATGGACATCAGAAGCAAAAACCCAAGAATTATCCTCCTGGCCATAACCCTTCCATTTGACAAGATACTGAAGCCTCCGCCTCGAAAAACGAGAATCCAAAATCTTCTCAACCACATACTCCAACTCCCCATCAACCAACACAGGGGCCGGAGGATCAACAGAGGGAACAACGGGTACCACATATTTCCGCAATAAAGATCTATGGAAGACATTATGGATAGCAAAAGAGGCAGGAAGCGCCAATCGAAAAGACACCGGATTAATAATCCCAGAAATCCTATAAGGACCAATAAACCGAGGCTTAAACTTAGGAGAAGAAACCTTCATAGGAACATGACGGGAAGACAACCAGACCAGATCCCCAACCTGAAGCCGGGAACCAACACACCGACGACGGTTAGCAAAACGTTGAGCCTCCTCCTGAGACAACACTAAATTGTCCACCACATGAGCCCAAATCTGCTGTAACCTGTCAACCACCGAATGCACACCAGGACAGTCAGAAGGCTCAACCTGCCCAGAAGAAAAACGAGGATGAAAACCAAAATTACAAAAAAAAGGCGAAACCAAAGTAGCCGAACTAGCCCGATTACTAAGGGCAAACTCGGCCAATGGCAAAAAAGCCACCCAATCATCCTGATCAGCAGACACAAAGCATCTTAAATAAGTCTCCAAGGTCTGATTAGTTCGCTCGGTTTTGCCATTTGTCTGAGGATGACATGCAGAGGAAAAAGATAAATCAATGCCCAGCCTAGCACAAAAGGCCCGCCAAAACCTAGAAACAAACTGGGAACCTCTGTCAGACACAATATTCTCCGGAATACCATGCAAAGGAACCACATGCTGAAAAAACAAGGAAACTAAATCTGAAGAGGAAGGCAATTTAGGCAAAGGCACCAAATGAACCATCTTAGAAAACCGGTCACAAACAACCCAGATAACCGACATCCTCTGGGAAACCGGAAGATCAGAAATAAAATCCATAGAAATATGCGTCCAGGGCCTCTCAGGGACCGGCAATGGCAAAAGCAACCCACTAGCACGGGAACAACAAGGCTTGGCCCGCGCACAAGTCCCACAGGACTGCACAAAAGAACGCACATCACATGATAAAGAAGGCCACCAAAAGGACCTACAAACCAAGTCTCTGGTACCAAAAATACCAGGATGACCAGCCAACACAGAACAGTGAACCTCAGAAATCACTCTACTAGTCCATCTGTCAGGAACAAACAGTTTCCCCACTGGACAACGATAAGGTCTGTCAGCCTGAAATTCCGAAGAACCCGTCGTAAATCAGGGGAAATAGCAGAAAGAAACACCCCTTCTTTCAGAATGCCGACCGGTTCAAGGACCTCAGGAGAATCAGGCAAAAAACTCCTAGAAAGGGCATCAGCCTTAATATTCTTAGAACCCGGAAGATACGAGACCACAAAATCAAAACGGGAAAAAAACAAGGACCATCGAGCCTGTCTAGGATTCAGCCGCTTGGCAGACTCGAGGTAAATCAAATTCTTATGATCGGTCAAGACCACAATACGGTGCTTAGCTCCCTCCAGCCAATGTCGCCACTCCTGAAATGCCCACTTCATAGCCAACAACTCCCGATTGCCGACATCATAATTGCGTTCAGCAGGTGAAAATTTACGGGAAAAGAATGCACACGGTTTCATCAAGGAACCAACATGATCCCTCTGGGACAAAATGGCCCCTGCGCCAATCTCAGAAGCGTCAATCTCAACCTGAAACGGAAGGGAAACATCCGGTTGGCGCAACACCGGAGCAGAAGTAAATCGACGTTTAAGCTCCTGAAAGGCAGAAACAGCCGCAGAGGACCAATTCGCCACATCAGCGCCTTTTTTTGTCAAATCGGTCAAGGGTTTAACCACGCTGGAAAAGTTAGCAATGAAACGGCGATAAAAATTTGCAAAACCCAAAAATTTCTGAAAGCTCTTTACGGACGTGGGTTGAATCCAATCATGAATGGCCTGAACCTTAACCGGATCCATCTCAATAGATGAAGGAGAGAAAATAAAACCCAAAAAAGAAACCTTCTGCACCCCAAAGAGACACTTAGACCCCTTCACAAACAAAGCATTGTCACGAAGGATCTGAAATACCATCCTGACCTGTTCCACATGAGACTCCCAATCATCAGAAAAAAATCAAAATATCGTCCAAATATACAATCAAGAATTTATCAATATAAGTCCGGAAGATATCATGCATGAAAGATTGAAAAACAGATGGAGCATTAGTGAGCCCGAACGGCATCACAAGGTATTCAAAATGGCCCTCGGGCGTATTAAACGCAGTTTTCCATTCATCACCCTGCTTAATACGAACAAGATTATACGCCCCCCGAAGGTCAATCTTCGTAAATCAACTAGCCCCCTTAATCCTAGCAAACAAATCGGAAAGCAAAGGTAATGGGTATTGAAACTTGACCGTGATCTTATTCAAGAGGCGATAATCAATACAGGGTCTCAAGGAGCCATCCTTCTTAGCAACAAAAAAAAATCCCGCTCCTATCGGTGAAGAAGATGGCCGAATATGCCCTTTCTCCAAAGACTCCTTAACATAACTCCGCATAGCGGTATGTTCAGGCACAGACAGATTGAAGAGTCGGCCCTTAGGAAACTTACAGCCTGGAATCAAATCAATAGCACAATCACAGTCCCTGTGCGGTGGAAGAGAACTGGACTTGGGCTCATCGAATACATCCTGAAAATCAGACAAAAACTCTGGAATTTCGGAAGAGGAAGAAGAGGAGATGGACATTAAAGGAACATCATTATGAACCCCCTGACAACCCCAACTAGTCACAGACATAGACTTCCAATCCAACACAGGATTATGTACCTGCAACCACGGAAAACCCAACATGATAGCATCATGTAAATTATGCAATACCAGAAATCGACAATCTTCCTGATGGGCTGGCGCCATGCGCATGGTCACCTGTGTCCAAAACTGGGGCTTATTTTTAGCCAAAGGTGTAGCATCAATGCCCCTTAAAGGAATAAGGTTCTGCAAGGGCTGCAAGGGGAAACCACAACGCCTGGCAAACTCAAGGTCCATTAAGTTCAAAGCGGCGCCTGAATCCACAAATGCCAAGACAGAAAATGATGACAATGAGCAGATCAAGGACACCGATAACAGAAATTTAGGTTGTACAGTACTGATGGTAAATGAACTAGCGATCCTCTTTGTCCGTTTAGGGCAGACTGAAATGACATGAGAAGCGTCGCCACAATAATAACACAACCTATTCTGACGTCTGAGTCCTTGTTGTTCTGTCCTAGACAGAATCCTATCACACTGCATTGGCTCAGGACTCTGCTCTAAGGACAATGCCACAGCGTGCACAGTTCTGCGCTCCCGCAAGCGCTGATCAATCTGAATGGTCAAAAACATAGAATCACTCAGACCGAAAGGCGTGGGAAACCCCACCATAACATCTTTAATGGATTCAGAAAGACCCCTTCTGAAAATTGCAGCCAAAGCATCATCATTCCATTTACACTGTGTTCCAAATTATTATGAAAATTGGATTTAAGTGTCTTAAAGATTTAATTGTTTTGTTTTTCAAATAAACTCATGGATGGTATTGTGTCTCAGGGCTCAATAGTTAACTGAAATCAATCTTAAACACATGTGATAATTAGTTTTCTAGGTAATTCTAATTAAAGGAAAACTACTCAAAAATGATGGTCCACATTATTATGCAGGTCACAGGTTTCAAGCAATATGGGTAATAAAAAGGATCTATCTGCTGCTGAAAAGCGTTAAATAGTGCAATGCCTTGGACAAGGTATGAAAAAATTAGATATTTCACAAAAACTTAAGAGTGATCATCATACTCTGATGAGATTTGTGACTGAAACAGAGCACAGACAGAGTTCATGCAAATAAAGGCATAATGAGGAAGTTTTCTGCCAGACAAATTCATTGGATTAAGAGAGCAGCTGCCAAAATACCATTACAAAGCAGCAAACAGTTATTTGAAGCTGCTGGTGCGTCTGGAGTCCCTCGAACCTCAAGGTGTAGGATCCTTCAAAGGCTTGCTGTGGTGCATAAACCTACTATTCGGCCACTCCTAAACAGTGTTCACAAGCAGAAATGGTTGCAGTGGGCCCAGACATACATGAAGACTAATTTTCAAACAGTCTTGTTTACTGATGAGTGTCGAGCAACTCTGGACGGTCCAGATGGATGGAGTAGTGGATGGTTGGTGGATGGCCACCATGTCCCAACAAGGCTGCGACGTCAGCAAGGAGGTGGAAGAGTCATGTTTTGGGCTGGAATCATGGGGAACCAGCTGGTAGGGCCCTTTAAGGTTCCTGAAGGTGTGAAAATGACCTCAGCAAAGTAAATAGAGTTTCTGACTGACAACTTTCTTCCATGGTCTAAAAAGCAGAAACGTGCCTTCAGGAACAAAATCATCTTCATGCATGACAAAGAATACCTCTGAGTAATTGGCTGCTATGGGCATAAAAGGAGATAAACTCATGGTGAGGCCACCATCTTCCCCTGACCTCAACCCTATAGAGAACCTTTGGAGTATCATCAAGCAAAAGGTCTATGAGGGTGGAGGCCGTTCACATCAAAACAGCAGCTCTGGGAGGCTATTCTGACTTCATGCAAAGAAATACAAGCAAAAACTCTCCATAAACTCACAAGTTCAATGGATGCAAGAATTGTGAAGGTGATATCAATGAAGGGGTCCTATGTTAACATGTAGCTTGGCCTGTTAGGATGTTTTGGAGTTAAATAGCTTTTTTGTTCAGTGAATGTGACCTCCTAATGCTGCAAATTCCACAAATGAGCATTTTCAGTTCTTTAAAACATATCAAATATTTAGAAATACTACTGTGCCTAATAATTTGGAACAGTGCATTTTGAGTTTTTATTTATTTTGGAGATTATACTGTTATCATTGGGAGGTTTCTTCAATAAAAATCGATGTATACTCTAACAGGTGATGACTTTTATTAGACTGACTGTCATTTGCACTGACCATTTAGGAAAATCCGAGAAAAATGTCATTTGCATAATAATTTGGAACATAGTGTAGTCAACACAGACCATTTTCTAAATTTCTGACAAAATAATTCTGTCGCCTCTTGACCCTGAGATAGGGCCAACAAGGTCTTCTCCGCTTGATCCACAGAATTAGGTTCATGATATAATAGTCCTAAAGCCTGAAAAAAGGAATCTACATTAAGCAAAGCCGGATTCCCAGATTCCAGGGAAAATGCCCAATCCTGTGGATCACCACGCAGCAGGGAAATGACGATTTTAACCTGCTGAATAGAATCCCCAGAGGATCGAGGTCTCAAAGCAAAAAACAGTTTACAGTTGTTTTTAAAACTCAAAAATTTGGACCTGTCACCAAAAAACAAATCAGGAGTAGGAATCTTCGGCTCTAAAACAGGAGTCTGAACAATATAATCAGAAATTCCCTGTACCCTAGCAGCAAGCTGGTCTACATGAGAAGCTAATTCCTGAACATCCATGCTAACACAAGACTCCTTAGCCACCCAGAGAAAAAGAGGGAAGAAAAGGCAAAGCAAACTGCAGAAAAAAAAAATGACTCAACACCTTTCTTCCCTTCTTCTGAGATGCATTTAACTCATAGTGGGCTGTTGTGAATTCCGTTCTCGGGCTCCCTCCTGTGGTCGTGAATGGTACTTTGGTGAGTTCTGTCCTTGGACACCCTCTGGTGGCTTTGAGTGGAACTGCTGATCTTTGAGGTTGGCTTTCTCAGCTGTTCTCGTTTATTGCTTCTGCTGGCTTCCCTATTTAACTCTGCCCAGGTCGTTAGTCCATGCCAGCTGTCAATGTCTCAGTACTGGTTCAGATCTCTCTTGGATTTCTCAGATGACCTGTCTACTCCAGCAGAAGCTAAGTCCTCGCTAGTTCATTTGCTGTTCATTGGTTTTTGAATATATTTCTCAGTACATGCTATGTTTCAGTCCAGACTGCTATTATGATATTTCCTTGCTAGCTGGAAGCTCTGGGGGTGCAGAGCTGCACCTCCACACTGTGAGTCGGTGTGGATGTCTTTTTGCACACTCTGCGTGTTTTTTGTAGTTTTTATTACTGACCGCATAGTTCCCTTTCCTATCCTCTGTCTGTCTAGAGAAGATTCGGCCTCCTTTGCTAAAATCTGTTTCATTCCTGTGTTTGTTACTTCCTCTTAACTCACAGTCAATATTTGTGGGAGGCTACCTTTACTTTGGGGAATTTCTCTGAGGCAAGGTAGGCTGCTATTTCTATCTTTAGGGGTAGTTAGCTCTTAGGCTGTGAAGAGGCATCTAGGGAGAGTTAGGTACGCTCTACGGCTATTTCTAGTGTGTGTGATAGGATTAGGGATTGCGGTCAGTAGAGGTACCACTTCCTCAGAGCTTGTCCCAGGTTTTTCCCTTTTAACCATCAGGTCATTTCGGGTGCTCCTAACCACCAGGTCCATAACAGTACAGCTGGCCCACAAAGTGTTAATGCATCTCAAAAGAGGGAAAAGAGAAGTTCTGAGTCAATTTTTTTTTCTTTGCTGCTTGTTTTGTCTTTCTTTTCCCCTTAACCTCTGGGTGGTTCAGGACTCAGGTGTACATATGGATATTCAGAGTTTGTCCTCTTGTGTGGATCAACTCGCTGTTAGGGTACAGAGTATTCAAGATTATGTAGTTCAGAATCCGATGTTAGAGCCTAGAATTCCAATTCCTGACTTGTTTTCTGGGGATAGATCTAAATTTTTGAATTTCAAAAATAATTGCAGACTGTTTCTTGCTCTGAAACCCCGCTCTTCTGGTGACCCCATTCAGCAAGTAAAGATTGTTATTTCTTTGTTGTGTGGTGACCCGCAAGACTGGGCATTCTCCCTTGAGCCAGGAAATCCTGCATTGCTTAATGTAGATGCATTTTTTCTAGCGCTTGGATCGCTTTATGATGAACCTAATTCTGTGGATCAGGCAGAAAAGATCTTGCTGACTCTATGTCAGGGTCAGGATGAAGCAGAAGTATATTGCCAGAAGTTTAGAAAGTGGTCTGTGCTTACACAATGGAATGAGTGTGCCCTGGCAGCAATTTTCAGAAAGGGTCTTTCTGAAGCCCTTAAAGATGTTATGGTGGGGTTCCCCATGCCTGCTGGTCTGAATGAATCAATGTCTTTGGCCATTCAGATTGATCGGCGTTTGCGTGAGCGCAAAGTTGTGCACCATTTGGCGGTGTCCTCTGAGCAAAGGCCTGAGCCTATGCAATGTGATAGGACTTTGACCAGAGCTGAACGGCAAGAACACAGATGTCAGAATGGGCTGTGTTTTTACTGTGGTGACTCTTCTCATGCTATCTCTGATTGTCCTAAGCGCACTAAGAGGTTCGCTCGGTCTGTCACCATTAGTACTGTGCAGCCTAAATTTCTTTTATCTGTTACTCTGATTTGCTCATTGTCGTTCTGCTCTGTTATGGCATTTGTGGATTCGGGCGCTGCTCTGAATTTGATGGACTTGGAGTTTGCCAGGCGCTGTGGTTTTTTCTTGGAGCCTTTGCAGATTGCTATTCCTTTAAGGGGGATTGATGCTATGCCATTGGCCAAGAATAAACCCCAGTAATGGACTCAGCTGACCATGTGCATGGCTCCCGCACATCAGGAAAGTATTCGCTTTTCGGTGTTGCATAATTTGCATGATGTTGTCGTGTTGGGTTTGCCATGGTTACAGGTTCATAATCCAGTACTGGATTGGAAATCGATGTCTGTGTCTAGTTGGGGTTGTCAAGGGATACATACTGATGTTCCTTTGATATCAATTTCTTCTTCCACTCCTTCTGAAATTCCTGAGTTTTTGTCGGATTACCAGGATGCATTTGATGAGCCCAAGTCCAGTGCCCTACCTCCCCATAGGGACTGTGATTGCGCTATTAATTTGATTCCTGGTAGTAAGTTCCCTAAGGGCCGACTGTTTCATTTATCTGTGCCAGAACATGCCGCTATGCGGAGTTATGTAAAGGAGTCCTTGGAGAAAGGACATATTCGCCCGTCTTCGTCACCGTTGGGAGCAGGGTTCTTTTTTGTGGCCAAGAAGGATGGCTCTCTGAGACCCTGTATAGATTACCGCCTTCTCAATAAAATCATGGTAAAATTTCAGTACCCTTTGCCTCTGTTGTCTGATTTGTTTGCTCGGATTAAGGGGGCTAGTTGGTTTACCAAGATTGACCTTCGAGGGGCGTATAATCTTGTGCGTATTAAACAGGGCGATGAATGGAAAACAGCATTTAATACGCCCGAGGGCCATTTTGAGTACCTGGTGATGCCATTCAGGCTTTCTAATGCCCCATCTGTGTTTCAGTCCTTTATGCACGACATCTTCCGGAAGTATCTGAATAGGTTCATGATCGTATATTTGGATAATATTTTGGTCTTTTCGGATGATTGGGAGTCTCATGTAAGGCAGGTCAGGATGGTGTTCCAGGTCCTTCGTGCTAATGCGTTGTTTGTGAAGGGGTCTAAATGCCTCTTTGGAGTTCAGAAGGTTTCCTTTTTGGGCTTCATTTTTTCCCCTTCTACTATCGAGATGGACCCTGTTAAAGTTCAGACCATTTATGATTGGACTCAACCTACATCTGTGAAGAGTCTTCAGAAGTTCCTGGGCTTTGCTAATTTTTACCGTCGCTTCATCGCTAATTTTTCTAGTGTGGTTAAGCCTTTGACTTTGATGAAGAAAGGCGCTGATGTGGTGAACTGGTCCCCTGCGGCCGTTGAGGCTTTTCAGGAGCTTAAACGTCATTTTACTTCGGCCCCTGTGTTGCATCAGCCAGATGTTTTGCTCCCTTTTCAGGTCGAGGTTGATGCTTCTGAGATTGGGGCAGGGGCTGTTTTGTCTCAGAGAAGTTCTGATGGCTCTTTGATGAAGTCGTGTGCTTTCTTTTCTAGAAAGTTTTCGCCTGCTGAGCGTAATTATGATGTCGGCAATCGGGAGTTGTTGGCTATGAAGTGGGCATTCGAGGAGTGGCGACATTGGCTTGAGGGAGCCAAACATCGCGTGGTGGTCTTGACTGATCACAAGAATCTGACTTACCTCGAGTCCACCAAGAGGTTGAATCCTAGACAGGCTCGATGGTCACTGTTTTTCTCCCGTTTCGATGTTGTGGTCTCATACCTTCCGGGATCTAAGAATGTGAAGGCTGATGCCCTTTCTAGGAGTTTTTTGCCTGATTCTCCGGGAGTCTCTGAGCCGGCTGGTATTCTCAAAGAGGGGGTGATTTTGTCTGCCATCTCCCCTGATTTGCGGCGGGTGCTGCAGGAGTTTCAGGCTGATAGACCTGACCGCTGTCCAGTGGAGAAACTGTTTGTCCCTGATAGATGGACTAGTAGGGTTATTTCTGAGGTTCATTGTTCAGTATTGGCTGGTCATCCTGGGATTTTTGGTACCAGAGATTTGGTTGCTAGGTCTTTTTGGTGGCCTTCCTTGTCACGGGATGTGCGTTCTTTTGTGCAGTCCTGTGGGACTTGTGCTCGGGCCAAACCTTGCTGTTCTCGTGCCACTGGGTTGCTTTTGCCTTTGCCTGTCCCGAAGAGGCCCTGGACGCATATTTCCATGGATTTCATTTCTGATCTTCCTGTCTCTCAAAGGATGTCTGTCATCTGGGTGGTTTGTGATCGGTTTTCTAAGATGGTCCATTTGGTACCCTTGCCTAAATTGCCTTCCTCCTCTGATTTGGTTCCATTATTTTTTCAGCATGTGGTTCGTTTGCATGGCATTCCGGAGAACATTGTGTCGGACAGAGGTTCCCAGTTTGTTTCTAGGTTTTGGCGGTCCTTTTGTGCTAAGATGGGCATTGATTTGTCTTTTTCTTCAGCGTTCCATCCTCAGACAAATGGCCAAACCGAACGAACTAATCAGACCTTGGAGACCTACCTGAGATGCTTTGTCTCTGCTGATCAGGATGATTGGGTGACCTTCTTGCCATTGGCCGAGTTCGCCCTTAATAATCGGGCTAGTTCTGCTACTTTGGTTTCGCCTTTTTTTGTAATTCTGGTTTTCATCCTCGTTTTTCTTCAGGGCAGGTTGAGCCTTCTGACTGTCCTGGTGTGGATTCTGTAGTGGACAGGTTGCAGCAAATTTGGACTCACATGGTGGACAATTTGACGTTGTCTCAGGAGAAGGCGCAACGTTTTGCTAACCGCCGTCGCTGTGTTGGTCCCCGACTTTGTGTTGGGGATTTGGTTTGGTTGTCTTCTCGTTTTGTTCCTATGAAGGTTTCTTCTCCTAAGTTCAAGCCTCGCTTCATTGGTCCTTATAAGATTTCTGAAATTATCAATCCTGTGTCGTTTCGTTTGGCCCTTCCAGCTTCTTTTGCCATCCATAATGTGTTCCATAGGTCGTTGTTGCGGAGATATGTGGCGCCTATGGTTCCTTCCGTAGATCCTCCTGCTCCGGTGTTGGTTGAGGGGGAGTTGGAGTATGTGGTGGAGAAGATATTAGATTCTCGTATTTCGAGACGGAAGCTTCAGTACCTGGTTAAATGGAAGGGCTATGGTCAGGAGGATAATTCCTGGGTTGTTGCCTCCGATGTCCATGCTGCCGATTTGGTTCGTGCCTTTCATTTGGCTCGTCCTGATCGGCCTGGGGGCTCTGGTGAGGGTTCGGTGACCCCTCCTCAAGGGGGGGTACTGTTGTGAATTCCGTTCTCGGGCTCCCTCCTGTGGTCGTGAATGGTACTTTGGTGAGTTCTGTCCTTGGACACCCTCTGGTGGCTTTGAGTGGAACTGCTGATCTTTGAGGTTGGCTTTCTCAGCTGTTCTCGTTTATTGCTTCTGCTGGCTTCCCTATTTAACTCTGCCCAGGTCGTTAGTCCATGCCAGCTGTCAATGTCTCAGTACTGGTTCAGATCTCTCTTGGGTTTCTCAGATGACCTGTCTACTCCAGCAGAAGCTAAGTCCTCGCTAGTTCATTTGCTGTTCATTGGTTTTTGAATATATTTCTCAGTACATGCTATGTTTCAGTCCAGCCTGCTATTATGATATTTCCTTGCTAGCTGGAAGCTCTGGGGGTGCAGAGCTGCACCTCCACACCGTGAGTCGGTGTGGAGGTCTTTTTGCACACTCTGCGTGGTTTTTGTAGTTTTTATTACTGACCGCATAGTTCCCTTTCCTATCCTCTGTCTGTCTAGAGAAGATTCGGCCTCCTTTGCTAAAATCTGTTTCATTCCTGTGTTTGTTACTTCCACTTAACTCACAGTCAATATTTGTGGGGGGCTACCTTTACTTTGGGGAATTTCTCTGAGGCAAGGTAGGCTGCTATTTCTATCTTTAGGGGTAGTTAGCTCTTAGGCTGTGAAGAGGCGTCTAGGGAGAGTTAGGTACGCTCCATGGCTATTTCTAGTGTGTGTGATAGGATTAGGGATTGTGGTCAGTAGAGTTACCACTTCCTCAGAGCTTGTCCCAGGTTTTTCCATTTTAACCATCAGGTCATTTCGGGTGCTCCTAACCACCAGGTCCATAACAGTGGGCCAGTTGTACTGTTATGATCTGGTGACTTTGGAGCCACATGAACTTTTTCTGGAGTAGGTGGAAACTGTACTGACCGCAAAACCTGAACTAACACCGCAACTAGAAGTAGCCATGGGGTGTGCCTAACAAACCCTAGACACCTCGACACAGCCGGAGGACTAAATACCCCTATAGATGGAAATAGGAATACTACCTTGCCTCAGAGCAGAACCCAAAGGATAGGCAGCCCCCCACGAATATTGACTGTGAGTAGGAGAGGAAAGACACACGCAGGCAGAAAACAGGATTCAGCAAAAGAGGCCACTCTAGCTAAATAGGGAAAGATAGGACAGAATACTAAGCTGTCAGTATTAAAACCCTTCCAAAAATATCCACAGCAGATAATACAAAAAGTTCCACAATCTAACTAAAGACATGGAATGTATATCTGCCACTCCAGAGAATCCAACAAGACTGAGAAAATACTGACACAATCTAAGCTGGACAAAAAAACACTGAATAGCACAGAATTATTAAGCACAGAGCATGTGTGCCACAGAAACAAAACCAGACACTTATCTTAGCTAATTTGGCAGAAGGCAGAAGGAACCAAACCAGGACCAAAACCTCCCAACAACCATGGACAACTGGCAAGGACTAATGAATCCTGCACGCCTAAATACCCCAGTCAGAACTGCAATCAGCAGATACACCTGACCAGGACTGCAACTCAGGGATAACTGCATTACCACCTACAACCACCAGAGGGAGCCCAAAAGCAGAATTCACAACAGGAATGGTGTTCATTTCATCATAGGCCTTGTTGACATCTCTCCAAATGTAACGTTTATAGTTGTGGACAAAAAGTTAAATTTTGGTCTCATCCCTCAATATTACCTTGTTCCAGACACCTTGGGGCTTGTCTCTGTGCTGTTTTGCGTATTGTAGGCAAGATACTTTGTGGCATTTGCGCAGTAATGGCTTTCTTCTGGTGACTCGAGCATGCAGCCCATATTTCTTCAAGTGCCTTCTTTTTGTGCATTTTGAAACAGCCACACCACTAGTTTTCAGAGAGTCCAGCATTTCAGCAGATGTTATTTGTGGGTTTTTCTTTACATCCCGAACAATTTTCCTGACAGTTGTGGACGACATTTTTGTTGGTCTACCTGACCGTGGTTTTGTTTTTACAGAGCCCCTGATTTTCCAATTGTTAATCACAGTTTGAACGATGCTGACTGGCATTATCAATTCCTCAGATATCTTTTTGTATTCCTTTCCTGTTTTATACAGTTCAACTACCTTTTCCAGTAGATCCATTGACAATTATTTTGCTATCCCCATGACTTACAATCCAACATCAGTGGCTGGATAAAGGATGCAAGATGTTACAAGCAAACGGGTCACTGGTGAGGATGTTACCTTTAGTAGCCATTCAAACCCATTTGTGTCAACTTCTGTGCATGTTGTCAGGCCAAAATCATCAGGGTATGTGAACTTTTGATTAAGGCCATTTGGATGCTTTGGGTTGTCACTATGATTTAAAAAGAGAAAACACAGTACTTTGACAATAACTGGCTTCACCCAACCACTAACCATGAGTGGAGAAAAAGTGGTGTTATCATTGGTGTTATCATTCATATTTTCTGAAAAAAGGCAAAAAAAAGCAAACATTTTCCCAGGGCATGTAAACTTTTGTTAAACTATATGTTAAAAAGAATGAACTCATATACTGCAATGTAGTAAATGAAATGAAGTGGCTAAAAGAAGAGACTGGTCCATTTAAAAACATAAAACAAAAACTGATGGCTAAAACGATGTTGGAAAAAACACCAAAAAGAAGCAAAAGAAAGTTATTTTGGGACAAAATGACAATTATGTGTCCTGAAGAGTCATCAGTCTGAAAAATTCCACAGATTCTCAGAAGTCTAAAAGAAGTTGTGTGCACATACCCTGACAGTGTTCATATCCTTCAGATAGTGGTTAAGACTCCCATACACATTAGACTAAGGGTACTGTCACACAGTGGCACTTTGGTTGCTACGACGGTACGATCCGTGACGTTCCAGCGATATCCATACGATATCGCAGTGTCTGACACGCTACTGCGATCAGGGACCCCGCTGAGAATCGTACGTCGTAGCAGATCGTTTGGAACTTTCTTTCGTCGTCAAGTGTCCCGCTGTGGCGGCATGATTGCATCGTGTGACAAAGGTGTGCACGATATTGTATACGATGTGCGCACAGTAACCAACGGCTTCTACATCGCAAATACGTCATGAAATTATCGCTCCAGCGCCGTGTATTGCAACGTGTGACCGCAGTCTACGACGCTGGAGCGATAATCATACGACGCTGCAACGTCACAGATTGTGCCGTCGTAACGACCAAAGTGCCACTGTGTGACAGTACCCTTAATTTGGACAAACCCGCTGATAACAGGTTCCGATGACAGTCCAATGTGGATGAGGGCTTCTGACTGATGATTATCAGGGGAGACAAGAATTCATTATGTCCGATTTCGGACTGTAGAGCCTTTTGCTCTTTAAGTGATAAACTGCTGCCAGAGATGTCTAACAGCACTCTCATAGAGAACACAGGAACGATCAGCAGAATGAGCAATCCTGCATATGTGAGAGCCGGAAGGGATAGCTGCCAGCTTAATGAATGGACAGCTGTGTATAGTATATGGGGGCTTTAGTCAATTATTTGTTCAGCTGACAGACATTCAGACAGTTGTATTTTTAGTCCAGCACACTGACCGCATAATGTTTTAGTATCAAGTCTCCAAAATTAAAGATTACAACATCAACATGACCACATCACCAGAACCACCATCAGTACAGTAAAACATTATTATAACCACCGTCAATGAGTTATACATCACCATAACTTCCATCAGTACATGAATACATTGCTAAGCTTAGTACAACAATCAATTGTAGTGTTAGGCCAGCCCTGAATACAACTGTATTGCATTAACTTAGGTTACAACTCCCAGTATGTCCTTATCAATTGTAAGGAGATGCTTTAAGTTGTTGCTACCAGCCACAATCAGATTAACTTAACTTTTGGAAGATATCTTATGTTTTAGGACCATTAATTCTCACCAGATTGGTGTAAGTCTGAAGTTGGTTCAGTGTGGCGAAGAGTCATCATGGGGTGGGAACTGAGCCCCCCACCGATTCCTCAAAAGACCTCTTAGAAGTGCACAGCTCATGGTCCTGGACTATGACTTTCTACTCACTGGATCCTCTCTGGGCTGTGTGCATGTGGAGCGCCCGCTAGGACCGTGGGGTACTCGGAACTGGGCCGGTTCTTAAAGGGCAAGTCAGAGTGGCAGCGGTGACTCGGTCCGTGGCCCTGGGCGTCCAATTAAAGGAGAAATAAAGTGTATTGGGAAATGAAGTCTAAAGTTCGTGACACCACCTGTGGTACTCGGCCAGGGATGACCGACGCTGCTTAAAGGGATCCGCTGGGGCCGAAGGTACTGCAACTTAGTTGGTTTGGCTCCCCACAGATGGATCGGAGGCCCCAGGGCTACCAGGACAGTCTAAGAGGGGCTGTAGATGTTAAGGTGCAGGAAAAATTTGGAAGGCATGAGGTTGCAGTCTCTTTACCTTTTACTGGTGAAGTTCAGATACACAGATTACAGGTGATCTTGAAATCCAGGCAGCCTGGAAGCGGTTCAGAATCCCCCTAGTCAGGTGGGGTTGGAAGCCTTCCTTTCTGCGCTGAATTCTAGGTTCATGGTGCATTAGCTTTCCTCAAGTCCCTCTATCAATCTGTCCTCTTGGTGGAACAATACCCACATGGCAGGCAGCTCGAGCCTTTTTGCAGGTGTCCCTTTCTCGTGGTGACTCCGGGCTCTAATCTGCTGCTGTGCCTTCGGGTGTCAGTTGTGGCTAGAAGACCTGCAATCTCCTGCCCACCGGTTTCTGCTGTGGGGCATACAGTTCCCACACAACCTTGGACCCCGGTGTCCAACTTCTTCCGCTCAAAACTGGAGTGAGCCCAATCACAGCTCTACTCCAGTTTCCCTTTCCTCACATACTTCCTCTCCCTTCACTGTCTCACACAGACTGACTAACTCCTCCTCCAGACAGAATTTATAGGGAAGCTACTCTGAAACCGGGTCTAGAGCTCCCCCTTCTGGCCTGGAGTCAGGAAAGTGTTGTATGCTAGTGTTACCTGCTAAGGGGATTCCTTCTCGCTTCCAGGCATGATATCACCCTCCCCGGGAGGCAGGCAATACCACTGTGAGAACCGCATTCCTGGGGTGTCACACATGCTCTTCTGTCTCCTCAGCTGCGGTCTTCTAGGAGGTCTTTGTTTATTAATTGTTGGGCGCCTCAGAACTGGGTGAGCAACCATTCTGTTCAGAATGGGTGTAAAACATAAAACATATGCCAAAAGTTAGATAGGAATTATTTTTTCATTACTGGGGGCCAACCGCTATCGATTCCACTGCTCCTGAGAACTGAGGATCTGAAGAGCTCCAGTTGAAAGGAGCAGAGGCATCCACACTACTACTAACGCTAAAGATCAGCAGATCACAGTGCTCAACAATCTCGAGCACTCCCTTAAGAATGAATGGAACACCTGCAGATAGGGGATAACTTTCCAGCTTGAAACAACCCCTTTAAGGAGCATTAAATGGATTATCCGGTCTAAAACTACAAATCTGCAGTCACTATATGACTGCAGAGTTGTGAACCCTACCAGTGAACGCATTGCTTGATGTGAGGAATCTCCGATGTCAGCGCTGGGAACAATGGTCATGTGACCGCAAGTATGCAATATGCATACTCCCAGCCAGAACCTGACTAGATGGGCACGGCCTCACTCAATTTACTTGCAGTCACATGACTGCCATTCCCAACACCGACACCAGAAAATCCTCACAGCAAGAAGTGCTTCATTCACAAGGATTCACAAGTCTGCAGTCATATACAGTGACTGGAGATTTGTAGTTTTTGACCAGACAGCCACTGCAGCCGATAATAAGAAACTGATTATCAATCTATCTAAACAAGCTGTCAATCACCCGTTGCATGAGCAAAACGTTAATTCGTTGGGTGAAATTAATTTTAAGCTTACTGAAAGGGAGATTGTCACCAGAAAAGGCCTATCTGACCCTCGACGGGGTAGTACGTCATATGCGATCAGCCTCACTCACAGGGGGTGCGTGGCCGATCGCGGCCGGGTGTCAGCTGATTATCACAGCTGACATCCGTCACCATGTGCCAGGAGCAGTCACAGACCGCTCCCGGCACATTAACCACCAGAAAACTGCGATCAAACAAGATCGTAGCGGTCTGGCGGCATAGGGAAGCATCGCACAGGGAGGGGGCTCCCTGCATGCTTCCCTGAGACCCTCGGAACAATGCGATGTGATCACGTTGTTCCGAGAGTCTCCTCCGTCCTCCTCCCTGCAGGCCCCAAATCCAAGATGGCCGCGGGGGTCCTTCCGGGTCTTGCAGGGAGGTGGCTTGCCGGCGCCTGCTGACAACAGGCATCGGCAAGCCTCCTTCACTGCCTGTCAGATCGCTGATCTGACACAGTGCTGTGCAAAGTGTCAGATCAGCGATCTTAAAATATCTTAAAATATATAGTGATGTCCCACCCTGGGACAAAGTAAAAAAGTTAAAACAAAATAACATGTGTAAAAATATTTTTTTTCAAATTCCTAAATAAAGAAAAAAAATATATATATTGTTCCAATAGATACATTTATGTAAATAAAAAAAAGTAAATGTACACATATTTAGTATCACCGCATCCGTAACGACCTGATCTATAAAACTCTCCCACTAGTTAACCCCTTCAGTGAACACCGTAAAAAAACCCCGAAGCAAATAACAATGCTTTATCATCATACCGCCGAACAAAAGGTGGAATAACACACGATCAAAAAGACAGATATAAATAAACATGGTACCGCTGAAAACGTCATCTTCTCCCGCAAAAAATGAGCTGCCATACAGCGCCATCAGCGAAAAAAAACAACCTTATAGCTCTCAGAATAAATCGATGCAAAAACTATTATTTTTTATATAAAACAGTTTTTAATGTATAAAAGCACCAAAACATAAAAAAATATAAATGAGATATCGCTGTTATCGTACTGACCCGAAGAATAAAACTGCGTTATCAATTTCACCACACGCGGAACGCCCCACCCAAAAGAAAATCATGAATTGCTGGTTTTTGTTCATTCTGCCTTACGAAAATCGCAATAAAAAGTGATTAAAAAAGTCATGTGCCCGAATATGGTACCAATAAAACGTCAACTTATCCCGCAAAAAACAAGACCTCATATGACTCTGTGGGCCGAAATATGGAAAAATTATAGCTCTCAAAATGTGGTGATGCCAAAACTATTTTTTGCAATGAAAAGCGTCTTTTAGCATGTGACAGCTGCCAAACATAAAAACCCGATATAAAAAACAGCTATAAATAGTAAATCAAACCCCCCTTTATCACCCCCTTAGTTAGGGAAAAATAATAAAATAAAAATGTATTTATTTCCATTTTCCCATTAGGTTTAGGGTTAGGGTTGGGGCTAAAGCTAGGGTTAGGGTTGGGGCCAAAGTTTGGGTTGGGGCTAGAGTTGGGGTTATGGTTTGGATTATGTTTACGGCTGGGTTTAGAGTTAGGGTTGGGATTAAAGTTGGTATTAGGGTTAGGGGTGTGTCAGGGTTAGGGGTGTGGTTAGGGTTGGGATTAGGGTTAGGGGTGTGTTGGGGTTAGGGGTGTGTTAGTGTTAGGGTTGAGGTTAGGGTTCGGATTAGGGGTGTGTTGGGGATAGGGTTGTGGTTAGGGTTGGGATTAGGGTTAGGGGTGTGCTCGGGTTAGGGGTGTGGTTATGGTTAGGGCTGGGGTTAGAATTGGGGGATTTCAACTGCTTAGGCACATCAGGGGCTTTTTGAAAAATTCACAGGTTTTACCTGCGGATTAACCACGGATTTCCTGCGGATTTCCTGCATTTTTGTGTGGATTTCACCTGCATTTTTACACCTGCGGATTCCTATTGAGGAGCAGGTGTAAAACGCTGCAGAATGTGCACAAAGAATTGAAATGCTGCGGAAAATACAACGCAGCATTTCCACGTGGTATTTTACATAGCATGGGCACTGTGGAATTTGGTTTTCTATAACTGCTGCGAACCCGCAGAGGCCAATCCGCTGCGGATCCGCAGCCAAATCCGCAATGTGTGCACATACCTTTATAACAGCCTGCAGTCTCTGAGGCATGGACTTAATGAGTGCAAAAACAGTACTCTTCATCAATCTGGCTCCAACTTTTTTCTGATTGCTATTGCCAGATCAGCTTTGTAGGTTGGAGCCTTGTCATGGACCATTTTCTACAACTTACCACCAAAGATTTTCAATTGGATTGAGATCTGGACTATTTGCAGGCCATGACATTTACCTTTTGTGTCTTTTTTCAAGGAATATTTTCACAGTTTTTGCTCTATGGCAGGATGCATTATCATCTTCAAAAATGATTTACTCATCCCCAAGCATCCTTTCAATTGATGGGATAAGAAAAGTGTCCAATCAACATAAACTTGTGCATTTATTGAAGATGTAATGACAGCCATATCCCCAGTGTCTTTACTTGACATGCAGCCCCATATCATCAATGACTGGAAATTTGCATGTTCTCTTCAGGCAGTCATCTTTTAAATCTCATTGGAACGGCACCAAACAAAAGTTCCAGCATCATCACCTTGCCCAATGCAGATTCGCGATTCATCACTGAATATGACTTTCATCCAGTCATCCACAGTCCACGATTGCTTTTCCTTAGCCCATTGTAACCTTGTTTTTTTCTGTTTAGGTGTTAATGATGGTTTTCGTTTAGCTTTTCTGTATGTAAATCCCATTTCCTTTAGGCGGTCTCTTACAGTTCGGTCACAGACGTTGACTCCAGGTTGCACCCATTAGTTCCTCATTTGTTTTGTTGTGCATTTCCTGTTTTGGAGACATATTGCTTTAAGTTTCTTTTTTTGACGCTTTGATGTCTTCCTTGGTCTACCAGTATGTTTGCCTTTAACAACCTTCCCATGTTATTTGTATTTGGTCCAGATTTTAGACACAGCTGACTGTGAACAACCAACATCTTTTGCAACATTGCCTGATGATTTACCCTCTTTTAAGAGTTTGATAATCCTCTCCTTTGTTTCAATTGATATCTATCGTGTTGGAGCCATGATTAATGTCAGTCCACTTGGTGCAAAGCTCTCCAAGGTGTGATCATTCCTTTTTAGATGCAGACTAACAAGCAGATCTAATTTGATGCAGGTATTAGTTTTGTTTATGAAAATTTACAGGGTGATTCCATAATTTTTTTCATCAGAATTGAGTGACTCCAAAATTGTTCCCCTATGCTTGGTTAAAAAAAGTAACCATTACTGACTACCACATTTTTTGTTCTTGATTTCTTTTAGTGTTTCTTAAAGCCAGAAAGTTGCCATTAGAAATGACTTTAGTTTTGTGCCATGTCTGTGATCTGCTTTTTTTCTACAAAATTAAACAACTGAATAAACATCCTCCAAGGCCGGTGATTCCATAATTTTTGCCAGGGGTTGTATGTCTCCTATACCCTATGCAAGTCACAAAAATGAGCTTTTATTATACTCACAGACAGAGTGAACATCTCTGGTCATGATCCAGCGTCTCCTCTTTCTTACAATCATCGTTCTCCTTCCCTGCTTCATGTGGATTCGCATCTCTGCCAGACACCTAAAGATGCACATGCACATGTGGAAAAAAGGGAATCTGGCTCCAAGAGATAAAATCACTTAACTTTAATAGTATTCATTTAAAATAGAAATAGGCTGTAAGGCTAGTTTCACATTTGCGTTTAAAAACGCAGCTTTTAAAACGCAAACGCAGGTGGTGAAAAAACGCATGTAAACGCGTGCAAACGCTGCGTTTTTTAGACGCATGCGTTTTCTCATGCGGTAAAAAAACACGGCGTTTTGACGCGTTTACAAAATTAGAGTTGAGCGAAACAGATCGGCCAATTTCAAAAGTCGCTTTGGCAAAGTCGGGTTTTGTTATATATATATATATATATATATATATATATATATATATATATATATATATCAGAGACACACAAACATATATATAGCCGATTGCCGGCTTTTCATTTCTTCTGCCTAAACCCGACATGATATGAGACATGGTTTACATACAGTAAACCATGTCATATCCCCTTTTTTTTGTATATTCCACACTACTAATGTTAGTAGTGTGTATGTGCAAAATTTCGGCGCTGTAGCTATTAAATTTAAGGGTTAAATCACGGAAAAAATTGGCGTGGGCTCCCGCGCAATTTTCTCCTCCAGAGTGGTAAAGCCAGTGACTGAGGGCAGATATTAATAGCCTGGAGAGGGTCCATGGTTATTGGCCCCCCCCCTGGCTAAAAACATCTGCCCCCAGCCACCCCAGAAAAGGCACATCTGTAAGATGCGCCTATTCTGGCACTTGGCCACTCTCTTCCCACTCCTGTGTAGCGGTGGGATATGGGGTAATGAAGGGTTAAAGTCACCTTGCTATTGTAAGGTGACATTAAGCCAGATTAATAATGGAGAGGCGTCAATTATGACACCTATCCATTATTAATCCAAGTATTTTAATGAAATAAACACACAGGTTGTTGTAATATTTTATTGCTCTCTCAATCCACCTGAATACCCTCGTTCTGTAACAAATTAAAAATAATAAACCAACAATATACATACCTTCCGTAGATCTGTAACGTCCCACGATGTAAATCCATCTGAAGGGGTTAAAATATTTTACAGGCAGGAGCTCTGCTATAATGCAGCTGTGCTCCTGCCTGTAAACCCCGGGGAATGAAGGTAATGTAGGTCAATGACCTATAGTTACCTTCAGTCGCGGTGATGCGCCCTCTGCTGGATGTCCTCATATAACGTCGAGCGTGGGAAAAAGTTGCTTTGCTTTGACAATACAAAGGTGACATAAACCCGACAAATATGAACCCCACTTGCCACCGCTACAGGGCAAGTGGGAAGAGCCGGGCAAAGCGCCAGAATTGGTTATCAAAAATACAGGGGAACCCACACCATTTTTTTATTATTATTTATTTACAGCGCAGGAGGCGGTCGGTGAATATTCCCATCAGCTGCTCCTGCTCTCACTGTTATTAGCGGCAGCAGGTGTCGGCTGATGGGAGCAGTAGTCATATCAGCTGACACCAATGACCGGAGGTAAACGTTATACCTCTGATCTTAGCTGCGCGCTCACACTGTCTTTTGACAGCATGGGAACCGCAGCTGTGTGACTGGTGGTGACAATTTTACCTCTGATCAGAAGCGGTTTTTGCAGCGCTGTCATGCACATGAAAGCATGACAAACACTGTGTATTCGAGCAGCTGAACCCGAACAGTAACACAGACTTCCTGGTGAAGTTCGTGTTTGGTGTCTGTGCCCGAACATTAGGTGTTC
The DNA here is from genome assembly GCF_051348905.1 of Ranitomeya variabilis. NCBI lineage: Eukaryota > Metazoa > Chordata > Amphibia > Anura > Dendrobatidae > Ranitomeya > Ranitomeya variabilis. Next base: position 230,265,593 of record NC_135236.1, on the reverse strand, counting down.
GGTAAGGACGCCCAACTTTACTGTTCGGGTTTGCTCGTTTCTACTGCTGACTGAAAACTTAATAGTTTTCTGTTATGAACTGGTGGCCTAGGAGCAGCATGGATGAGCTCTGGAGTAGGTGGCCTCTATACTGACCGCAGACCCTGAACTTAACACATCAACTAGAAGTAGCCGTGGGATGTTCCTGTCACTCCCTAGACACCTCGTCACAGCCGGAGGACTAATTACACCTAAAGAAAGAAACAGGAATACTATCTTGCCTCAGAGAAAATTCCCAAAGGAAAGGCAGCCCCCCACAAATATTGACTGTGAGAGGAGAGGGAAATTACAAACGCAGACTGAAAACAGAATTTAGCAAAGGAGGCCACGCTACCTAGAAAGAAAAGACAGGAAAGAGTACTGTGCGGTCAGTATAAAAAATACTACAAAATCCACCACAGAGAATACAAAAATCTCCACACCTAACTAAAGGCATGGAGGGTAACTCTGTGACTCCAGAGCTTCCAACTTGGCTGAGTAAATCTTAACACAGACCTTGCTGGACAAGAAAAACATAGCAATTCACAGAACTATTAAGTCCACCGCATGTGGACTGCAAAAACAGAGCCAGGACTTATCTTTGATGATTTGGACAATCCAGAAGGAGAAACCAAGCAGAGATGTGGATCCCTAGAAAACAATGGACAACTGGCACTCAATAAAGGAAGAAGCCAGACTAAATAGCCCCGTCCAAAGTGGAAGCAGCTGATGACTGTTGTGAAGGACAAACAGCAGCACTACCACTTATAACCACCGGAGGGAGCCTAAGAGCAGAACCCACAACAGAATTCACAACAGTACCCCCACCTTGAGGAGGGGTCACCGAACCCTCACCAGAGCCCCCAGGCCGATCCGGACGAGCCAAATGGAAGGCACGAACCAAATCGTCAGCATGAACATCGGAGGCAACAACCCAAGAATTATCCTCCTGGCCATAACCCTTCCACTTGACAAGATACTGAAGTCTCCATCTAGAAAAACGAGAATCCAAGATCTTCCCCACAACATACTCCAACTCCCCATCAATCAACACCGGGGCAGGAGGATCAACAGAGGGAACCACGGGCACCACATATTTCCGCAACAAAGATCTATGAAAAACATTATGGATGGAAAAAGAGGCTGGAAGGGCCAAACGAAAAGACACTGGATTGATAATCTCAGAAATCCTATGAGGACCAATAAACCGAGGCTTGAACTTCGGGGAAGAAACCTTCATAGGAACATGACGAGAAGACAACCAGACCAAATCCCCAACCCGAAGCCGGGAACCCACACGCCGACGACGGTTGGCAAAACACTGAGCCTCCTCCTGAGACAACACTAAATTGTCCACAACATGAGCCCAAATCTGCTGCAACCTGTCAACCACAGAGTCCACAGGACAATCAGAAGACTCAACCTGCCCTGAAGAAAAACGAGGATGAAACCCAGAATTACAAAAGAATGGTGACACCAAGGTAGCAGAACTAGCCCGATTATTAAGGGCAAACTCGGCCAATGGCAAGAAAGCCACCCAATCATCCTGATCGGCAGACACAAAGCATCTCAAATAAGTTTCCAAAGTCTGGTTAGTTTGCTCGGTTTGGCCGTTTGTCTGAGGATGAAATGCGGAAGAAAAAGTCAAATCAATGCCCAGCTTAGCACAAAAGGACCACCAAAACCTAGAAACAAACTGGGAACCTCTATAGGACACAATATTCTCCAGAATGCCATGCAAACGAACCACATGCTGAAAAAACAACGGAACCAACTCAGAAGAGGAAGGCATCTTAGGCAAAGGTACCAAATGAACCATCTTAGAAAACCGGTCACAGACCACCCAGATAACAGACATTCTCTTGGAAACAGGAAGATCCGAAATAAAATCCATAGAAATATGCGTCCAAGGCCTCTCAGGGACCGTCAAAGGCAAAAGCAACCCACTGGCGCGGGAGCAGCAAGGTTTGGCCCACGCACAAGTCCCACAGGTCTGCACAAAAGAACGCACATCCCGTGACAAAGAAGGCCACCAAAAGGACCTACTAACCAAATCTCTGGTACCAAAAATCCCAGGATGGCCAGCCAACACAGAACAGTGAACCTCAGAAATCACTTTACTAGTCCATCTGTCAGGAACAAACAATTTCCCCGCTGGACAGCAATCAGGTTTATCAGCCTGAAACTCCTGAAGAGCCCGTCGCAAATCAGGGGAAATGGCAGAAAGAATCACCCCCTCCTTAAGAATACCAACCGGCTCAAGAATCCCAGGGGAATCAGGCAAGAAACTCCTAGAGAGGGCATCAGCCTTAACATTCTTAGAACCTGGAAGATACGAGACAACAAAATCAAAACGGGAGAAAAACAGGGACCATCGGGCCTGTCTAGGATTCACCCGTTTGGCAGACTCGAGGTAAATCAGATTCTTATGATCAGTCAAGACCACAATACGGTGCTTGGCCCCCTCAAGCCAATGTCGCCACTCCTCAAATGCCCACTTCATAGCCAACAACTCACGATTGCCGACATCATAATTGCGTTCCGCAGGCGAAAACTTTCGAGAAAAGAAGGCACACGGTTTCATCAAGGAACCATCAGAATTCCTCTGAGACAAAACGGTCCCTGCCCCAATCTCAGAAGCGTCAACCTCAACCTGAAAAGGAAGAGAAACATCCGGCTGACGCAACACAGGGGCAGAAGTAAATCGGCGCTTAAGCTCCTGAAAGGCAGAAACGGCCTCAGAGGACCAATTAGCTACATCAGCGCCCTTCCTCGTCAAATCGGTCAGGGGTTTAACCACACTGGAGAAGTTGGCAATGAAACGGCGATAAAAATTAGCAAAGCCCAAAAATTTCTGAAGGCTCTTCACGGATGTGGGCTGGATCCAATCATGAATGGCCTGAACCTTAGCCGGATCCATTTCTATAGATGATGGAGAAAAAATGAAGCCCAAAAAAGAAACCTTCTGTACACCAAAGAGGCACTTAGACCCTTTCACAAACAAGGTATTGTCACGAAGGACCTGAAATACCATCCTAACTTGTTTCACATGAGACTCCCAATCATCTGACAAAATCAAAATATCATCCAAATATACAATCATGAATTTATCAAGATAATTCCGAAAAATATCATGCATGAAGGACTGAAACACAGATGGGGCATTAGAGAGTCCGAATGGCATCACAAGATACTCAAAATGGCCCTCGGGCGTATTAAACACAGTTTTCCATTCGTCACCCTGCTTAATACAAACCAGATTATATGCCCCTCGAAGGTCAATCTTAGTAAACCAACTAGCCCCCTTAATTCTGGCAAACAAATCAGAAAGCAAAGGCAAAGGGTATTGGAATTTGACCGTGATCTTATTCAAGAGGCAATAATCAATACAGGGTCGCAAGGAGCCATCCTTCTTGGCAACAAAAAAATAACTTGCTCCTAATGGAGAAGAAGATGGCCGAATATGCCCCTTCTCCAAAGACTTCCTTACATAGCTCCGCATGGCGGCATGTTCAGGCACAGACAGGTTGAAAAGTCGGCCCTTAGGAAACTTACAGCCTGGAATCAAATCAATAGCACAATCACAGTCCCTATGCGGTGGAAGGGAACTGGACTTGGGCTCATCGAAAACATCCTGGAAATCTGACAGAAACTCAGGAATTTCAGAAGAGGGGGAGGAGGAAATTGACATCAGAGGAACGTCATCGTGAACCCCCTGACAACCCCAACTAGTCACAGACATAGATTTCCAATCCAACACCCGGATTATGTACCTGTAACCATGGAAACCCCAGCACAACAGCATCATGCAAATTATGTAACACCAGGAAGCGACAATCTTCCTGATGGGCTGGCGCCATGCACATGGTTAACTGTGTCCAAAACTGAGGTTTATTTTTAGCCAATGGTGTAGCATCAATCCCCCTCAAAGGGATAGGACTCCGCAAAGGCTGTAAGGAAAAACCACAATGTCTGGCAAATTCTAAGTCCATTAAATTTAAAACGGCGCCTGAATCCACAAATGCCATGACAGAGAATGACGATAATGAGCAGATCAGGGTCACAGATAACAGAAATTTAGGTTGTACAGTACTGATAGTAACGGAATTAGCGATTCTCTTGGCACGCTTAGGGCAATCAGAAATAACATGAGCAGAATCGCCGCAGTAAAAGCACAACCTATTCTGACGTCTGAATCCTTGGCGTTCCGCTCTAGACACAATCCTATCACACTGCATAGGCTCAGGACTCCGCTTGGAAGACAACGCCATAGTGTGCACAACTCTGCGCTCACGCAAGAGCCGATCAATTTGAATGGCCAGAGACATAGAATCACTCAGACCTGCAGGCGTGGGGAACCCCACCATAACATCTTTAACAGATTCAGAAAGACCCTTTCTGAAAATTGCCGCCAAAGCATCCTCATTCCACTTAGTAAGCACAGACCATTTTCTGAATTTCTGGCAATATGACTCTGCCGCTTCTTGACCCTGACACAGGGCCAAAAGTGTTTTCTCAGCATGCTCTACAGAGTTAGGTTCATCATACAATAACCCAAGCACCTGAAAAAAGGTGTCTACATTAAGCAAGGCCGGATTCCCAGATTCCAGGGAAAATGCCCAATCCTGCGGGTCACCACGCAACAGAGAAATGACAATTTTTACCTGCTGGATGGGATCACCAGAGGAACGGGGCTTAAGAGCAAAAAACAGGTTACAGTTATTTTTAAAGCTCAAAAATTTGGACCTGTCCCCGAAGAACAGATCGGGGGTAGGAATTCTAGGCTCTAAAACAGGAGTCTGCACGATATAATCAGAAATACCCTGTACTCTAGCAGCAAGTTGATCCACCCGAGAAGCAAGTCCCTGAACATCCATGTCAACGCCTAACTCCTGAGCCACCCAGAAGTGAAGAGGGAAAAAAAAACACAACAGAGTACAGAAAAAAAAATGGCTCAGCACTTTCTTTCCTTTCTTTTGAGATGCGGTTAACTCATTGTGTGCCAGTTGTACTGTTATGAACTGGTGGCCTAGGAGCAGCATGGACGAGCTCTGGAGTAGGTGGCCTCTATACTGACCGCAGACCCTGAACTTAACACATCAACTAGAAGTAGCCATGGGATGTTCCTGTCACTCCCTAGACACCTCGTCACGGCCGGAGGACTAATTACACCTAAAGAAAGAAACAGGAATACTATCTTGCCTCAGAGAAAATTCCCAAAGGAAAGGCAGCCCCCCACAAATATTGACTGTGAGAGGAGAGGGAAATTACAAACGCAGACTGAAAACAGAATTTAGCAAAGGAGGCCACGCTACCTAGAAAGAAAAGACAGGAAAGAGTACTGTGCGGTCAGTATAAAAAATACTACAAAATCCACCACAGAGAATACAAAAATCTCCACACCTAACTAAAGGCATGGAGGGTAACTCTGTGACTCCAGAGCTTCCAACTTGGCTGAGTAAATCTTAACACAGACAAAGCTGGACAAGAAGAACATAGCAATTCACAGAACTATTAAGTCCACCGCATGTGGACTGCAAAAACAGAGCCAGGACTTATCTTTGATGATTTGGACAATCCAGAAGGAGAAACCAAGCAGAGATGTGGATCCCTAGAAAACAATGGACAACTGGCACTCAATAAAGGAAGGAGCCAGACTAAATAGCCCCGTCCAAAGTGGAAGCAGCTGATGACTGTTGTGAAGGACAAACAGCAGCACTACCACTTATAACCACCGGAGGGAGCCTAAGAGCAGAACCCACAACAGAATTCACAACAGTTTTCTATGCACTGCTCCAGGATTCCACAGCACTGCTTTTGATCCTCATAGTACCGGAAAAAAAATTCCTGGCTCTCTCGCTGGTACCACACCTGCCAACACAGCTCCAAGTTCAGAGTGGACTGGGGATGAGCAGGTCCCATGGCCAAACAAAATGTTACGCCCAATGGTGGCACACGTGGATTTGTGGACCCACTGGGCCACAGGGCAGGGCCTGCCCAGGAAGAGGCGTAGCTAAGCAGTAGTAGGTAGCCCCCAGGTACGACTCCTAGACAGATGTCGATACTGCGGCTGCTGACCCCAGGGTTCACTGACACGGACTAGGGCTATGTCCAAACACACCGGTCTAGGATACTGGGTCAGGGACTGGCCACACACGGACCGCTGTACTTCGGAAACAGGAGTGTCCACACAGGACTAGTGGACAACGTTTAGCCACTGGCCAGGATTTGGGTTCAGGACTCTGGCCACATCGGGACCAGGGATTCAGGTTCAAGACACTGGCTGCACCAGTATCAGAGGATCTCACAACTGCACTTGTAGAACAACACACAATCTAATGAGACGGCCTAATAATGACTAAACTGGTTGCTTGGCCACTCCCTAAGGGAAAGGGAGTCTTTAATACATGATGACTCTCAGCAATAGGTTGAGAGCCATCCAGCATGGGCGCCGGCCATAGCACTATAGTTAGCTTGGTTTTAGTACTAAATATCTGCAGTAGACTGGTTATCTATGTATTTAGCTTGGTTCTTTTACCATATCTGTGTACCGAGTGTCAGATCTTCAGTGACAATATTTTTATATAGAGTCTGATGTATTAAGTTCCTCTATTGTGGACAACTACAAGATTTCTAGGTGAGATTATGATGTTCTACATCCAAGACATTATTTATAGGGTTATTATATTACTGAATGCTGCAACACCTAGTGGATTGTGTTGTTACTGACAGCTAAGTGTATCTGGCTTTACAAAGGCGTGTGCAATTCCAACATTACACCAACTTTATAATTTTAAACCCATGTTACCTCTTTCTACTCAGTTTATGAAGCAGTCAGAGGCAAGTCCAAAAGCCCAAATTCATGAAAGTATTTTTCTGGCATCAAGCACATTCAAATGTCGCCAAATTTTTTGTGCAACTTAGAGCAATGCATACAAGGACAGGGATGGGGAGCCATGCATACAAGGACAGGGATGGGAAGCCATGCATACAAGGACGGGGATGGGGAGCCATGCATAGAAGGACAGGGATGGGGAGCCATGCATACAAGGACAGGGATGGGGAGCTATGAATACCAGGACGGGAATGGGGAGCCATGCAGACAAGGATAGGGATGGGGAGCCATGCATACAAGGACAGGGATGGGAAGCCATGCATACAAGGACAGGGATGGGAAGCCATGCATTCAAGGACAGGGATGGGGAGCCATGCATACAAGGACAGGGATGGGGAGCTATGAATACCAGGACGGGAATGGCAAGCCATGCATACAAAGACAGGGATGGGAAGCCATGCATACAAGGACAGGGATGGGGAGCCATGCATACAAGGACAGGGATGGGGAGCTATGAATACCAGGACGGGAATGGGGAGCCATGCAGACAAGGATAGGGATGGGGAGCCATGTGTCAGGGAGAGACTAGGTGAGCGAGAGCTAATAACCCGGGCTCCTGCAATTTCCCTAAGACTAGGGAAATCCTGACTGACCCTCTACCTGAAGTTTACACTGATGGTGTGCATGTTCAGGCCTCGAACCTCACCCTAACTCCTGAGCTCAGCCCTAGGCTGAAACCTCAACCCACCACCCAGTGAAGAGGTAATACTTAAATACCCACAGTTAGCACAGACAAGGATAAAGGAAAATATACACCACGCCGCAGACACTCAGGAATACACTATAAATGTGCAGGGCAAAATAAACACAAATATAGGAAGGAGTAAATAAGAGGAAGGAATATACACCACCAGCAACGAATCTCCAACCACCAGCTCTCCACTCCAGACCGAGATAACAACGCAAGACAGAAGCTATAATCGGCGACGCCCAATGATCAGGAGAACTATTTAAAGGCTATGGAAATGGCCCAGCTTCCAATCCAAGGATCAGGTAAATTAACCCCGGAACAGCTAGACAAAATCTAGCAGACGCCAATGAGTAAATAGTGGTCAAAAGCGGAATTACCGCTGTCTGTCGGACGACCTGGTCTGAACAGCGTCCGACATGACAGTACCCCGCCTTCTACGAGGGACCCCAGGGCCCTCACGGCTTATAGGACCCGGCTTGTCCGGATGACGGCGGTGAAACAACCTGACCAGCCGGTCAGCATGAACGTCCGAGGCTGGTACCCAGGACCTCTCCTCAGGCCCATAACCACGCCAGTGTACCAAGTACTGTAAAGTGTGACGCACTACATGAGAGTCAACCACCTTGGAGGCTTCAATCTCCAAATTATCATCCACCAAGACTGGAGGTGGCATAGGCGCCGCGTCCACAGAACCCACCACCTTCTTTAGAAGAGACCTGTGGAACACGTTGTGTATCTTATACACCGTAGGGAGCTCCAATCGGTACGCAACCGGGTTAATGACGGCGGTGACCCTAAATGGACCAATAAACCGTGGACCCAATTTAAGGGACGGTATCTTGAGTCTTATGTTTTTTGTGGATAACCACACCCAGTCATCCACACTCAGGTCTGGACCTGGCACACGCCTACTGTCAGCCACACGTTTGTACCTAGCACCCACACTCAACAGGCGCTGTTTAACTCTCCTCCAGACTGATGACAATTGTGTTCCTAACTGGTCCTCCTCCGGAACGCCGGAAGAGCCCCTCTGACTCAAAGTACAAAATTGAGGATGTAGCCCGTAAACACACAAAAAGGAGACTCCCCAGACGACTCCTGGCGGTGATTATTGATGGCAAACTCAGCCAAAGGAAGAAAGGTAGACCACTCCTCCTGGTTATCAGAGACAAAGCAGCGTAAGTACTGTTCCAAATTTTGGTTCATAAGCTCAGTCTGACCATTTGACTGAGGATGAAACGCCGAAGAATGAGATAACTTGATTCCCAGCCGTGAGCAAAACGCTCTCCAAAATTTTGCCACAAACTGAGACCCCCTATCAGACATGATGTCAGACGGAACCCCATGAAGTCTGACCACCTCCTGTACAAATACCTGAGCCAGAGTCTTAGAGTTAGGCAACGCAGGAAAAGACACAAAGTGCGACATTTTAGAAAAATGATCAACAATCAACAAGATGACCGTGTTTCCAGCTGAAGAGGGCAAATCAGTGATTAAATCCATGGAGATTTCCATCCATGGCTTACTAAATACCTCAAGAGGAAGTAATGTGCCAACAGGACGGGAGCGGGGCGTCTTAGCCCTAGCGCACGTGGTACAAGCTGACACGTATGAGACCACGTCCTGTCGGATCTTGGGCCACCAAAACCGACGTGACACCAACTCCAAGGTACCTCTAACCCCTGGGTGACCAGCCAGGAAGGCATCATGATGCTCCGCCAAAACCTTTAGGCGGAGATGAAGCGGAACAAAAGATTTGTTGACGGGAAGCTCAGTGTTATGACCCCAGTGGACAGGGTCTCAGAGGAACGTGTAAGTCTGCGAGATTCAAAAATCCAGCTCATAGGGCTGTGGTAACTGGGTTGACCAAATAGCTACTCCTAACGCCAACACTAGAAGTAGCCGGGGATCATGCCTACGGTGATCGCTAGATGACTCGCGCCAGCCGGAGAATCTAACTACCCCTAGGAGAAGAAAACAAAGACCTCTCTTGCCTCCAGAGAAAGGGACCCCAAAGCAAGATACAAGCCCCCCACAAATAATAACGGTGAGGTAAGAGGAAATGACAAACACAGAAATGAACCAGGTTCAGCAAAGAGAGGCCAGCTTACTAATAGCAGAATATAGCAAGATAACTTATCTGGTCAACAAAAACCCTATAAAAATCCACGCTGGAGATTCAAGAACCCCCGAACCGTCTAACGGTCCGGGGGGAGAACACCAGCCTCCTAGAGCTTCCAGCAAAGGTCAGGATACAGATTGGAACAAGCTGGACAAAAATACCAAACAAAACAAAAGCAAAAAGCAAGGAAGCAGACTTAGCTTGAAATACAGGAACCAGGATCATAGGACAAGAGCACAACAGATTAGCTCTGATTTCAACGATGCCAGGCATAGAACTGAAGGTCCAGGGAGCTTATATAGCAACGCCCCTGAACTAACGGCCCAGGTGAGGATATAGGAAAAGACAGAAGCTCCAGAGTCAAATCACTAATGACCACTAGAGGGAGCAAAAAGCAAAATCACAACAGTACCCCCCCCTTAGTGAGGGGTCACCGAACCCTCACCACGACCACCAGGGCGATCAGGACGAGCGGCGTGAAAGGCACGAACTAAATCGGCCGCATGAACATCAGAGGCGACCACCCAGGAATTATCTTCCTGACCATAGCCCTTCCACTTGACCAGGTACTGAAGCCTCCGCCTGGAGAGACGAGAATCCAAGATCTTCTCCACCACGTACTCCAACTCGCCCTCAACCAACACCGGAGCAGGAGGCTCAGCAGAAGGAACCACAGGCACAACGTACCGCCGCAACAAGGACCTATGAAACACGTTGTGGATAGCAAATGACACAGGAAGATCCAGGCGAAAAGATACAGGATTAAGGATTTCCAATATCTTGTAAGGACCAATAAAACGAGGTTTAAATTTGGGAGAGGAAACCTTCATAGGAACAAAGCGGGAAGAAAGCCACACCAAATCCCCAACACGTAGTCGGGGACCCACACCGCGGCGGCGGTTGGCAAAGCGCTGAGCCCTCTCCTGTGACAACTTCAAGTTGTCCACCACAAGATTCCAGATCCGCTGCAACCTATCCACCACAGAATCCACCCCAGGGCAGTCAGAAGGTTCCACATGACCCGAAGAAAAACGAGGGTGGAAACCAGAGTTGCAGAAAAACGGCGAAACCAAGGTGGCGGAACTAGCCCGATTATTAAGGGCAAACTCAGCCAACGGCAAGAAGGTCACCCAATCGTCCTGATCAGCAGAGACAAAACACCTCAAATAAGCCTCCAAAGTCTGATTAGTTCGCTCCGTCTGTCCATTAGTCTGAGGATGGAAAGCAGACGAAAACGACAAGTCAATGCCCATCCTACTACAAAAGGATCGCCAGAATCTGGAAACGAACTGGGATCCTCTGTCTGACACAATATTCTCAGGGATGCCGTGCAAACGAACCACGTTCTGGAAAAACACAGGAACCAGATCGGAAGAGGAAGGCAGCTTAGGCAAAGGAACCAAATGGACCATCTTAGAGAAGCGATCACATATCACCCAGATAACAGACATGCCTTGAGACACCGGAAGATCAGAAATGAAATCCATGGAGATATGTGTCCAAGGTCTCTTAGGGACAGGCAAGGGCAAGAGCAACCCGCTGGCACGAGAACAGCAAGGCTTAGCTCGAGCACAAGTCCCACAGGACTGTACAAATGACCGCACATCCCTAGACAAGGAAGGCCACCAAAAGGATCTGGCCACCAGATCTCTGGTGCCAAAAATTCCTGGGTGACCTGCCAACACCGAGGAATGAACCTCGGAAATGACTCTGCTGGTCCACTTATCAGGCACAAACAGTCTGTCAGGTGGACAAGAATCAGGCCTATCAGCCTGAAATCTCTGCAACACACGTCGCAGATCAGGAGAAATAGCTGACAAGATAATACCATCCTTAAGAATACCAACAGGTTCAGCGACTCCAGGAGCATCAGGCACAAAGCTCCTGGAAAGAGCATCGGCCTTCACATTTTTTGAACCTGGTAAATACGAGACAACAAAGTCAAAACGGGAGAAAAACAATGACCAGCGGGCCTGTCTAGGATTCAGGCGTTTAGCAGACTCGAGATACATCAGATTTTTGTGATCAGTCAAGACCACCACACGATGCTTAGCACCCTCGAGCCAATGACGCCACTCCTCAAATGCCCATTTCATGGCCAACAACTCCCGATTGCCCACATCATAATTTCGCTCTGCAGGCGAAAACTTCCTAGAGAAAAAGGCGCAAGGTCTCATAACAGAGCAACCAGGGCCTCTCTGCGACAAAACGGCCCCTGCTCCAATCTCTGAAGCATCCACCTCAACCTGAAAGGGAAGCGAGACATCAGGCTGGCACAAAACAGGCGCCGAAGTAAACCGACGTTTCAACTCCTGGAAAGCCTCCACGGCAGCAGGAGCCCAATTAACCACATCGGAGCCCTTCTTGGTCATATCCGTCAAAGGTTTCACAATGCTAGAAAAGTTAGCGATAAAACGACGGTAGAAGTTAGCGAAACCCAAGAACTTCTGAAGACTCTTAACTGACGAGGGCTGAGTCCAATCAAGAATAGCTCGGACCTTGACTGGGTCCATCTCCACAGCAGAAGGGGAAAAAATGAACCCCAAAAAGGGAACCTTCTGTACACCAAAAAGACACTTTGAGCCCTTGACAAACAAAGAATTTTCACGCAAAATTTTAAAGACCATCCTGACCTGCTCCACATGCGAGTCCCAATTATCAGAAAAAAACAGAATATCATCCAGATAAACGATCAGAAATTTATCCAGATAGTTCCGGAAAATGTCATGCATAAAGGACTGAAAAACTGAAGGGGCATTAGAGAGCCCAAAAGGCATCACCAAGTACTCAAAATGACCTTCGGGCGTATTGAATGCGGTTTTCCATTCATCCCCTTGCTTAATGCGCACAAGGTTGTACGCACCACGAAGGTCTATCTTGGTAAACCACTTGGCACCTTTAATCCGGGCAAACAAGTCAGACAACAGCGGCAAAGGATACTGAAATTTGACAGTGATCTTATTTAAAAGCCGATAGTCAATACAAGGCCTCAAAGATCCGTCCTTTTTAGCCACAAAAAAGAATCCCGCACCAAGAGGGGAACAAGACGGACGGATGTGTCCTTTCTCCAGAGACTCCTTGATATATGAACGCATAGCGGTATGTTCAGGTATCGACAGATTAAACAGTCTTCCCTTAGGAAATTTACTGCCTGGAATCAAATCTATTGCACAGTCACATTCCCTATGAGGAGGCAATGCACTGGACCTGGACTCGCTAAAGACATCCTGATAATCAGACAAATACGCCGGAACTTCCGAAGGCGTAGAAGAAGCAATAGACACAGGCAGGGAATCCTCATGAATATCACGACAGCCCCAACTAGACACTGACATAGCCTTCCAGTCAAGGACTGGATTATGGGTCTGTAACCATGGCAGCCCCAAAACAACCAAATCATGCATTTTATGTAGAACGAGAAAACGTATCACCTCGCGGTGTTCAGGAGTCATGCACATGGTAACCTGTGTCCAATACTGCGGTTTATTTTCTGCTAATGGCGTAGCATCAATACCCCTAAGAGGGATAGGATTTTCTAATGGTTCAAGAATAAAACCACAGCGCTTAGCAAATGAGAGATCCATAAGACTCAGGGCAGCACCTGAATCTACAAACGCCATGACAGGATAAGATGACAGTGAGCAAATCAAAGTTACAGACAGAATAAACTTAGGATGCAAATTACCAACGGTGACAGGACTAACAACCTTAGATATACGTTTAGAGCATGCTGAGATAACATGTGTAGAATCACCACAGTAGTAGCACAAGCCATTCCGGCGTCTATGAATTTTCCTCTCATTTCTAGTCAGGATTCTATCACATTGCATCAAATCAGGTGTCCGTTCAGACAACAACATGAGGGAATTTGCGGTTTTTCTATCACATTGCATCACATCAGGTGTCTGTTCAGACAACAACATGAGGGAATTTGCGGTTTTGCGCTCCCGCAACCGCCGGTCAATTTGAATAGCCAGGGACATGGTATCATTCAGACCTGTGGGAATGGGAAAACCCACCATAACATTCTTAATGGCCTCAGAAAGGCCATTTCTAAAATTAGCGGCCAGTGCACACTCGTTCCAATGTGTCAGCACGGACCATTTCCGAAATTTTTGGCAATACACCTCAGCCTCGTCCTGGCCCTGAGACATAGCCAGCAAGGCTTTCTCTGCCTGAATCTCAAGATTGGGTTCCTCATAAAGTAAACCGAGCGCCAGAAAAAACGCATCAATATCAGCCAATGCCGGATCTCCTGGCGCCAACTAAAAAGCCCAATCTTGAGGGTCACCCCGTAAGAATGAAATAACAATTTTTACTTGTTGAGCAGAGTCTCCAGACGAACAAGGTTTCAGGGACAAAAACAATTTACAATTATTCCTGAAATTCCTAAACTTAAATCGGTCTCCTGAAAACAGTTCAGGAATCGGAATCTTGGGTTCAGACCTAGGATTTCTGGTAACATAATCTTGTATACCCTGCACACGAGCGGCAAGCTGGTCCACACTTGTAATCAAGGTCTGGACATTCATGTCTGCAGCAAGCTTAAGCCACTCTGAGGTAAAGGGGAAAAGAAAAAAAAAAAAAAAAAAAAATGAGAGAGGGAAAAAAAAACTCAAAATTTTCTTTCTTATAATCCCACTTCTGCAATGCATTAAACATTTAATACTAGGCCTGGCATACTGTTATGACCCCAGTGGACAGGGTCTCAGAGGAACGTGTAAGTCTGCGAGATTCAAAAATCCAGCTCATAGGGCTGTGGTAACTGGGTTGACCAAATAGCTACTCCTAACGCCAACACTAGAAGTAGCCGGGGATCATGCCTACGGTGATCGCTAGATGACTCGCGCCAGCCGGAGAATCTAACTACCCCTAGGAGAAGAAAACAAAGACCTCTCTTGCCTCCAGAGAAAGGGACCCCAAAGCAAGATACAAGCCCCCCACAAATAATAACGGTGAGGTAAGAGGAAATGACAAACACAGAAATGAACCAGGTTCAGCAAAGAGAGGCCAGCTTACTAATAGCAGAATATAGCAAGATAACTTATCTGGTCAACAAAAACCCTATAAAAATCCACGCTGGAGATTCAAGAACCCCCGAACCGTCTAACGGTCCGGGGGGAGAACACCAGCCCCCTAGAGCTTCCAGCAAAGGTCAGGATACAGATTGGAACAAGCTGGACAAAAATACCAAACAAAACAAAAGCAAAAAGCAAGGAAGCAGACTTAGCTTGAAATACAGGAACCAGGATCATAGGACAAGAGCACAACAGATTAGCTCTGATTTCAACGATGCCAGGCATAGAACTGAAGGTCCAGGGAGCTTATATAGCAACGCCCCTGAACTAACGGCCCAGGTGAGGATATAGGAAAAGACAGAAGCTCCAGAGTCAAATCACTAATGACCACTAGAGGGAGCAAAAAGCAAAATCACAACAGCTCAGATGGTACCTCCTCCTGAGCCTCGGCAATCTCAGCCTCAACCTCGGTAGTGAGAGCCGAAACCACAACACCCTTTTGGAGGATGGGTACTGGATCCTCCCAAGGTTCTCCCCCCAGAAAACACCTGGACAGAGCATCCGCCTTAGTGTTTTTAGACCCCGGTCTGTAAGTGACAACAAAATTGAACCGCGTGAAAAACAATGCCCAGCGAGCCTGCCTGGGGGACAGACGCTTGGCTGACTCCAAATACAGCAGATTCTAATGATCGGTAATAACAGTTACCTGATGGACCGACCCCTCCAAGAAGTGTCGCCATTCCTCAAAGGCCAACTTAATTGCCAACAACTCCCTGTTGCCGATATTGTAGTTACGTTCGGCGGATGACAGTTTCTTGGAGAAATAGGCGCACGGACGTAAACCACTCAAAGATTAGCCTTGAGATAATACCTCCCCCACACGAACCTCAGACGCATCGACTTCCACAACAAATGGTTTAGATATGTCTGGCTGCACAAGAATGGGGGCTGAAACAAAACTGTTCTTAAGAAATTCAAATGCGCGCACAACAGCCTCAGGCCAAACAGAGAAATTGGTACCCTTTTTAGTCATGTCAGTTAGCGGTTTAGCAATGATGGAAAAATCCTTGATAAATTTCCTATAGTAGTTAGAAAACCCAAGGAACCGCTATATATATATAAATATATGCATCTTACTCCAATACATCCCTTCATTAAGATTGGAGTGACACATACCAATAAGTATGGGTTATGGGCCACTGTTTCGTGCTTGCACCAAATGCTAAAATTTGCCAGCCAGCCACTGCCCATCTTGGTAGAATGTCCTGGGCCCTTTCCAGTAATACAGTTGTGGTCAAAAGTATTGACACCCCTGCAATTCTGTCAGATAATACTCAGTTTCTTCCTGAAAATGATTGCAAACACAAATTCTTTGGTATTATTATCTTCATTTAATTTGTCTTAAATTAAAAAAACACAAAAAGAATTGTCCTAAAGCCAAATTGGATATAATTCCACAACAAACATAAACAAGGGTGTGGACAAAAGTATTGGCACTGTTCGAAAAATCATGTGATGCATCTCTAATTTGTTTAATTAACAGCACCTGTAACTTACCTGTGGCACCTAACAGGTGTTGGCAATAACTAAATCACACTTGCAGCCAGTTGACATGGATTAAAGTTGGCTCAACCTCTGTCCTGTGTCCTTGTGTGTACCACATTGAGCATGGAGAAAAGAAAGAAGACCAAAGAACTGTCTGAGGACTTGAGAAACCAAATTGTGAGGAAGCATGAGCAATCTCAAGGCTACAAGTCCATCTCCAAAGACCTGAATGTGTCTACCGTGCGCAGTTTCATCAAGAAGTTTAAAGCCCATGGCACTGTGGCTAACCTCCCTAGATGTGGACGGAAAAGAAAAATTGACAAGAGATTTCAACGCAAGATTGTGCGGATGTTGGATAAAGAACCTCGACTAACATCCAAACAAGTTCAAGCTGCCCAGCAGTCCGAGGGTACAACAGTGTCAACCCGTACTATCCGTCGGCGTCTGAATGAAAAGGGACTGTATGGTAGGAGACCCAGGAAGACCCCACTTCTTACCCCGAGACATAAAAAAGCCAGGCTGGAGTTTGCCAAAACTTACCTGAAAAAGCCTAAAACGTTTTGGAAGAATGTTCTCTGGTCAGATGAGAAAAGTAGAGCTTCTTGGGCAAAGGCATCAACATAGAATTTACAGGAGCAAAAAAGAGGCATTCAAAGAAAAGAACACGGTCCCTACAGTCAAACATGGCGGAGGTTCCCTGATGTTTTGGGGTTGCTTTGCTGCCTCTGGCACTGGACTGCTTGACCGTGTGCATGGCATTATGAAGTCTGAAGACTACCAACAAATTTTGCAGCATAATGTAGGGCCCAGTGTGAGAAAGCTGGGTCTCCCTCAGAGGTCATGGGTCTTCTAGCAGGACAATGACCCAAACACACTTCAAAAAGCACTAGAAAATGGTTTGAGAGAAAGCACTGGAGACTTCTAAGGTGTCCAGCAATGAGTCCAGACCTGAATCCCATAGAACACCTGTGGAGAGATCTAAAAATGGCAGTTTGGAGAAGGCACCCTTCAAATATCAGGGACCTGGAGCAGTTTGCCAAAGAAGAATGGTCTAAAATTCCAGCAGAGCATTGTAAGAAACTCATTGATGGTTACCAGAAGCGGTTGGTCGCAGTTATTTTGGCTAAAGGTTGTGCAACCAAGTATTAGACTGAGAGTGCCAATACTTTTGTCTGGCCCATTTTTGGAGTTTTGTGTGAAATGATCAATGTTTTGCTTTTTGCTTCATTCTCTTTTGTGTTTTTTCATTTAAGACAAATTAAATGAAGATAATAATACCAAAGAATTTGTGATTGCAATCATTTTCAGGAAGAAACTGAGTATTATCTGACAGAATTGCAGGGGTGTCAATACTTTTGGCCACAACTGTATATATGGGGAGCAGTGGCGGATTATAATAGGGTCAATCTTGGCGGTAACCCAGGGCCCAGTGGTGTGGGGGGCCCTGGGCAACCGCTCAGATTGACCTCGTCCGCCATCAGGGAATTACTGCCCTGACTGGCGTATGGGCCAGGTGGGCAGAGGGGACCCGCATCGGGCCCCGTTTCATCTGCTCACCGGGCCCTCCCTACAGGCGCTGCGGCAGTAAGGCTATTGACGTGCGGGTGTCAATAGTTAACAGCCGCCAGCCAATCAGACGTCTGATGTCATTGTCAGCCGCCGCCGAGCGCACACTTCACCTGAGTGGAGGGAGGAAGCTTCGCCCGCTGGCCGCCGGAGCGCGGCTTGGTAAATAAGAACTCGTTTCTTTTTTGTTTTTTTTGCTTTTTTTTTAGAGCGGCGATCCCGGGGCAGAATGCTGGAGACACTGGGGGCAGAAATGCTGGACATGCTGGGGGCAGAAACGCTGGACAAGCTGGGGGCAATATGCTGGACACACTGGGGGCAATATGCTGGACACACTGGGGGCAATATACTGGACACACTGGGGGCAATATGCTGGACACACTGGGGCAGATTGCTGGACACACTGAGGGCAGATTGCTGGACACACTGAGGGCAGGATACTGGACACACTGGGGCAATATGCTGAACACACTGGGGGCAATATGCGGTACACACTGGGGGCAATATGCGGTACACACTGGGGGCAATATGCTGTACACACTGGGAGCAGGATGCTGGACACACTGGGGCAGATTGCTGACACACTGGGGCAGATTGCTACACTGGGGGCAATATGCTGGGCACACTGGGGGCAATATGCTGGACACACTGGGGGCAATATGCTGGACACACTGGGGGCAATATGCTGAAGACACTGGGACAGATTGCTGGACACACTGGGGGCAATATGCTGAAGACACTGGGGCAGATTGCTGGACACACTGGGGCAATATGCTGGACACACTGGGGGCAATATGCTGGACACACTGGGGGCAATATGCTGGACACACTGGGGGCAATATGCTGGACACACTGGGACAGATTGCTGGACACACTGGGGGCAATATGCTGAAGACACTGGGGCAGATTGCTGGACACACTGGGGCAATATGCTGGACACACTGGGGGCAATATGCTGGACACACTGGGGGCAATATGCTGGACACACTGGGGGTAATATGCTGGACACACTGGGGGCAATATGCTGGACACACTGGGGCAGATTGCTGGACACACTGGGGGCAATATGCTGGAGACACTGGGGCAGATTGCTGGACACACTGGGGGCAATATGCTGGACACACTGGGTGCAACATGCTGGGCACACTGGGGGCAGGATGCTGGACGCACTGGGGGCAGAGATGCTGGACACACTGGGGGCAGGATGCTGGACACACTGGGGGCAGGATGCTGGAGACACTGGGGGCAGGATGCTGGAGACACTGGGGGCAGGATGCTGGAGACACTGGGGGCAGGATGCTGGAGACACTGGGGGGCAGGATGCTGGAGACACTGGGGCAGATTGCTGGACACACTGGGGGCAATATGCTGGACACATGGGGGCAGGATGCTGGACACATTGGGGGCAGAGATGCTGGACACATTGGGCGCAGAGATGCTGGGGACATGGGCAGAATGTAGATACGGGGCATGATTGCAGACACGGGGCAGAATGAAAGACATGGGGCAGAATTGGACAGATCATGCAGGATCATGGGGCAGGATGGATACGATGGAGACTGATGGGCAGGATGGGGAGATCATATGGGGCAGGATGGATACTCATGAGGGCAGGATGGGAGAACATATGGCTGGAGCCAGGAATGAGATACACGGGGCCAGGATGGGGGCTATTATTATTACCATAGGGGCTAAATAAGGGATATTATTACTGCAGTGATGTATTTATTTTATTTTTTGCGGACACTGTTTTAAATGGGGGGGCGGTCCTGTTACTGTGTAGAGTGACACTATGTCACCTCTTTTTCTTCATGTGGTGTAATGTAGAAGTTGGGAAAAATTAAGTAATGTGTTCTGCAAGCTGAGCTCGAGATAACTGTGTTATTTCCTGCAGAGACGAGTCCTGGCTGAATTAAGTGATGGTGGTCTGTGCTGGATGAAAGATGAAGGACTTCATTTAAAGACGTCACTGGTGAGTCAGTGTTACCTATACACTGACACTATACACTGTATACTATATACTGTTCTAAAGGGTAAATTGACTAGATCAATGGATGTTTGACAGGTTATAGTTTCACACAGCAACTATTTTTCTGGAATAATCTGGTTCAGGTATATGATGACCCCGTCGCATGACCTCGTCACATGACCCATCACATGACCGGGGAGCCCACAGTGTCTGAACAGCCCGGGGCCCTGGCTACCCTTAATCCACCCCTGATGGGGAGTGGTGCGACAATAAGAGTCAGTATTGGGATGGCAATACATGGGGATGGCAATAATGGAAAGCTCCTAATTGGAGTTTCCTGTAAGCTGCCTAACATAGCTGAACAGGAAGAGGATGAAATGCTGCAACAAATGGAAAAGGCTACAAATAACAGGGTCCTTATTATGGGGGATTTTCACCATCCAGACATTCAATGGGACATAGAATATTCTGGTTGTGCTAAAGGCTGCAACCAACCAGGGAAGATAATCTGCTGGATCTGGCCCTGTCAAATATGCCAGATAAAATTTCAGATCTACAGGTCTGGGGTCACTTGGTCAGCTGCAACTTTAGCAGGGTTTGTTTCAATGCAATATTCAATAAAACATTCAAAGGAGAAATGCAAAAAACTGGAACTTTAGGAAAGCTGATTTCAATAAAGGGAAGAACTTAATCTTATAGACTGGGATCATGTTCTGATAACCGAACATAAATGTGGCACGTTTAACCCATTCATGACTTTGAAGCAGGGTCGGACTGGGGTGTCTGGGGCCCACCAAAGGAATGAACTCTAGGGGCCCACCCTACAGCTAAATGCAAATATCTGTCATTATAGTGGAGCATCGGCTGTAAAACACCGGCGGCTGCTGCACATCTACCGTGTGCCCCAATAACTGGGATGTATAATTACGGTAGTTTACATTAATGGGATTCTTGGTTAAAACAAGTTATCACTGATCCATGGGCTCCACAGGATAGGTGATCGCTTAGATCCGACCATTAGAAACTGCACCGATCGGAAGAATGGGGAAGTTTTATCCCTGACAGGACACTTTTATCACTATTTTAAAATGCAGCGGCAGGTGGGATTTCTGACCGCAGCTCCATTCATTCTCTTTGGGGCTTCCAGAAAAAAACAAGTGCAGCCACAGAGTGAATGAATGGATCAGTGATCTAGTCGGACATGCCACTCTAGTCTAATGGGGATAAAAAGTTCCACATTTTGCTGAATGGGTCCAAGCAGTCAGACCCCCACCAATCAATATGTTATCACTTATCCTGTGGAGAGGTGATTACTTTTTTCCACAGGAAACCCCCTGTAAGTGCATCTCCGCCGCTGTGTACAAAGCATTAAAACTCTAATGGAAATAAAGAATCTTCTCCTAATTAATATCAGAGAGAACAAATGACCGCCATACACAACACAATCCACTATACCAAGACCAATAATACCACATACAGGAAGAAATACCACCACACCATGACCAGACCACATAGTGACCGAATAATACTACATACAAGGGACAAATACCACCGCACCATGTCAAGACCACATATTACCACCACTTGGTGACCAAATAGCACATACAAGGGACAAAAACCACAACACCATTACCAGACCACATATTACCACCACATAGTGACTGAATACTACAATACTGATCAGTAATAATACAAAAACCCACAATACTATCACCATAAGTGCCAGTATTCACAGGAGATCTGTACTTAGTATGCAGTGTCTGTGTAGAGGCAATACAGAGATCACTGGTGGTATTATACACAGGAGCTCTGTATATAATGTATAGGTAATACAGTGATCACTGGTGACATTGTACACAGGACCTCTGTATATAGTATACAGTGTATAGTGTCAGTGTATAGGTAACACTGACTCACCAGTGACGTCTCTAGGTGAAATCCTTCATCTTTCATCCAGCACAGACCGCCATCATTTCTTCCAGCCAGGACTCATTTCTGCAGGAAATAACACAGTTATCTCAAGCTCCGCTTGCAGAACACATTGCTTAATTTTTCCCAACTTCTACATTACACCACATGAAGAAAAAAAGGCGATATAGTGTCACTCTGCACAGTAACAGGACCGCCCCCCCCATTTAAAACAGTATACTCAAAAAATAAAATAAATACATCACTGCAGTAATAATATCCCTTAATTAGCCCCTATGGTAATAATATTCCCCACCCGGGCCCCATTTATCTCATTCCTGGCTCCTGCAATATGTTTTCGCATCCTGCCCTCATGAGTATCCATTCTACCCCATATGATCTCCCCATCCTGCCCCATCTGTCTCCACCGTATCCATCCTGCCCCATAATCCAATCCTGCCCCATGTCTTTCATTCTGCCCCATGTCTCCAATCATGCCCCGTATCTACATTCTGCCCATGCCTCCAGTCCTGCCCCCAGTGTGTCCAGCAATCTGCCCCAGTGTGTCCAGCATTGCCCCCAGTGTGTCCAGCAATCTGCCCCAGTGTGTCCAGCATTGCCCCCAGACAGTGTGTCCAGCAATCTGCCCCAGTATGTCAAGCATATTGCCCCAGTGTGTCCAGCAATCTGCCCCAGTGTGTCCAGCATATTACCCCCAGTGTGTCCAGCAATCTGCCCCAGTATGTTAAGGATATTGCCCGTGTGTCCAGCAATCTGCCCCAGTGTGTCCAGCATATCACCCCCAGTGTGTCCAGCAATCTTCCCCAGTATGTCAAGCATATTGCCTCAGTGTGTCCAGCATATTACCCCCAGTGTGTCCAGCATATTACCCCAGGTTGTCCAGCAATCTGCCCCAGTGTGTCCAGCATATTACCCCAGTGTGTCCAGCAATCTGCCCCAGTGTCCAGTATTGCCCCCAGTGTGTCCAGCAATCTGCCCCAGTGTCCAGCATTGCCCCAGTGTGTCCAGCAATCTGCCCCAGTATGTCTAGCAATCTGTGTTATGATCCTTAGTGGCTGAGGATCACAAATAGACCAGCAAGTGAATAAACTAAGGACGAGCTCTAGGGAGATGGTAACTGGACTGATCGCAAATCTGAACCTATCCAACATAACTGAGGTAGCCGGTGAACGTGCCTAAAAAAATTCCTAGACATCTCGAGCCAGCCTGAGGAACTAGCTACCCCTAAAGAGAAAGAAAGACCTCGCTTGCCTCCAGAGAAATAATCCCCAAAGATATAGAAGCCCCCAACAAATATTAACGGTGAAGTAAGAAGAAGGCACATACATAGGGATGAAATCAGATTCAGCAAAAGAGGCCCACTAGTACTAGAAAGCAGAAAATAGAGCAGGGGTCTATGCGATCAATAAAAAACCCTTACAAAATATCCATCCTGAGATTTCAAGAACCCACACACCAACTAACGGTGTGTGGGGAGAAACTCAGCCCACTAGAGCAACCAGCAAGCGAGGGAATTACATTTTAGCAAGCTGGACAAGAAAACATGATAAACACTGCTGATCAAAAAATGAGCAAACAAAACTTAGCTTATCCTGGAAGGACTGGGAGCAAGGTAGTTAGAAGGAATCTGAGTAGCACTGATTACATCGACAGCTGGCAACAAGTGGAAGTAAAACAGAGCTATATAGGAACCTCCCAGAGGATAACGAACCAGCTGATTGCCAGAGACCAGCAGGATAACAGACAAAGCCACCAGGGGGAGCCCAAAGCAAAAGTCACACCATACCACCAGTGACCACAAGAGGGAGCCTGAAAACAGAGCTCACAACAGTACCCCCCCCCCCCTTGAGGAGGGGTCACCGAACCCTCATGAAAACCGCCAGGGCGATCAGGATGAGCCACATGGAAGGCACGAACCAAATCGGCCGCATGAACATCAGAGGCGACAACCCAAGAATTATCCTCCTGACCATAGCCCTTCCATTTAACCAAATACTGGAGCCTCCGTCTAGAAATACGAGAATCCAAGATCTTCTCCACCACGTATTCCAATTCTCCCTCAACCAGCACCGGGGCAGGAGGCTCAACCGGAGGAACCACAGGCACCACATACCTCCGCAACAACGAGCGATGGAACACATTATGAATAGCAAATGATGCTGGGAGGTCCAGACGAAATGACACAGGGCCAAGGACTTCCAGAATCTTATAAGGACCGATAAACCGAGGCTTGAACTTAGAAGAGGAGACCTTCATAGGAATGAAGCGAGAAGACAACCACACCAAGTCCCCAACGCGAAGTCGGGGACCCAGACAGCGACGGCGGTTGGCAAAGAGCTGAGCCTTCTCTTGAGACAGCTTCAAATTGTCCACCACATGATTCCAAATCTGATACAACCTATCAACCACAACATCCACTCCAGGACAGTCAGAAGGCTCCACCTGACCCGAGGAAAAACGAGGATGAAACCCCGAATTACAAAAAAAAGGAGAAACCAAAGTAGCAGAACTAGCCCGATTATTAAGGGCAAACTCGGCCAATGGCAAAAAAGTAACCCAGTCGTCCTAATCAGCAGAAACAAAACATCTTAAATAAGTCTCCAAGGTCTGATTAGTTCGCTCGGTTTGGCCATTCGTCTGAGGATGGAAGGCCGACGAAAAAGACAAATCAATGCCCAATTTAGCACAAAAGGTCTGCCAAAATCTAGACACAAACTGGGATCCTCTGTCAGAAACAATGTTCTCAGGAATCCCATGCAAACGAACCACATTTTGAAAAAACAGTGGAACCAACTCGGAGGAGGAAGGCAACTTAGGCAAGGGCACCAAATCGACCATCTTAGAAAAACGATCACACACCACCCAGATGACAGACACTCTCTGAGAGACAGGGAGATCTGAAATAAAATCCATGGAAATGTGCGTCCAAGGCCTCTTCGGGACAGGCAAAGGTAACAGCAAACCACTGGCTCGAGAACAGCAAGGCTTAGCCCGAGCACAAATTCCACAAGACTGCACAAAGGAACGCACATCCCGCGACAAGGAAGGCCACCAAAAAGACCTGGCCACCAAGTCTCTGGTACCAAATATTCCAGGATGGCCCGCCAACACCGAAGAATGAACCTCGGAGATGACTCTGTTGGTCCATCTATCCGGGACAAACAGTCTCTCAGGTGGACAGCGATCAGGTCAATCCGCCTGAAACTCTTGCAGCACACGTTGCAAATCTGGGGAGATGGCAGACAAAATCACCCCTTCTCTAAGGATACCAGCCGGCTCAGAATCTCCAGGAGAGTCAGGCACAAAACTCCTAGAAAGAGCATCAGCCTTCACATTCTTCGAACCAGGCAGGTACGAAACCACGAAATCAAAACGAGAGAAAAACAACGACCAACGAGCCTGTCTGGGATTCAGCCGCTTGGCCGACTCGAGGTAAATCAAATTCTTGTGATCAGTCAAGACCACCACACGATGCTTAGCTCCCTCGAGCCAATGTCGCCACTCCTCAAATGCCCACTTCATAGCCAACAACTCCCGATTACCGACATCATAATTCCGCTCGGCAGGCGAAAACTTTCTTGAAAAGAAAGCACATGGCTTCATCACAGAGTCATCGGAGCTTCTCTGCGACAAAACAGCCCCTGCTCCAATCTCGGAAGCATCAACCTCCACCTGGAAGGGAAGTGAGACATCTGGCTGACATAAGACCGGAGCCGAAGAAAACCGGCGCTTCAGCTCCCGAAAGGCCTCCACAGCCGCAGAGGACCAATTAGTCACATCAGAACCTTTCTTGGTCAAATCCGTCAAAGGCTTAACAACACCAGAAAAATTAGCTATGAAGCGACGGTAAAAATTAGCAAAACCCAAGAACTTCTGAAGACTCTTAACAGATGTAGGCTGCGTCCAGTCATGAATAGCCTGAACCTTGACTGGGTCCATCTCAATAGTAGAAGGAGAAAAAATGAAACCCAAAAAAGAAATCTTCTGGACTCCAAAAAGACATTTTGATCCCTTCACAAATAAAGCATTGTCACGCAGGACCTGAAAGACCATCCTGACCTGCTTAACATGAGACTCCCAATCATCCGAAAAAACCAGAATATCATCCAGATACACAATCATAAACTTATCCAGATATTCACGGAAGATGTCGTGCTTAAAGGACTGAAAGACTGAAGGAGCATTAGAAAGTCCAAAAGGCATCACCAGGTACTCAAAATGGCCTTCAGGCCTATTAAATGCAGTTTTCCATTCATCACCCTGTTTTATACGCACAAGGTTATACGCACCACGAAGATCTATCTTGGTGAACCAACTAGACCCCCTAATGCGGGCAAACAAATCAGTTAACAATGGCAAAGGATACTGAAATTTGACCGTGATTTTATTCAAAAGGCGATAATCAATACAAGGTCTCAGGGAACCATCCTTCTTAGTCACAAAAAAAAATCCTGCACCAAGAGGGGAAGAGGATGGGCGAATATGTCCCTTCTCCAAAGATTCCTTTATATAACTCCGCATGGCAGCATGCTCCGGCACAGATAAATTGAAAAGTCATCCTTTAGGAAACTTACTACCAGGAATCAAATTTATAGCACAATCACAGTCCCTATGAGGAGGTAGAGAACTGAGTTTGGGCTCCTCAAATACATCCTGGTAGTCTGACAAAAACGTAGGGACTTCAGAAGGAGTGGACGAAGCAATTGACACCACAGGAGCGTCACCATGAATTCCCTGACAACCCCAACTTGACACAGACATAGCTTTCCAATCCAGGACTGGATTATGAGTCTGCAACCATGGTAGACCCAACATGACGACATCATGCAAATTATGCAATACAAGAAAGCGAATCACCTCCTGATGAACAGGAGTCATGCACATGGTCACTTGTGTCCAGTACTGAGGTCTATTCGTAGCCAATGGTGTAGAGTCAATTCCCCTTAGTGGAATAGGGAATTTTAAAGGCTCCAAATCAAAACCACAGTGCCTGGCAAATGACCAATCCATCAGACTCAGAGCAGCACCTGAATCTACAAAGGCATTAACCGGGTAAGATGACAGGGAACAAATCAGGGTTACAGACAAAATGAACTTAGGCTGTAAAGTAGCAATGGTGACAGATTTATCAACCTTTTTTTTGCGCTTAGAGCATGCTGAGATAACATGAGCTGAGTCACCACAGTAAAAGCACAACCCATTTTGCCGTCTATAATTTTGCCGTTCACTTCTGGTCAGAATTCTGTCACATTGCATAGATTCAGGTGTCTGTTCAGAAGACACCGCCAAATGGTGCACAGGTTTGCGCTCCCGCAACCGCCGATCAATCTGAATGGCCAGAGTCATTGACTCATTCAGACCTGCAGGCGTAGGGAACCCCACCATGACATTCTTAATGGCTTCAGAAAGACCCTCTCTGAAATTTGCAGCCAGGGCACACTCATTCCACTGAGTAAGCACCGACCATTTCCGAAATGTCTGGCAGTACACCTCTGCTTCATCTTGCCCCTGCGAGAGGGCCAATAACGCTTTTTCAGCCTGGTTCTCAAGATTAGGTTCCTCATAGAGCAATCCAAGGGCCAGAAAAAACGCATCTACACTAAGCAATGCAGGATCCCCTGGCGCCAATGCGAAGGCCCAATCTTGAGGGTCACCACGCAAAAAGGAAATGATAATCTTAACTTGTTGAACGGCATCACCAGAGGAACGAGGTTTCAAAGAAAGAAACAACTTACAATTGTTCTTAAAATTCAGGAACCTAGATCTATCTCCAGAAAACAACTCCGGAATAGGTATTCTAGGCTCAGACATAGGACTGTGAACAACAAAATCCTGAATACTTTGAACCCTAGCAGCAAGATGATCCAGACTGGAAGCCAAGCTCTGGACATCCATGTCAGCAGCTGAACTCAGAGCCACACCAAGATTAAGAGGAGGAGAGAAGCTAGCACAGCAGTTAGACACACGGCAACAACAAGAAAAAAAAAAAATTTCTCAAGGCTTCTTTTCTCCTGCTTCTACCATGCAATTAACACTTTGTGGGCCGGCTGTACTGTTATGATCCTTAGTGGCTGAGGATCACAAATAGACCAGCAAGTGAATAAACTAAGGACGAGCTCTAGGGAGATGGTAACTGGACTGATCGCAAATCTGAACCTATCCAACACAACTGAGGTAGCCGGTGAACGTGCCTAAAAAAATTCCTAGACGTCTCGAGCCAGCCTGAGGAACTAGCTACCCCTAAAGAGAAAGAAAGACCTCGCTTGCCTCCAGAGAAATAATCCCCAAAGATATAGAAGCCCCCAACAAATATTAACGGTGAAGTAAGAAGAAGGCACATACATAGGGATGAAATCAGATTCAGCAAAAGTGGCCCACTAGTACTAGAAAGCAGAAAATAGAGCAGGGGTCTATGCGATCAATAAAAAACCCTTACAAAATATCCATCCTGAGATTTCAAGAACCCACACACCAACTAACGGTGTGTGGGGAGAAACTCAGCCCACTAGAGCAACCAGCAAGCGAGGGAATTACATTTTAGCAAGCTGGACAAGAAAACATGATAAACACTGCTGATCAAAAAATGAGCAAACAAAACTTAGCTTATCCTGGAAGGACTGGGAGCAAGGTAGTCAGAAGGAATCTGAGTAGCACTGATTACATCGACAGCCAGCAACAAGTGGAAGTAAAACAGAGCTATATAGGAACCTCCCAGAGGATAACGAACCAGCTGATAGCCAGAGACCAGCAGGATAACAGACAAAGCCACCAGGGGGAGCCCAAAGCAAAAGTCACACCATACCACCAGTGACCACAAGAGGGAGCCTGAAAACAGAGCTCACAACAAATCTGTCCCAGTGTCCAGCATTGCCCCAGTGTGTCCAGCAATCTGCCCCAGGGTCTCCAGCATTGCCCCAGTGTGTCCAGCATTGCCCCCAGACAGTGTGTCTAGCAATCTGCCCCAGTGTGTCCAGCATATTACCACCAGTTTGTCTGAGTCAGACATAAAGAAAAAAAAAAAAAGTAAAATCCTCACCTCTCCCGTTCCCAGCGCAGGTCCGGTGCACTCAGCGTCTCTCCGGCTCTGCAACGCTCAGGACAGAGAGGCTGAGCGCGCAGTGATGACGTCATCGCACCCTCTGCCCTGAGACGTCGCAGAGTCAGAGGGCGCTGAAGACGCTGCAGCTGCCGCAGGAACCAGGAGAGGTGAGTATTAGAAGGGGGGCCCAATGCCAGCGCTGGCATTGGGGGGAGGGCCCTGGTTGTGGCGGCGGTCAATGCCGCCCGAAGATTTAAAGGGCCCGCGTCTCTTTCTTTTTTTTTTTCTTCCTCCTCCTCCTCTCTGGTTCGGGGCCCACCGGGCATTTCACCGTTATCCCAG